>NC_057386.1:13092928-13421725 GCF_019320065.1 Cervus canadensis | reverse complement strand
ACATTAGCTTCTATTTTCCAGAGAAGAATCTATGGCAGGAATATTGCTTAGTAATTGATATTAGGTTCTTTTTTTTTTTTTTTTTTTTTTTACTCCCCCCACCGCCCGCCCCCGATATTAGGTTCTTTTCATGAGTCCCAGTTCTATCTGCTGGTAAGCACCCTAATTTTCCATAATTCCCAATATAGACCTCAATGGAGAGTAGAAACCTCATAGTATTGGCTGACGGGTCCCACACTGGAAATCAGGAGAGCTGAGTATGAATTCAGTTATCTCCTCTGTGTGACCCTGGGCAAGACCCTGCAGAATAAAAGCATTGTCTAGATGGATGGATATCAGGGAATTGTGAAATATCCTGGAGCTGTACCCAACATCTGGGGAGATGCTTTCTTTCTGGCAACAGAGTTTGACTACTTTCAGCTGATTTCAGAGAGATCTGTGGCCCTAATGAGGTTGAGAGCAAGTGACCTAGATGACCACTAGAGTTCTTTCCAGTTAAAATGTCCGTGATATTGAGTGACTTCTGGGTTTTGTTAGGCTCCTATATCCTGTTCTTTGCTCCTTCACCCCATATCCAGCTGACTTGGGTGGTACACAGAGGGGCTGCAACAGGGAAGTAGGAAGTGGCCATGATGTAATGTAATCAGAGGCCACGGCAGGGGTGAAACAGTCTCATCTTCATGCTTAGCTTAGGGCACCATCCAGAATTAAGCCAATGCTGTTACAAACAGAGGCTTAGCCAGGCCTCAAAGGAAAACAGCAAGAGTAACTATTCACTGGGGCTTCCACAGTGACAGTCGTAGCAGCAGAAGCTGCCAGAACTCTGGTCCAACCACCAGCTCTTTGAGGTGGAATAAGAGATCTGCGGAGACAGCTTAGGACCGAGATACATCTTAATGTTGGTGTGTATGTGTGCTAAGTCGCTTCAGTTGTGTCCGACTCTTTGTGACCCTGTGAATGTAGCCGCCAGGATCCTCTGCCCATGGGATTCTCCAGGTAAGAATACTGGAGTGGGTTGCCATGCCCTCCTCCAGTGGGTCTTTCTGACCCAGGGATGGAAGCTGCATCTCTTAGGTCTCCTGTATTGGCAGGTGGGTTCTTTACCACTAGCACCAACTGGGAAGAAGCCCCTTAATGCTGGTACATTAAGCCAAAGTTCCACCAGGCTGTCAACTGACACAGGTGCTGTGTGCCTTCATGTTCTTGGGAGCTTCTTGGGCAGAATTTGTCCCTTTCTGAGATGGGAGTTGGGTTTGGGACTCAAATGTGGTCCCTTCTCTATACCTCCAATAATAATGCTCCCCTCTGTGGTTATTTATCAGACATATCCACCCACAAGTCATTTGTAGAGGGTTTCAGTGCCAATATGATTGACTCTTCTGACCTCTGCCCCCTCCCTCCCCCAGCTAGGCAATGAACACTCAATAAACTCCTTCTTTTAATATGAACTTAGCAATATTACACCCAGAAGGCAAATTTCCTGAGTAAATACTATCTTATAGATTCCAAAATGAAAAGGGGGTAATTTTCTCTTTTTTGTAAAGCATTATGAAGATTAAATATCAAGTATTTTTAAAGTTTTCATATACTTTGATCTGGTAAACTTAAGCTTTGAGAATTTATCTTAAGGATCTTAAATAAATGAAAAGCTTAATGCACAAAGATTTTCATTGCAACATTAATGTAATGGCAAGAAAAAAACAGAGGGAAAGAGGGAGAAAAAAAAAGCAAACAGCCAAAATATTCCAGTATGGGAGAATGGCCAAGGAAATTATGATAAATCCATTTGATGAACCATTATGTGGCCATTAATAACTCCATTCTTAAAAAAGATTTTCCCAGGAGGGTAAACATGGGTGTGGGTGGGATGGAGAAGGGGAGATGCCCCATATTTAATACAGACAGATGCTGAGTCATATGGTCGTAACTCACACAACTCAGAAGGGAAAGGTGCACTGATAAATGTGGAATGTGTTTTAAGAACACACTAGATTTCTTCCTTGAACAGCAGTGTCTTTCTAGATTTAACTATTTCTCATTTTGCTTTTAGATGTTTCTAGATTTTGCGATCTCTCTTGTGATTGTCCAGCCAGGGAGAGCACTGTGTGCAGCAGCTTTTCAGAAATCCATGGTCCTCAGAGTCATGGGCTTATAGCCCCTTTCTCTATAACGGTAAGTTCTGTGGTTTATGATCCAAGTTTAGATGGGAACTGTCTGTACTTTCTGCATAATTTTTCCATAAACTTAAAACTGCTTTAAAAAATAAAGTCTAAAAAAAAAATAAAGTCTAATATTAAAAAAAAAATTGAGTTGGGGGGTGGCAATCCAAGCTTCTTCCTGCCATCTGTCTGAGCTACCAAGGATGCAAGGTAGGGGTGGCTGATCAGTCATCCTGTTTTATGCTTCACATATGATTTGAGGGACGGAGAATCTCAGCTAAGCCACTGTTCTGCTCTTTTTTCGATGTTCTTGGGAGGTTTCAGGGGGAAGCAATTGACTAAGACACACTAACAAAGAATAGGTTTAGTAAGAAGGAACACTGGAAGCAGAATTACTGTTTTAACATTGCTTTCATTTCAACGCTCTGGATTTGCAAAGTGGCCAGTTGGTTAGGTGCAGAGGATGTGGGTCCCTGGTTAATACGTTAGGCATATGGGGCTAGAGTTGGTTCACGGTTTTTTATGGATTATTTTCTAATGGCAGCATACCTGTAGGGAGAGCCTGAAAAACACTTATGGCCAGGAAAAAAATAGTCCAAGTTATTGATGAAGACAACCATCATTTCATTACCTCATCTCTACTCGTATTCCTACTAAGAACATTCTCATGCCCACGCAATTCAGTGGTGACCATTTCATGAATGTGTAAGCTAGATGATCCAACCCCAGAATGTGTAACTTGTCTTCCCCGTTGCCATTACCATAGAAATTTTAAAAAAAGGATGTTTTTCTTCCATCTCTTTAAAAACATTTCTGCTTCTTTCCAACTCCCAGAATAAAGAGCTGCTATTTATTCTATTTGTTATAGTGGAAAAAATAATTGCTGAAGGTGGATATACTTAACAACAGTTCTCTGAAGAGAAGAGACTAGGCTTATAGCAATCAACAAATCAGCAAATAATCATTAAGCATCTGCTATGTGGTCAACAGGGCTTCCCTGGTGGTTCAGATGGTAAAGAATCTGTCTGCAATTCAGGAGACTTGGGTTTGATTCCTGTATTGGGAAGATCCCCAGAGAAGGAAATGGCAACCCACTCCAGTATTCTTGCCCGGAAAATTCCATGGACAGAGAAGCCTGGCAGGCTACAGTCCATGGGGTTGCAAAGAGTCGGACATGACTGAGCAACTAACACACATGGTCAACACTGTGCCTCTTAAAATGTGTGAGATAAGGCCTACTCTCAAGGAGGCTTATGATTTTGCAGAAAAGACTCGATTCGCTGCAAGATTTAATTAACAGCATCATGAAAGTAAAAGAACAAGTGAAAGTGAAGTTGCTCAGTAGTGTCCAACTCTTTGAGACCCCGGGGACTGTAGCCTACCACGCTCCTCCATCCATGGGGTTTTCCAGGCAAGAAAGAGTACTGGAGTGGGTTGCCATTTCCTTCTCCAGAGGATCTTCCCAACCCAGGGATCAAATCCAGGTCTCCCACATTGTAGGCAGATGCTTTACCGTCTGATCCACCAGGGAAGCCTTATCAACATCATATAAGATATTATATCTGTTACTAAGTAAGTACTAAAAGCTATGTATCAGACAAGAAGTACTTCATTCCGAATCCAGCAAGGGAGAATATATATATGTGTATATATACGTGTGTGTGTTTGTGTGCGCATGACATTCTTTTTCAGATTCTTTTCCATTATAGGTTGTTACAGGATGTTGGATATACACTGTTCCTTGTGCTATGTAGCAGGTCCTTGTTGATTATCTATTTTATATATAGTAGTGTGTATATGTTAATCCCAAACTCCTAAGTTATCCCTCTCTCCCCTTTCCCTCTGGTAACCGTAAGCTTTTTTTCTATGAGGAGAGACAAAATTTTAAGAATAAACTTTATAGAAAAGCGAGAGCTTCCCTGGTGGCTCTGACAGTAAAGAATCTGCCTGCAATGCTGGAGACCCGGGTTCAATCTCTGGGTTGGGAAGATTTCCCTGGAGAAGGGAATGGCAACCCACACCAGTATTCTTGCCTGGATAATCCTATGGATAGAGGAGCCTGGCGGGCTACAGTCCATGGGATCACCGAAAGTCAGATACGACTGAGCAACTAACATTTCATTTCATTTCAGGGCCATCTCGTCATTCACACACACAGATACACGCACACAAAGACAGCTCAGAACCTTTAGTAAGATGTTGATCCTTGTTTTTTCAGACTCCCTGTCCCTGAAACAATCTTTTTTAAAATTTATTTCTGGGGGAATGTATAGTCCTATAAATTTTAACACATGTATAGATTCTTGCAACCACCACTCCAATTATTAAGACTCAGATCAGTTTCACCACCCCAAGAAACTAATTTATCATTACAATCTCCTTATATCCCAACTCCAGGCAACCACTTCTGTGTTCTCCAACCCTACAGCTTTTGTCTTTTCAAGAATGCCATACAAATAGAATCATGCAGGTTTTAACCCTGTGAGACTAGGTCTTTTCACTCAGGACAGTGTGTTTGTGATTTATCCTGTGGTTGTGGATATCAAAGTGCATTCCTTTTTCTTGCTAAGTAGTATTCCACTGTATGAATATATAGCAATTTGTTTATTCCCCGTTTAAAGTTTGGGACAACTATGAAGAGAGCTGATAAAAGTATTTGTGGATACACTTTTGTGTAAATATAAGTCTTCACTTCTTTAGGGTACATATTCAGAAGTAGGATGGTTGGGTTATAGGATTTTATGTTAATTTTTCTTTATGAGCAGATGAATCAATACTCCCGAAACGAATTGACTAGTATCTCCCCCAAATTCATGCCCACCCCAAACCTCAGAATGTGACCTTATTTGGAAATAGGTTCTTTGCAGATGTTGTTAGTTAAAGATTGCTATGGACTTAATGTTTGTATCTCCCTGTCCCAAATCGGTTGAAAACTAATGTCCAGTGTGACAGTATCAAGAGATGGATGGAGCCTTTGGGAGAATGATTAGGTCATGAGGGTAGAGCTCTCATAATGGGATTAGCACTCTATAAAAAAGATCCCTCAGAAAAAAAGACTCCATAGAGGTCCCCAGTGGAGAAGGAAATGGCAGCTTACTCCAGGTATTCTTCCCTGGGAAATCCCATGGACAGAGGAGCCTGGCGGGCTACAGTCCATGGGGTCGCAAAGAGCTGGACATGACTTAGCAACTAAATAGCAGTAGCATGGAAGTACCTAGACCCTTCTGCCATGTGAGGACACAGGGAGAAGGTGGCAGTCTGCAACCCAGAACCCAACCATGCCAACACCATGAAGTCAGCCTGTCTTCACCAAGTGTCATGAACAACTTTTTTAAAAAACATTAACCAGTGGTGGAGATTTTTCCTTTTCCTTTCTCCACCCACCTCAAAGGTTGCAGAAAATTCAAAAACAACAGGCAGAAACCTGATGACAACAGTGGAAATGAAGGAAAAGGAACGTAGGGCATTGCTCGTCAGTGAAGTTCAAAAGAAAAAGCTGCTGATAAACACACCTGAGGTTGAGAACACAGAGCGATGTAAGAGGAAAGGAGGCCTGGGGAAGGGGCAGGGCAGAGACCTAAGGGTCAAAGGACATAACACAGTGGATATGAACTCACAGTGTGCTCCCTTTGAATAAAAGAACACTTCTTTCTATCCTAGAATATGTATCTAGAAACAGCGCCAGCAAAACTAGTAGAGAGTTGAGAGCCATTTGGTGCTGTGACCTTAAGTCCCACGCAGGAAACAATGGTGACCCCTGGTTCATCTGGGTGAGATAAAGGGTGAATAAAGTTCAAGAGACAGTAATCAAAGTGACATGGTGACTGATGAGAAAAAGATTCGGACTGGTAAAACAGTGTTCTCATAAGGTGCTCTGATCACGGTAACTAATTAAGAAAGGAACAAAAAAGTACATTAAAACAACCCAGAAGGGTCACAAACGCTATGACTCAATTCATTTACTGAAAAGGCTTTAATGGCACAAAAACGCTTCTAAGTTATGGTTCCCAGGGCAGCTGTAACAAGGCTCTTTTTATAAGCTCAGTCTGATTTCAGCACAGAACAGGCTCAACCTGAATTTTTTCTGTGGCCACAGCCCCCTTTGGACCCATAGGCTGTGTCATGAGATCAAACCAACACTTCACACGGGCACATGTGGATACTGGCTCCTGGTACCTGAGAACGCACATGGTTTCCCTGCAGTATGATCAATAACGCTTCCTAAAATAAGTCCCAGAAGCTGAGCTTAAAATAGTTTCAATTTCTCCTTGTTCCTTCCGATTTTAATTCACAGGGTGGTCTCCGGGAACTAGAACTGCTGGTTTTCCCGCAAGTTGAAGTATGGATACTTCATCTGGAAACGCTCTGGGGCTCAAGACGGGCCAGCTCTCACTAGCCTCAGTGTTTGTCAAGGTGATGTTGAGTCTGTCCTT
Source organism: Cervus canadensis (assembly GCF_019320065.1). Classification (NCBI taxonomy): domain Eukaryota; kingdom Metazoa; phylum Chordata; class Mammalia; order Artiodactyla; family Cervidae; genus Cervus; species Cervus canadensis. The sequence continues at coordinate 13,415,133 of NC_057386.1, read as the reverse complement.
CTTAAAACCTTTTCGAGCCGAACAATGAATTCTTTGCACAGAGAGGTAACATTCCTGACTCACAAAAACCACCTGTACTTCTTTGCTTTCACTGAGAAGCTAACTCAGCCTGGAGGGAAGGGACTGAAATGCTGAGGTGGAAGGCTTGCTGAGGCCTGTGCCTGGTCGGGCGGCCACACCCGGAAGTCAAAAAACAATGCCCAGAGTCCCAAGAAGGCTGCCAGCAGTCTTACTCTCTAGAGGCCACAGTTTCCTGCTCTTGTTCCCAAAATGAGAGTCCTGAGGTACTTCAGGACCTTGTGTCTCTTTCTAGCTCATTCCTGGCATGCCTTTCTGGAGGCACAACGAAATGGGCAGCAGCCCAAACCCACTTAGGAATCCTGACAGATCACATCTACTGTCAGAAAAAACAAAACCGAGGAGCAAGCGGTTACATTTTCCTGCTAGGTTGTGCTGTGTCTGGCTTTCCTTTTTGCCTGGACTGGTGTTAAATACCTCCCCAAAGGCAAAGTCAGGGTACTAGGCAAGGCTTCTGGCTGAGCTCCACAGACTTGCCCTGGGCAGCTGACCGGAAGGCTCCAGAAGGAGCTCACGAGGTGTGGGTAAGGCAAACACGGGCCAGCAGAGGGGAGAGGGCTGCTTCCTGAGCGCTATTCCAGGTCATGGCGTAATTAGACCAGAGGCCCTCGAAAGGGCCTGTTGTTCCCGTGTACTTCTTTATTATGGAAAACAGAATCAGAAAATTGTAGCGAGAGAAAACACAGTGCAGTGGTAATGAGCCCAGACTCCAGAGTCGGCAGACCTGGGTTCCGTGGCTCGGCTGGGCGACCTGGGGTCGCTGCCTAGGATGACCTGACCTTACTCTCCTCATCTGTGAAGGAAGGGCAGTATTGGCTCCTGCCTCACCTGGCAGCAGCAAGGGCATGATGACATAGAGCAGTGATGACAAATGGAATAATCGCAGTTTAAGCAGAAAAAACGGAGCCTGGTGGCCATGGATAATCTGGTCTCAGACATGTCTCTGCAGCACTGAGAACTTGAACTTACTTTCAACTGTACCTGACCCAAGGACACTGCCAGCCACACTCCAAACAACACCTGCCAGCTTCAACCTTAAGGTCTCAAGGCCTCTCTCTCCACCCATGCAACAACTCAGATGCCAACCAATCTGTCCTTACCAAACATGCTTACTCCTTGCAGGCTCCAATTACAATTCTTGAGAAACAATTCATGTAAACTCACTGTAACCTTGCAGCTTTTTGCTTTCATAAGCCTTTCCCATTTTGTAGTTTGGTGGAATACAATTCAAATACTTCTTTGAATCTGTGACCCCCAGGCCGAAGTCCAATACATACCTTTTTATTTCAGTCAGGTCTCTATTTCTGGAATTTTGGTTAATGGCAGGTAACACCCACTTTATTTTGACCTGGTGGTAAGTGCCCTGGTGGTGGTTGGATGTTAGTATCACTAAGAGGGGAAAAAAAATCACAAGGCTAGTACTCATTTTTAAGGTATGAATCACATTTCATTATACAGCTGTGGCATAAATGAACCACTCTTTCCACTGTTAAGTGTTTAAGACGTTCCCTTTTTTGTCTTTTCTCTTTTTTTTCACACTGTTTATATTATAGTAAACACTTGTAATAAAATGTTAACCTTTGATTGCTAATGACCTAACAAATCTCTTGTATACCCCAGACACTATTCCTGAATTCCAGACCTTTGGTATCAACTGACTATTGGATACCAGTCTCTGGTTTTACTCAAAATTAATATATTCAAAATTATGAACTTATGGTTACCAAAAGTCCAGGAGATAGTTCAGGACAGAGAAGCATGGCGTGCTGCAGTCCAGAGGGTCAGAAAGAGTCAGACATGACTTAGTGACTAAACAACAACAATGGTTACCAAAGACGAAATGTGTGTGTGTGTGTGTGTGTGTGTGTGTGTGTGTAGGATAAATCAGGAACTCGGGGTGAACATGCACATGCTGCTATCACTACTATTTATAATACTGATAACCAATAAGGACTTACTATGTAGCACAGGGAATTCAGCTCAACATTCTGGGATAACCTATATGAGAGAAGAATCTAAAAAAGAATCTAAAAAAAGAAACAATCTATATAACTGAATTCCTTCGCTGTACATCTGAAATTAACCACATTGTAAACCGACTATGTGCCAATAAAATTAAAATTACAAAAAATTTAATGCATTCAAAGTTACACTTATTGTCTTATCACTACCCACTTGGTTCCAAGATTTGAACCTGCCCTTCCTCTCTTCCTCTTAGGGTCCTTGAATCATCCAAGGTAAAAACTTGGGTGCGATCCTAGTCTCTTCTTTCTTTTGTATTCTTGCATCTAGTCAGGTAGTAAGTTCTCGGAATTCTGTATCTGCCTCCATATCTCACCAATCCATCTCCCTGACAGAACTTTGTTCTCTATCTCACCTGGACAACTGCAGAATCCCTAATATCCTTTATCTTGAGATTCAGGTTTCCGTCATCCATCCATCTATGTAAATCCACCCTTGAGTTTTCTTCCCACTATGCTGGCATAGTTTCTTTGCTGCCCCTGGAACATATCAGTTTATTGTGGGAAGGGCAGAGTCTAAGAATCAAAATATCTGGGTCTATCCTGGTTTCATGAGTCGTGTCAGCCCAGAAGCCCCTTCAGACCTCCATCTCGTCATCCGAAAGTGAGCTCTGTGTGTCCTGCCCCTTCACTGAGCAGTCAGCACCGCTTAAGATAACCAGGCGTGAGAGTACCTTGCAAGCTCCAAAATGTTACACAAATGTACGGGACTGGTATACCTGCCTCCACCTGTCAACTCACGTTGTCTGGTATTCTTCCTTTCTCTCATCTTTGCTCCAGGCATGCCCCGCTCACCCCTCTGAGTGTCAAACTTCCTAACAACTATTTCAACTTTCCACACCCTGGCTTTTGGTCATCTTTTTGCCCTAAAGGCTCTTCCCCACCCTCTCCACCTGACTCACATCAACTCATCTTTCAAGGTCATGCCAAGCCATATCAAGCCTTTTTTGATAATCTTTTAGTAAAGCAATCACATGTATAATTCATTATTCTGCATAACATTTGGTTATGGTTAAATTCTCAGGCTCCCAGAAATCACGATGCATATCTCCCTGACGGACCTGCCAGGGGAAACACTACGTCTAGTAAGTGGTTTGTCTCAGCTGTTGCTACTTTGGTTAAATTAGAAGCTCATAAGTCATTAACACTCAAAGTTGAACAAATATCTTTCAGCTCCTGGCTTTTGAAATCTCTCCAAGGAAAGCGAAATCAAGCAAGTGGCAACAGACCCATTGTGATTTTTGTCTTAAAAAACCATTAAATTGGAGAATCCGGAGGAATGTCCTGGCTGCACTGTTTTAGATAGCTGTCTGGACATGGAAGATAAAATAAACTTGACAGGTGACAGCAAAAGGCTTTTATTTCACTGAATTCTACAAATAAGGATAGGTAGCACTCCAAAGACTCTAGTCCCTTTAAGTGTCCCAGCACTATGAGCCCATGTGGTCCCTAAGTAGGCAAAAGGCTATAGCAAATTGTATCTCATTCATCAGTGCATCCCTCCATCTTTCAATGTCTCATATATAATCAAAGCTCAACAGTTAAGTTTTTTCTTATTTTTTTCTCCTGTTGTGGAACTGAACTGTTGGTCTAAATACCACCAACTTTGAGTTTTAATGTTAGCATTTGTTTGCTGGTAGTTGGTTCATTTTGTTGACTGCTAGCAAATCACATCATGTTAGCCAACAAGTAGCAGCAGATGTCAAAGTTTATAAAAAAAAATTGTGTGAGGAAAAAGAAAAATTGAGAAAAAGCCCATCCATGAAATTTCCTTCTTTCTTGCAAACTGGAAAAAATAATTGCAAAATTTAATTTTAGACACTGAATCCCTTGATGGAAGAATAGCTTGAGACTCATGCCTCAAAACCAACAACAGCAAGAGCCTGAGGAGCAACTTAAGATCTTTCCAGCATATTCTAAATAGCACTTCCTGATGTGCACATAAATTACCAGGGGAAACTTGCTAAAATGCAGGTCTGGTTCAGAAGGTCTAGGGTAGGGCCTGAGGTTCTAACAAACTCCCAGGTGATGCTGAAGATCCTATAAACATCTGATACTTGGGAAATAGTTTGAGGCAGGGAGTATGAAATTAAGAAACTGTAGAGGGAAGTAGTGGTGAGATGGAATTCCATCCTGGCTGTGGAAGCCACTGTGAAATGACCACATTTGGGGTCTAAATGGATCTTCCCTGAGGCAGCTTTGTGGGAGATGGCTTTAGTGAGAGATTGTTCTAGAAAGAGGTAAGAAGCTAAACTAGGGTAACAGCAGGTAAAAAGGAGAAGACAGGGTGGACATACTATTTAGGAAGAAAAGCATCCAAATGGAATTCTCCAGCTCAGCAACTTGGGTACAAAAGACAAATGGAGGGAAAGTATTCGGCCTCTTTTCCCTCAAATCCCATCAGATCCACTTCTGCTCTGAAGGAGCCTGTTAGGGCTTCATCAGCAGTTTGCAGAAGTTAGAGGTCAGCTCAGAAGTCCGTTGTTGCCCCTGCTTTGGGATTTTTCTTGTTCTCTCGCTCGGGTCAGGTAGCCACAATTCCTTCTCCAGTTCTAGAAGACACCAGCCTGAGCCTCCACCAATGAAGACCCCACACACTGGGCCCCCAACTCCAGCTCCATGATAAATATAGCCTGGAAAACTGAAGGAGGCCACAGTCTCCTCAAAGGCCAGAAAATAAAACAGAAAAATCACACATGTCAGGGAAAGACATTTTGAAAGTCCACCAAGACCCAATGTTGCTTCTATAGAATTTCCGAAAATGCAAGTCCGAATTTAATCATGAAATCACAACTAGGAAAACCCAAGAAAGAAGGACATCCCTTAAAATGGCCTGTGTGTTTTCAAGATGCCAGTGTCATGAAAGACAAAGAAAAGTAGAGAAATTGCTCCAGATTAAAGAAGTCCAAAGAAAATAACAACTAAATGTAATGGGTGTGCTTGGGTGAAAACACAAATCATGAAGGTTTTCTATGGTTGTTCACTATAAAACACATGACCAGGACAATTGGCAGAACTGATGCTTCTGAGCTATGGTGTTGGGAGTCCCTTGGACTGCAAGGAGATCAAACCAGTCAATCCTAAAGGAAATCAACCCTGAATATTCATTAGAAGGACTGATGCTGAAGCTGAAGCTCCAATACTTTGGTTACCTGATGCAAAGAGCCAACTCATTAGAAAACACCCTGATGTTTGGAAAGACTGAAGGCAGGAAAGGAAGGGGACGACAGAGGGCGAGATGGTTGGATGGCATCACTGACTCAATGGACATGAGTTTGAACAAGCTCTGGGAGATGGCGAAGGACAGGGAAGCCTGGCGTGCTACAGTCCACGGGGTTGCAAAGAGTCAGACACAACTGAGCAACTGAACAACGACAAAGATATGACTCAATATCAGATAATAGTATTGCATTAGTGCTAAATTTCCAGAATTTACTGCAGAGTGACCATGTAAGAGAAAGTTCCTGTTCTTAGGACATGCACACTGAAGTCCTTAAAGGTGAGTGATGTTTGCAACTTAATCTCAGAGAATTCTGGAAAAAATAATAATAATGTGTTAATATTTAGGGAGAGAGGCAAAGTAGATATAGAAAAGCGTTAACCATGGGTGAATATCTAGAATCATTGTGCTATTCTTGCAACTTCTCTGCAGCTCTGACATTTTTTTTATATAAAAAGTTCAAAAGAAAGTCATAACCAATCAATCATTTTGCTAGTTTGGAGAAAGCTGCTAAAATGCCAGAAGCAACTGCCAACAGAAAACTGAGCACAACCCCCACTCTCAAGAGTTACTGCACTTGCCAAAGAGAACACCGGCCTGCCTGTCCGCACGCCCTGGATGGGGCTGGCCAGTCCCCTGGATCTCTTAGAAAATGCTACCTCAACTCTGCAGCATCATGAAACCCTGGGGCTGGCTCCCTCCCCTAAAATCTCAAAAGGCGGCACCCCACAGGAAGCAGCTTGTTAGAAAAAAAGCTGTCTTACAAGAGGCCTTACTGGGCCCCATGATTGAGGCGCACCCTTCTGGGGAGTCGCTTCCATCTCCTGCACATTTCTTACTTAGAGCTCTGCAGGGCAAGAAGGTAGCAACTCTGATTTTTTGCTCAAATGGAGCTTCCTCCAGCTCCAAGTAGAAAGTGGACCTTGCTGACCACTACTTCTCTCTGTTGAAGATAACGTACCCCATCCTGCACATGGGCCAACCAAGGACAGCCGAGGGGGGCCGGTTAGAAGGGTTTCCGCCAAGACCATTTTAAGGTCAAGCAGCTGCCAAATTTTCAAACAAGACAGCGGTTTGTTTTTATGCTTATCTGGATACTACAGGAGAACCACCTGAGAAAGGGCTCCGAAATAAGAATTCTTCTGTATCTTTCCTCTTTTTTTTTCCCCGGTTCTTTCTCTTTTTATTATTATTTGTTTAATGAAAAGAAAAAAAAAAAAAAACAAACCCCAAAACAAAACCTCTCCTGGCTCAGAACCTAAAATCTCTTACTTGTGATGCTAATCTCTCCTCCCTGGCTCCAAGCCACTGCTGCTGGCTTGGTGCCTGTTTAATATCGTGGTTGCTGATAGCAGGTTGTGTCATCATTTCCATTATGAAGCTCAGCTTCAAATATTTCTGAAATGGACGTATAGTCTTCCAGGCAAAGGGTCCTTATTCCACACCTGGTCTTCCAAGTGTGGGCCAGGCACCTCCAGCCTGCATTTACATACCTTTTCTCTTCATGGCCACTTGGCAAAATATAAGGGTGCTTTGTTGAGCTTTTTAGAAAAGATGGTTTTCAATGCAACGCTTCATTCTTTAAACGTCTCTTTGAAGGCATTTAAATTTGAGTATAAAAGGGTCACTTGTCTTAGCAATTAGAAAAGGAGAGCGAGAAATACCAAGTTGGGTGTTTGAGGAAAGAGTGTTTTTCTCCAAGGCTTGATAAAGAAAACATTTTTCTCTTTTTACTCTCTTCTCTCAGTTCTCTCAACCCCATTTTTCATGACTTACGTTAAGACCTGTTTACATATTGAAGACTTTTTTAACCAACTACTGAATAATTCCGTCATTTATCCCCCATCGTCCATTGTTCCATTAATTCAGAGGAGCCAGGTTAGGGCAGAAAGCTTCCATCTGATGCTTTCCCACTGAGGTCCACTCTGGCCATAGGATCTGCTTCTTGGCAGCTGAGGTGGAGTGTAGAAAGAGCACACAATCAAAAGCCTGGGGTGGGGGGGGGAACCTCAGTTTTGTCGGTTATTAATTGTGTGGCCTTGAGTAATTTATTTAAACTTCTCTCGGCAGCAGTGCCCTCATCTGCAAACTGATTATAACCATACTTACCCTTGAGATGTTGTGAATGTTCACTGAGATAATGCCCTTTAAATGTCAGGTACCATGCCTGGGTGCTGGTACCTAATAGGAGCCCTATGAATGCCAACTGAACTCACTTCATTTCCTGGTAACTGCCAGAGCCATTTTTCTGTCTAGTGCTGGAGGAGTTTTCCGACCTGGTTTTAAGAGCTGTTTTCCTGCCCATTACTTATTGTTTTATTGTCCATTATGACTCCCAGGCACAGCCCAAAACAAATACAAGGACTTACTGTACTACCTTCATAACCATTAACATAATAGAGAAGGAATGACAGAAATATATGAGCCCACTAATGCAATTTCTCCTAACTAAAATCTTCATTAAGAAAAGACTGGGAGGTTTTCAGGATGAATATGCAAAACAGGAGAAAGTCACAATAAACCCAATGAAGACTCGCCAGCCTGAAGGGCAAGGTCTGTCCCCAGGCTGGATGGCGGCTGCCAGTTGGCAGGTGGCATATATCCAAAGTATCACACAGACTATGGAAAATCCATAAACAATTCAGGACAAAGGCTTTTGCAGAGCGGTCTCTCTCTCCATGTGGTGAGATATGCTGAGTAGGTTTGGTTGTGGGTATTTTGAGATGTCCCTTGGCACTTGATCTCAGCTGAGAAAGGCACGTGACTAAGGTAAGGAAAATAAATTGTTCAGACACTGGGCTCTAGGAATAGAGTTCTTGGTTCAACTGTGCTCCTTCAAGGAGCCCTTCGGTTTATCACTGGCTTCATTTTATCTTTAACTGATTTCCTTTGCCTTTGTCTCTGGGGCCAGTCTCTTTCCCACCTAGATCTTCTTTTTCTCAGAATCTAGTCATTTTTATCCCTTTCTGTATGTGCCACCAGCATCCTTCTACTGGCTGAACATCCTGACCTTCTAATCCCAAGGTACCTGACTGGCATGGCCGCTTCAGAAGGATGACATGCAAATTAGTGAAGCATTCCATAATTATTTTGGAGAAGGAAATGGCAACCCACTCCAGTATTCTTGCTGGGAAAATCCCATGGACAGAAGAACCTGGTAGGCTACAGTCCGCGGGGTTATAAACAGTGGGTCATGACTGAGCACGCATGCACATCTGATTGGAGCCAGATTCAAGATGACCCAGCTCTGTCCCACCACTAATATTATAAGATATTATATACAAAAACTGAAGATAGGGTTGGAAAGCAATCTCCCTGACTATCCCAGCTGATAAACATGCCTTATTAGGCTCTAAACCTCTGAGAAAATTCCTACTAATAGAGCTTTTAAAAAAACTGAGATGACAATGGGTATCATTAACACGACAATTCCTTTCAGGAAAATCTACTGTTCTGAAAAACTTGAAAAGAGAAAAAAAATTGTTTTTGGACACTGCTTCTGTAACATGGGAAGGACTATTTCCCTTTCCTCACAGTGAAAATTCAAACCTTGAACCAGGCTTTAAAAACTCAGGCAGCAGATTCCACACACACACTCTCATAACTCTTATTTTTAGAGCCATAGAGAGTATATTCATTATATGAGAGCTTGTGCTTTGAGACTAAACCAACCTAGAATCAAGTTCCAGGTCTGACACTTGCTAGTTCTTATCATGTGCAGACCACTTGCTCTCGTGAAGCCTAAGTTCTCAGCTGTAAAATGGGGATAATAAAACTTTTGAGGATTTAATAAGATCATCGGAGGTGTCCCAGGTGGCTCAGTGGTAAAGAATCTGCCTGCCAATGCAGGACACATAGGCCACGTGGGTTTGATCCCTGATTTGGGAAGATCCCCTAGAGAAGGAAATGGCAACCCACCCTAGTATTCTTGCCTGGAAAATCCCAGGGATAAAGGAGCCTGGAAGGTTGAAGTCATTGTGGTCACAAAGAGTCAGACATGACTGACTGAGCATGCACACAGGCGTCAGGACTCCTGGTTCAGTGCTCTCTTAACAGTAGGCCCTCTGCCTGAAGAATCTGCCTGAAGAACTATGGACGGGGATTGCGATATTGTACAGGAGGCAGTGATCAAGACTACCCCCAAGAAAAAGAAACACAAAAAGGCAAAATGGTTGTCTGAGGAGGCCTTACAAATAGCTGAGAAAAGAAGAGAAGCTAAAGGCAAAGGAGAAAAGGAAAGACATACCCATTTGAATGCAGAACAAGAAGAAAAGATAAGAAAGGTTTCCGAAGCGATCAATGCAAAGAAATAGAGGAAAACAATAGAATGGGAAAGACTAGAGATCTCTTCAAGAAAATTACAGATACCAAGGGAACATTTCATGCAAAGTTGGGCACAATAAAGGACAGAAACGATATGGACCTAACAGAAGAAGATATTAAGAAGAGGTGGCAAGAAAACACAGAAGAACGATACAAAAAAGATCTTCATGACCCAGATAATCACAGTGGTGGGATCACTCACCTAGAGCCAGACATCCTGGAGTCCAAAGTCAAATAGGCCTTAGGAAGCATCACTATGAACAAAGTCAGTGAAGGTGATGAAATTCCAGCTAAGTTATTTCAAGTCCTAAAAGATGATGCTGTGAAAGTGATGCACTCAATATGCCAGCAAATTTGGAAAACTCATCAGTGGCCACAGGACTGGAAAAGGTCAGTTTTCACTCCAGTCCCAAAGAAAGGCAATGCCAAAGAAAGTTCAAACTACCACACAATTGCACTCATCTCACATGCTAGCAAAGTAATGCTCAAAATTCTCCAAGCAAGGCTTCAACAGTATGTGAACTGAGAACTTCCAGATGCTTAAGCTGGATTTAGAAAAAGCAGAGGAATCAGAGATCAAATTGCTAACATCCACTGGATCATAGAAAAAGCAAGAGAGTTCCAGAAAAAATCTACTTCTGCTTTATTGACTATGCCAAAGCCTTTGTGTGGATCATAATAAAATGTGGAAAATTCTTCAAGAGATGAGAATACCAGACCACCTTACCTGCCTCGTGAGAAATTTGTATGCAGGTTAAGAAGCAACAGTTAGAACCAGACCTGGAACAACAGATTGGTTCCAATTGGGAAAGGAGTACAGCCAAGGCTGTATATTGTCACTCTGTTTATTTAACTTATATGCAGAGTAGTACTTCATGTGAAATGCCGGGCTGGATGAAGCACAAGCTGGATCAGGACTGCCGGGAGAAGTATATATACATACATACATATATATATATATATGTGTGTGTGTGTGTGTGTGTGTGTATATGTATACATTTACATATATAAAACCTCAGATATGCAGATGACACCACCCTTATGGCAAGAAAGTGAAGAGGAACTAAAGAGCCTCTTGATGAAGGTAAAAGAGGAGAGTGAAAAAGCTGGCTTAAAACTCAACATTCAGAAAACTAAGATCATGGCATCCAGTCCCATCACTTCATGGCAAATAGATGGGGAAACAATGGAAACAGTGACAGACTTTATTTTCTTAGGCTCCAAAATCACTGCAGATGGTGACTGCAGCCATGAAATAAAAGATGCCTGCTCCTTGGAAGAAAAGCTATGATCAACCTAGACAGAATATTAAGAAGCAAAGACATTACATTGTGACAAAAGTCCGTATGTAGTCAGAGCTATGGTTTTTCCAGTAGTAATGTATGGATATGAGAGTTGGACCATGGAGAAAGCTGAGTGCAGAAGAATTGATACTTTTGAACTGTGGTTTTGGAGAAGACTCTTGAGAGTCCCTTGGACTGCAAGGAGATCAAACCAGTTAGTCCTAAAGGAGATCAGTCCTGGATATTCATTGGAAAGACTGAATACTTTGGCCACCTGATGTGAAGAACTGACACACTGAAAAAGACCCTGATGCTGGGCAAGACTGAAGGCAGGAGAAGGGGATGACAGAAGACAAGATGGTGGATGGCATCACCGACTTGATGGATGTGAGTTTGAGCAAGCTCTGGGAGTTGGTGATGGACAGGGAAGCCTGGCGTGCTGTAATCCACGGGGTCACAAAGAGTTGGACATGACTGAGCGACTGAACAGAACTAAATAAGATCATGGCTGTAACAGGTTAGCAGGATGCTAGGTTCATGCTCAGTAAATATTCCTGAGACTATCCACAGAACTATCATCATCATCATCATCACTAGCCATTATCCACATGACTCACCTCACGATGATGAAGGTGACAACAATTACTATTACCACTATGACCATCTGTTCTTGAAGAAGTTACTTCCTGGTTGGGGTCTGCGGGTTAACCCTCCACTCTCTTTGCCTTCCTTTTGCTGGGCAAAGGGCATCAAAGAGTTGCTCTGTTCCACCTGTACTTTGCAACCGGGCCATTAGGTGGGGCCCTCTCATCACCCCCCAAGTCAGCAAGTGGCTCTGATTCTAGATTTTGGAGCCTGAGGAAAAGTTGAGAGGACTACTGAATTCTGTGATTATTGCTTAGATTGGCCAAAGGAACCCACTGGCTCTGGTGGCTCAGATAGTAAAGAATCAGCCTGCAATATGGGACATCTGGGTTCAGTCCCTGAGATGGGAAGACCCCCTGGAGGAGGGCATGGCAACCCACTCTGGTATTCTTGCCTGGAGAAATCCCATGGACAGAGGAGCCTGGCGGGCTACAGTTCATGGGGTCGCAAAGAGTCAGACACGGCTTAGTGACTAAGCACAGCACAGCACAGGGTCTGCCACCCAGCACACACCACAGTCCCTATGGGTTAGCACATGTCTGTAATAAGCTGGATCACCAGCCTGAAGTACAAGAGATGTGCTCCCTCAGGATACAGAGCTCAGTACTGAAGAGACAGTGTATTCAGAATTACTAATATAGCCACTTTCAGAAGATGCTTGAGAGAAAAGTCAAAAGCACATTTAAATTTCTAGAGATTATAGTGGTCACTTGTAGAATGACTGGTGCTTTGTGTGTGGGGGTCCCCTCCTCCTTTCTAGCCTCATGCTTTCTAGCCACATGGTCAGGCTGACCGGTGTTAGTTACAGACCACTGATCTGAACACCCCAGGCCCCTCACGTCAGAGAACATCGTGGACCACATTAAAGGTTCTGCTTTACCCCCAACTCATGCCCACATCTCTGATCTCAGGGTCCACTTGGACAACACATGCAACACCACAGGCTCAGCCTCCTAATTCCTCTTCCACTTCTCCTCCAATCACCTTTATCTCTGTTTGATCTCCTCCCCCACTTCCTCTCCCTCCCCAAGTCCTACTCTGGTCTAGAATCTTCTGGAATTAGTCCACTTCTGAAATCTGAAAACTCTAGGTACTGCTTTCTTAACCTCAGACTCAATCTTCTCATTCCCGGGACCCTTCCTTCTTGACCTGGTTTAGTTCTCTGATCCCCGAGAGCCTCCACTGGACTCACGGCTCACAATGACCTTCACTTTCTCACTCCACTTTTCCATACCCTGCTGAACCCTCCCTGAAAGCAAACCTTGAGTCAATGTCACCATTTCCTCTGCCCTGACATGCAGGCTACAAAAGTACAGCTGGGAAAATAACACCAAGACTCAGGCTGGTGGCACAACTTACTCAGAATTTCCCAAATCACCAGACTGCCAAACTTTCAGTGATCCTTTTTCTCTTCTGGAGGTGGTTCCTTTATCCATTTCCCTTTTAAGTTATCTTTGACCTTCATCCTCTTCCCTAAGTCCTTTTCCCTGTCTCCTTCCCTTTCAGGAGATAACCTTTCTTCTCACATTACTGGAATCTGGAGGCCATCAAGTGTGAGGCCAGTGACTTTCCCTTCCCTGTAGACATAGCTTTACCTGCCCTTTACCTGCCCTGCTCTCTGCCCTCTGGTTTTAATTTTCTTTTTAGGGGCTCATGGAGACCATTCACCCTCTGACTTCTGGGAACAGCCCTTCCTCTTCTACTTCTAAACTCTTATTCACCTTCTGGCTCCTTCCTCTCAGTATTCACAGTCAAGAGTTAATTTATAATATTTTATCAATATTGTTCTCCATATTGATTGTACTGTTAGCTATTTAATCTTCAGAACTCTTTTATGTTTCTATGCTATAAACTAGGTTGCATTCCTAAATACCATCTTCCAATTTATACTAATTATGTCTTTAGTTGTGTCTAGAGTTTATGTTATCTATGGAGTCTTTCATTTCAGTATTGAGTTCCTAAATTTCTAATTGCTTCTTTTTCAAATCTTCATTTCTTTTTTGTAAGTTTTGCTTCTTAATTTCTCTTTTATTTTTCTTGTTTTTGGCCACAACATGGATTGTTTGTGGGATCTTAGTTCCCCAACCAGGGGCCGAATCCAGGCCCTAGGCGGTGAATGCAGAGTTCTAACCACTGAACTGCCAGGGAATTCCCTCATCCTTTTAAAATGGACATTCAGTTCAGTTCAGTCACTCAGTCGTGTCCGACTCTTTGCGACCCCATGAACTGCAGCACACCAGGCCTCCCTGTCCATTACCAACTCCCAGAGTCCACCCAAACCCATGTCCATTGAGTTGGTGATGCCATCCAACCATCTCATCCTCTGTCGTCCCCTTCTCCTCCTGCCCTCAATCTTTCTCAGCATCAGAGTCTTTTTAAATGAGCCAGCTCTTTGCATCAGGTGGCCAAAGTGTTGGCGTTTCAGCTTCAACATCAGTCCTAATGAACACCCAGGACTGATCTCCTTTAGGATGGACTGGTTGGATCTCCTTGCAGTCCAAGGGACTCTCAAGAGTCTTCTCCAACACCCCAGTTCAAAAGCATCAATTTCTGCACTCAACTTTCTTTACAGTCCAACTCTCACATCCATACATGACCACTGAAAAAACCATTGACTCGACTAGATGGACCTTTGTTGACAAAGTAATGTTTCTGCTTTTTAATATGCTGTCTAGGTTGGTCATAACTTTCCTTCCAAGGAGTAAGTGTCTTTAATTCCTTATTTTCTTCTTTGAGTAGCACAAACATATTATTTTAATCAGAGTCATCTAAAAAGTTTTAAAATTTGCACTTAATTCGTGTTTTGATTATTGATTATAGTGGCTATCTTCCTTTTTTAAAAAAATATAGGTGCATATTTCTTAAAAGAAAATTTGTCTGCACTGGGTCTTCATTGAGGCAAGTGGGATCTTGGAGTCTTTAATTGTATTAATAATACGCAGGATCTGTTTCCTTGAAGAGGGACTGAATCTGAGCCGCCAGCATTAGGATCCCAGAGTATTAGCCATTGGACCAACAGGGAAGTCTCTGGCTATCTTTCTTAACAGTTTATTTGGGGGTCTTTTGGAATGGGAAGCTTCTTTTCTTCTTCTTCTTTTTTTTTTTTGGTTGGTGCTATCTTTCTCCATCTCCAACTCATCTCCCACTCTTCACATCAGTTGTTAGGTTTTACCATTGCGTTCCAAGAGCAAAACCAGTACTTTTAAGCTGTGGCCCAGGAAGCAAACATAGAAGATGCTTTCAGCCTCCCTTTTACCAAGAGAGATGCTTTCAGCCTCTTCAAACACTGAATCTGGCTCTCATCCCTTGTTTGTATGAAGCACTTTTCATCCCACTGTTTTATAAGACCCACAAACACCTGCCCCCAGACTCACAGTCCAGTCACTCCATGCATTCCAACCCTTCTGAATCTCTGTCCTGTTTTCATGACTCTAGCTATATCATTTTGGTTTTCTTTTTTAAAAAATTTATTTGTTATTCCTAAGTGTTTAGAACAGAGGAGAGGCATTTGAACATGAACATGACTTTCCACCAAGATGGGAAGTCTTCCATAGGCTTCTCCCCTCAATCCTGAGTCTCATTCTGATTCAATTTCTTTTCTTTCCAGAGCCAACCATTTCAGAATTCCTCTCTGGTACAACGCAAGCTGGGTTCCGCTGCTACCATTTCACTCGTTTTCATAAAGGTCACTAATGACCGTCTTATTTCTCAGTCTCAAAGGACCTTTAAATTCTATCTTCCTGAACTGTGCTGCTACTATCATTGATGACACTTTCTTTCTTGACTCTCTCTTTCCTGGGCCTTTGTGACTTCCTGGCATCCCAATTCTCCTCCTACATCTCAGGGACTCCTCTTCTTACCCATCTTTATGGGATGCTCTTCCACTTCCTTCCCCTTAAATGTCAATACTCCCACAAGCTCCATCCTTACCCCTCACATATCCTTTGGGTGATATTCTCTATTTCTGCGGTTTTGAACTACCTTTGCTTTATGACTTTCAAATCTAAATCTCTAGGTCTCAGCTTTGGATTTATAGGTTCAATTTCTTTTTCTGTTATATATATATATATATATATATTTTTTTTTTGGGCTGTTCTGGGTCTTCGTTGCTGCCCTTGGGCTTCCTCTAGTTGTGGTGAGTGGGGGCTACTCTCTAGTTGCAATGCTCGGGCTTCTGATTGGGTGGCTTCACTTGCTGGGGAGCATGGGCTCTAGGCATGTGGGCTTCAGGAGCTGTAGCACATGGGCTCAGTAAATGCAGCTCTTGGGCTTAGTTGCCCCAAAGCATGTGGAATCTTCCCAAACCAGGGATTGAACCTGTGTCCCCTACACATTGGCAGGCAGACTCCTAACCACTGAACCATCAGGGAAGTCCTAGGTCCAATTTCTTACCACCTATTTTCACTAAATTTTCCATAAGCACTTTAGACTCAACTGGACCAAAACTGAACTCACCAACCTCTCCCAAACCACTTAAAACAATTCCTTGTCTTCGCTGGCAACACCACTGATTCATGACAAAACCTTGAATCACGCCAGACCCCAGAGCCAGCTGTCCCCAACCCATTCCCAAACCTAGTTAGGCACTGATGTTTCTCCCTCTTCCTAATTAATCCTCTTCTATTTCTTCTGTCAGTGCTTTAAATTTGGGGCTGCATTCTCTCTCATCTGATCTATGGCAAATCTCCTGTTTTCTCAACTAGTCCCCCTGGCATGACAATCCTGCCTTTCTTTTCAGTCTCAGCCTCCACCCTGTGTTCTCTGGAGCACCTATCACATCACGCTGCTATGACAGTATTTGTCTCCCCAAACTGACAACTCCTGGTACAAAACAGATGCGTGATCAATGTTTCTTGTATGATGAATTAATGTGCTATTGAGATCATCCTCTCCTTTGAATGCAACATAAAGGTCGTCTTGGGTTCCTGCTGGGAGGTTACGACAAAAGGATGGAGGAAGAGAATTGGTATTTACTAAACATCTATTACCTGGAGGAACTGAGATAGGTAGATTATATCAAGTATTTGGTTCAGAACATTCATTATCTTTCTTAAAACTGATCCAAGGAAATAAGGAAAAGCCAAGCGCAAGAATCTTTAAAACGTAAGAATTTACTAGACCTCTAGGGAATAAGGAACATCCAAGGGAACAGTCTTTAAACCAGAAGACTACACATCCTTGTCAGTTTAGAATAATGACGGAACAACAAGAGTAAATCCAGATCTGTTGAAAACAGCCACAGCTCCTCTGTCTCTCAAGGTTGTTGCTTATTGTCCTTGAGACTCTGTAGTACTCTTCAAGTCCATTACCCCACCTGTGCAGTGGGAAAAACCTGTTGAAATCTCTGAATGTTTTGACCTAAGAATCACTTTTTGACTTTGTCCAGTGTTACTCAACAACCGTTATCTGTAGGGCAATGGTTTGGTACAAGATAAAGCAAACAGTTGGAAATGTGCTTTACGTTGGACATTCCTTTTTGTACACTGAGTAATGATAGTGTCACCCGTTGTACATTCTGTTCCTCAACACCCCATGGTGCAAACTCACAAAGTGGGTACTAGAAGGCTGTCTTCAGGGCAGCTAGAGAACAAATCTGGCATAAAAACATAACTCTCAAAAATCTATACCCAAAAGGAGTCACTAATTAATTATTATCCTTAATTGAATGAGAGAATATTTTTTCCCAATAGTAAGATTTTTTTGAATGTTAGAAACTTTAGAAACAAGAAGCAATGGAATGATATGAACTCTTAGCCAAAACAGAATATTAAAGTTATCCTAGATATCACATGAAACTACTCTTTTTTTTTTTTTTAAGAAAAGCAGTGTTGTCTATTTCAAACTGTTACAAAAAGTCTCAACAAAAGCACCATGTGTGCAACTGGTGTAGCTGGTTTAACATCATCTATTTCAAGAGACCCAGATGGTTCCAAGCAAATTTAGCTGGGTGCTGAAAACAAGGCCCATAGATCAAAATTAAGTTACTAGAAAAATCAATCTTTTCCATGTCCTTCATTGCTGAGGTCCTTCCCTAATATGTTTTATATTTCATTTCAATATTTCACTCTGGTTTTGACATGCCAACCAAGGTGAAGTTGAGTTAATAACAAACTCAAACTCATGACAGATTTCTGATTTCCTCTGAACTTAAGTATACCTGAGTGATAATAAAAGATTTCAGCACCAAAAAGTCAATTATTTGGTTCTACTCCTGAGTATCTACCCCATGATGTGGCATTTAGTTGATGCTTTTCAACATCTATTTATTAATAATCTGATGGGCATAGCCAAAGAAGATTAAAATTACTCCATTTAATGGCCTGCATATCCCAAAGGTATTTATGACTGTCTCCTTTAAGGGCTGGAAATAAGATGAAAAATTTTCAGATGTAGCTCCATATAATTTTTATTTACTAAGTTTACGTCCCAAATGGCTATAAAGCCTGATGGACTATAAACAAGTCCTCAATAGGTATTAGTGGGGAAATGTGATTTAAATTTAATTTAACAGCTTAGTATTGTTCAGACAGAAGTACTATCAGTCTCAGAAGAGCAAGTATAGAATCTTCTGGGCAACAGCTGACACACTGCTTGATTCAAATACAGAGTCTGTGTACAAGTAGAGGAGCAGATGGAAGCAATGCTTTTGCTGCAGCAAAAGGAAAAAATTGCTTTGAAATCATGTCCATTGGAAATCATTAACTTCTTTTCTATAAGGTCAGCTCGTATCATCATCTCCTTGTGACACTTTTTTCCCCTAAAGACTAAAATACTAGTGGAGACTTAGTTCTAGAAGGTATTTATCAGATAGATGACATCCAGGGATTTTAGAGAGAAATCTATTTTATAAAGATGATGGCTCTGAACCTAAAAGGGGGAAGATTCAAGTGCTCCTTTTTTGGACCTCTATCAAGTCCTTTGCATCATGAGCAAGCAGATCGGTGCCCTGGAAAAAGTTAACAAACAACCTTCCAGGCCTGGATGACTGAAGAGCTTATTTATTCAACGACTTTTCTTTGGCAGAATCTGGTACTGTGTTCACACTTTACATGAAAACACTCTTCATGGCTTAACTTCGCTATCCAGACATCTCAACATCCTGTGCAAGAGGTCTCACGCAGAATTCATTGATTCTAAGACACAACCAATTATACTTCCAAAAAAGAAAACTGCTGCCGCTGATCATTGTATGATGCCATTGACTATTACACGTTTCATTTTTAGAGTTGCTAAAGCATGAAAAATAATGGCCATCTCGAACTTGATGAAATATGGAAATATCAGTTAACAATAACACATTGAGTAGGACTGGGTGGACTAAAGCACTGTTCTGAGTGCTTCTGAAGATTAATACATTCAATCTTCACAAGTACCCAGTGAGTAGGGACTATTTTTATATCCATTTACAGGGGCACAAAGAGCTGAGGAACATGCTGATCTAGCTGCTAAGTGGCTGACCCAGGAATCAAATCCAACTAGTCTGACTCCAGTGCCTGCAGCCTTCGTCTCTTCACCATTTTGCCTCTATCCTGATGGAAACATTGATGACCACTGTGAAACAACAGGACGGGTGGCGGTCACCTCTTGGGGCCAAGATGTGCCCATCAGGATTCCTTTAGGTGAGTGAGCGCCAAGGAAGGATGGGTTCTGAAACCAGACCTTCCAGGTAGGAGGCCAATTGGTGGAGGGTCCAGAGCTCCAGCCAGTGACGGCCCCTCCAAAGTAAACTCAAAAGCTCCCAGAAACATGTGACTTCCCAACTTATGTCTGAGGATGGCCATTCCTGGATGATGGAAAAGGAGTAGAAACTACAGGCTTTGGAAATGAGAACTTAGCACCTTCCTTCCAAAAGAACTCCCCTGATTAACCTCCCCACTTACAGATCTTGCACTTGCAAGCATCTAACTCTTAAGTGGTCTCCACAAAGCATAACCGAAGTTAAAGAGAAGAAAAGAACGACTGTTACGGAGTATTTGACATGCACCATCTCAATGAATTCTCCCAGTCATCCACTGAATGGGCACTGTTCTCCTTTTCACTGTCGGGAGGGAGTTCAGAACAATGAAGTCCTATTATCATTGAATTCCCAAGTTTTGCTTTGGACCCTGTTTGGTCTGAGGCTGGTGAGTCCTCTGAATCTAGTACATCATCCTGCTAAATGAGCCTAGCCAGCTGCAAGCTTTTGGCAGGTTCCTAAAGTGTCCTCATTCAAATGGCTCCAAGATCCAAAGGTTGTTGGTCACCCTCTGTTGTGAGCAATCCATTCTCTGAGATACCAAAACTGGGCTGAACAAATGTCAACACAAAATTCTAGGTAAATAAATAGGAAAGCTGTGCCTTTTTTTTTTTTTTTAAAGTGAAGTACACGGTTTTCCCACAGTAATTAGGTATCTTATGAGGAGGGGAAGAAAAGCCAAACATTTAGGAAACAATTGCAAAGTGACGTGAACTGAGGATGGATTACAAAAAAGAGAAGAGGTTTGAGTCTCATAGAATAGAAGAGTTGGATGATATTCTATGATAAACCATAATGTAAAAGAATTTGAAAAAGAATATATATGTATATGGATAACTGAATCAACTTGTTGTACAGCAGAAATTAACACAACACTGTAAATGTATCCTGGGCTCTAACCCTTCGGAGGGTTGTGCACTTAGAAATCTAGTCTGAATTATGTCCATCTGCCATTTCAAAACTTCACAACACAACCCAGAGTGTGAAATTACAAGAGAGAAACGAGGGATTCTGCAATTCAAAAAGTCTCCTCTTTATAAACATCTTTTGGGTGAATGGACTCAGTGCTGATGCTGACATGTTGACAATGTTTATGACTAGGCTAATTATTTTGCTATTTCACTAATGAAATCGGGACACTACCGAAAAACAGAGAGAAGACTGAAAACTTCTGCTTCGTGACTACAAAAAACAACAACACAACTCATTGTGTAAACTCTGAAGTAAGTTATTTGACATCTCATTGTAACATGTGAATAGTTTCTTAATTTTATAAGACTTTTTTAAAGAAGGAAAAACATACACACATAAATATCTTTTTTGGCTGAACCATACGAGAGTTAGAGTATATTGTGTGGTAGTTCATTCCTAAATATGTCAGCAGGCATCTCCTAAAAGCAAGGAGATTCTCCTACACATCTGCAATATAATGATCACAGGCAGGAAGCTTAATACTGACTCAATACTATACTGCACTAGTATCTAATGTATGGTCCAGACTAAAACTTCCCCGATTGTCCTATCCTTTCTGTGTCCTGCATAAGCCTACCCCCTTCCTTAATCCAGAATCTAAGCAAGGATTAGGTGTTAAATGTACTTGTCAAATTACTTTAGTCTCCTTTAATCTAGCACAGTCCCCCAGGTTTTTGTTCTGTTTTGGTCTTTGGTGACATTCTTCTTTGAAGAATTTTGGCTAGTTGCTTTGTGGAGTATCCCTCGATTTGGATTTGTCTGCTTTCTTCCCTGGTGGTTCAGACGGTAAAGCATCTGCTTGCAATGCAGGAGACCCGGGTTTGATCCCTGGGTTGGGAAGATCCCCTGGAGAAGGAAACGGCAACCCATTCCAGTATTCTTGCCTGGAAAATCCCATGGATGGAGAAGCCTGGTGGGCTACAGTCCACGGGGCTGCAGAGTCTTCAGACACGACTGAGAGACTTCACTTTCTTTTCTCCTGATTGGATTCAGGTTAAATATTTTTGGCAAGGATGATCCATATCATGATTTGTGATGTTGCATCCTCAGTATGTTACAAAGGGAAGCACATGATATCATTTGTAAAACTTTCTACTGCTTGTAATTAGTACATAATCTCTGTAGTGACACTTTGAGGCAGTGTGAATTCCTGTTCCCTAATACTGTTTCACACTCAATGGTTTTGGCATCCATTGATGACTCCTGCTTGAATGAACTGTTACTGAGGTAGCTATGAAATGGTCATTTAGATCTTGATACTTGGTATTGCTTTTCTGGCTCTGCCCACTGGTTTCTTAACCATGGCATTCAGCCTTGCCCCTTTGATTATGCTGCTTTTGACCAGTTTGGTTAACTGTCTTCCGAAACCACTAGTACCAACAGGTCAGCACAGCCTGGCTGTTTCTAGATATACCACAGCACCAATGAGCCAGACCTAGACAGAAAGCAAATACTACTTTAAGCTATAGCTATTAATAATAATGATTATTACCAATTAGCTCTAGCTTTCCTGAATGTAGAGATAACCTGCATCGTGACTCTCCTCAACCTGAAAGCTAGTCCTCGTGCTGGATAGACGCTCTTGTTACCCACTTTTCCCCCCACTACATCCAACTCTCAGATGGCAAACTGTACTACAAAGAGCAAAGACAACATCTTAAGGAATCAGATATGATCTGTTTTCCACTGTCCTCAAAATGATACCATTAGACACAGACTGAGTAAGGACATTGAATTTCCATTTCATGGACCATCGTGGATAATAATCCTTTAAAACTGCAAATGGGGGTGTTTTGTGCAAACTTCTTAGCATTACCGACTACTTATTAGAGAAAATTGCAGATTTTGTAGGTGGCTGGTTGTAACAGTCTTAAGGTTAAAAACAGAACAGTACATCAGACATGTCTAAAAATAAAGCAAATGCTTTTTTCTTTCTATAATCCTCAATTAGAAACCATTTAAAGAAAGGATAATCAGCTTGAGAGGCTTGTAAATACAGATTCTACAGTTCTCACTGGCACCCCTGCTTTACAAATTAATTTTAGTACATTTCAAAATGTGTAAATAAGTTATTTTATCCTACATCTACCCATATTGCCCTCTTGACGTTCAAAATACTAATACCGCTAAAGAAATGAACTTCATGATGACTATACCAATTACAAATCCTCAATAAATAGAGCTCTCCTTAGATGATAAAATTCCCTCTTTGTTGGTTGTCGGTTGGTAACATCCAGTCGGAACTACTTGTGGTCAGGAGGAGAACTCGTGGCCAAGTCTCCAAGCCAATGCAAGTTGAGACAAGTCAAAATACTGAAATTTTTACTCAATTCATCCAAAGAAGACACCTATCCAGGGGAAGAAACTCAATTTCTCAGGTGGACCTATGTAGTTGACTAAATGAGATAATCTAACTCCCTAAAACCAAGCACAACTCAGTGATTGAAAGTGACTTGGTCTTAACCAAGGAGATAAGAAAATAATCAGAAGCTAGATTGAAAGCCATGGGAAGGTCCTTCTCAGGACCAGGGTGCTCTCTATCCTGGAGCAACCAGAACTTTCTTTCCTCTGTCATTCCTCTTCCTAGATAACCTCACTTATTTCCATCTCTGAGCCATGACTTTACACCTCTCCCTGAACTCCGTATTCATATATCCCACTCCTTACCTACCATCCGCTTGGACGTCTCCATGGTACCTCAAACTGATTGTGCCCTAATGGGGCTCTTGACTTCTTGTTTCTCCTGCCCTATTCCCCACTTCCCACTAGGGTCCATGGGCAAATCTAGAAAGCCAGCTGCTCCCTGCTAAGTTGCTTCAGTCGTGTCTGACTCTTTGCACCTCTATGGACTATAGCCTGCTGGGCTCCTCTTTCCATGTGATTCTCCAGGCAAGAACTCTGGAGTGGGTTGCCATGCCCTCCTCCAGGGGATCTTCCCAACCCAGGGATCATCTGGATGCGTCTCTTACATCTCCTGCATTTGCAGGTGGGTTCTTTAGCACTAGCACCACCTGGGAAGTCCAGAAATCCTGAGGTCATCCTTGCTTTGCTCCCATCTAATGCATCAATACCTAGTCAGTCTGTTTCCAAAACATACCGATCTTTATCTATTGCCCTCTCTCCAGATGAAGACACCATCATCTGGGATCTGGATTCTTGCCCTTGCTGCCAGCTGGAATACCTGCTTCTATTCCTTCTGTCCTCCCATCACTCTTGACAGAGTGGCCAGAGCAAACACTGAAAAACATAAATCACCCAACATAATATGGTTTCCTAAACTGGACGCTGGGGGACCTCTCCGGTGGTCCAGTGCCTGGGACTCTGTGCTCTCAGTGAAGGGGGCCAGGGTTTGATCCCTGGTCAGGGAACTGGATCCCATATGCTGCAACTAAAGATCCCGCATGCCACAACGAAGATGGAAGATCCCTGTGTGCCACAACTAAGACCTGGCACAAATTAAAAAAAAAAAAATTTAAGTGGTAAACTGAATGCTGGAACAGTAAAAGGATTTTGGTCATCCTCATGTGGTTTGTCCTCTGTGCATGCACATCCCTAGTTTTGGGTATTCAAGTTTTCTCTTCTTTAAAGGATACCAATCAGCTTAGATTTGGCCCCACCTTCACAGCCTCCTTTTAACTTGGCAGTTTAGTTGCTAATCATGTCTGACTCTTGCAACCCCACAGACTGTAGCCTGCCAGGCTCCTCTGTCCATGGGATTCTCCAGGCAAGAATACTGGAATGGGTTGCCATTTCTTTCTCAAGGGGATCTTCCCCACCCAGGAATTGAACCCTGGTCTCCTGCATTGTAGGCAGATTCTTTACCGATGAAGCTACAAGAGACTCCCCTTTTAACTTAATCACCTCTTTAAAAGCCTTATCTTCAAACATAGTTATAGTCTCAGGTACTCCAACATATAAATTTGGGAGGATACAACTAAGCTTACAACAGTCCCCTTGCCTGGCCAACCCTTCAGAGAGTCGGCTCCTTCCCAGCCTCAGGTCTCACCAGATTTGTCACCTCTTCCGAGAGGCATTCCTAATCATATGGTTTTTAGCTAAGTTCTCCTCCACCCTATTTATTGCCTTTCCAGCACTTCCCACAGCTGGAATTCCTTGTTTTCTTGCTTATTATGTGCTTTCCCCCATTCCATGAGTAGTGGAGACTTGTCTTATCTGATTGCTACATCCTCATTGCCTCTTGCAATGCCTGGCACATAGTAGGTACTCAAAATTTTCTGATAAATGATTTATTGACAATTCAGACAAAAGGAGAGTCTCACTAGAAATCATCCATAATGCAGTTAATCCCAAGGTATGACCGTAACTGAAGCAAAACCTAAAATTTGTATTGCACTTACAGTTTATGAAGTGCTTCCAGGTAAATTAACCTGGATGAGTCCTCCACACTGTGATACAGACATTATTTACTCTGTTTTCTTGATAGAGAAGCCAAGACTCCATTGCTTAAGTCACAGAGCTGGAGATTCAATATGAATCTTTTCATTTCACAAAGAACGACTCTGTGTTTTCCCATTATAACATAACTGAACTAGAAACTAAATAAATTATCAATACCTCTTCTAGGCAACTTCAGAGGAGAGTTCTATGAAGAACAGAGCCTTGCTCTTCCAGGAACTAAACTGGACATTCTTTCCATCTGGTCAGAGAAGTTTTGTTGCTGGGGAATAATGGCTAATGAGAAGAAATATGGTTCCCTCAGGCCCCTTCATTGTGTGTGTGGGGTGGTGGTGGTGGTTATAAATATGCTTTTTTGTTAACTTTTATGTTTTCAGGGGTATGAAGAAATGAAGAAATTTGGAGAAGCTGATTTCCTAAGGGTTCACTTGGTTTGGTTTTAAATAGCACTTCATACTTCTTTAAATCTGTAGTTCTCAGCCTTGATGGCTCTTAGGTTACCCTGAGGGAGTACAACAAATCCCAGTGACTGGACCCCCATCCCAGACAAATGAAATCAGAATCTCGGGGAGTGGGATAGTGGCATCAGTGAGTCTAAAGCTTCCCAGGTAACTTTACTATGCAGGCAGGACTGAGAACCAGTGGTCTAGATCTTAAGTCGGGTGAGGATGGCCTATCTTATACCCTCCAAAGAGAATGAATCAGGTTTGACCAGAGGGTAGACCCTACAAGTCCACACACCTGCTACTGGCAAACTCTGTATTCCTAGACACACAGTGTAGGAAGCACTGCCCTAGACCAGTCTGCACCCAGGACCAATTAAATCAGAATCCCAGTGTGGGCAGAAACCAGGCAGGAGCTAGGGTTAGAGTTTCTGAGTCCAACATGCAGTCAAGACTGCGAACCACCGCTTTAAGTGGTACCTGCTTTGTTTGGAGGAGGAAGAGAAGGCAGGCCTGCCCCCCATTAACTGCAGTGAGTGACAGTAACCTGGCAGCGGCCGACACTCGAATGATAAGCACTGACTCTCCCAGATCTAGATTTATGGCCTTGGAGAAACAACAGAGCCTTACTTTGGCATGGTGCCGTCCTCCCAGCACTAATTAAGGCCTAAATAATTCTCATCAGCATGTGCGTAAAATAAATGGGCCTCAATTTAACACAACTTCCCCATTGTGTCCTGGTTAATGTAATCACGGTTTATAGGTTTTCACATTCATAAATATACTAGCTTTATTTTAACACGGAGAAAATATTTAAATCTAGATGTACCAATTTCTATGTTTTTACATGCAGTATTGGGTCACGTAAAAAGATGACATAGGTGGTGATTGATAAGAGGATAACAACATGGACTCTGTTCAATCAGTAATCAATATGATTATCAGTAGTGTTTTTCAATTTAATTATTGCTTCTTATCATCATCCATTTCATTAAAGTTCTGGCAGGTACGGAGAGAAACAGGATGCAGATAGCAGTATGAAGGATGGTAGCTGAATGATAAGACTATATACCCAGAAAATGCAAAGAAATGGCCTGAGTTTATTAAATAATTTGGCAAAGCAGTGAGACAAGAGAAACATCCACCACTGCACTGCTTTCTTTAGCAATTCTGCCTCCCACCAGAAACTCTATACTCATCCCTGGACAGAAAAGAGCATGCCAGCACATGCCATCTGCTTAAGGCTCTAGTTTTGAACCCCTGGACAAAGCTATCTTTTAATAAAGTATTATTACATAAATACATATTTCTCATGTTCTGATTTGGAAACATTAACAAGTGTGAATGAAAACCAATGAAGTCTTCCTTTTCTGCCTCCAGGGACCAAGCCTGAACCAGCTGGGTGACCAACAGCTGCTGCTGAATATGGAAATTAGAAGAAGGCAAACTGGCAAAGAAGTCTAATCGAGCTGGAGCTGGCCTGTTTGGTCCAATAGCTCAGAAAGGAGACCTGGGGATGTATGGATCAGAGCCAGGCCGAGGCTGGGAAAAAACACTTAGTGAACTTGGACTTGGGCAAGGTGGGTGCCATGACAGAGAGATACAGAGCTGGCTTCATGGGCAGTCTCAGAGCCAGCAAGCTGGGGAGAAGGAGGCAACACAGGGTGCAATAGCTCGCATTTCTCCCAGAGGAAGCAAGCTGTGTTGACAAGGACTGCTCACAAGTGCTCCGGGGTTCACTGCTTTTCTTGCAGGCTGGCCTAAGTCTCAGAGAGAACTGGCCTTTGGCATGGGTAGAGAACGCTGGCTCTAGGCATAGCTCCTGACTTTAGGATGGCTCACTTGGTATTTTAAATTCCTAAGAGAGTAGTGACAAAGCTAAATTCCTAGGAGAGTAGTAAAAAAAGACCTTAGCGCCTGCCAAAAATGGGATACAAGACAATAAATGATAACCATGTGATTTTTTTTTTTTTTTTAAGATTAGACTTGAGCAGAGGATAAACCAGAAGATCACACTGGTCTTACCAACCTATCAGGCTCATGGTGGGACCACACATCCATTCCAAACCTCTACAAAGGGAGTGGGTTATAACTATCCATGAAGACAGAACAGAGCCATAGAGAAAAAGAGAAAGCAAGACAATCTGTCTAGAAAGACTAAAAGATGTTTTAACTCCTATTGCTTTCCTCAACCCCATGTTTTTTAGATTGTGCCAAGAAAAGCAATTAAGGCATGTTTGATCTCTATCATCCTTTTCTTAATGGTCTACAGATACATCAAAATGGTCATGCCCACTCCCATATTCAGTGACTGATAATTGTTTAAAGAAATACATTTAAGTAGGGAATGCAGGGTAGCTATTAAAAATTACTGGGAAGGATATTTTATGACATGTTAAAAACAGGATGTTGTATGATTCAATTTAGGAAATTGGTTGAAAAGTAAATTCATTAATATTTTGCAGGATGAACCAAAATGCTAACAGCAGTCATCTCTGAAGCCTGAGATTACTACTGGTTTTGCTTTACTTTTTTTTTTTTTATTTTCAAAGTTTTAAGAATCATGTGTTAATTTTCCAATCAGAAAGAGTCATTACAAGAGTTCAAGTTACACTGTGCAACACTACTTTAGACCACAAGACTTTGCTGGAGTTGGCCCCAGTGAAAGTGAAAGTGAAAATTGCTCAGTTGTGTCCGATTCTTTGCTACTATATATATAGTCCATGGAATTCTCCAGGCTAGAATACTGGAGTGGGTAACCTTTTCCTTCTCCAGGGGATCTTCCCAACCCAGGGATCAAAGCCAGGTCTCCCGCCTGTACCAGCTGAGCCACAAGGGAAGTCCAAGAATACTGGAGTGGGTAGCCTATTCCTTCTCCAGGGGATCTTCCAGACCCAGGAATTGAACTGGGGTCTCCTGCATTGCAGGTGGATTCTTTACCAATTGAGCTATCAGGGAAGCCTGATGTCAGGCTATAGACAAGGAGATGCAACTAAACATTTCCTCTGAGGTCACCTGTCACCAGGGGATGCTACCCACTGAGGCTCCTGAACTCATGGGGGGACAAGCACCCTTGAGGGTAGCAGTCTTCTCTCCTCTGGATAGTTTCAGGAACTCTGGAGTTGGCATTCAGCTGGGACAGATCTATCAAGTGGTCAAATTTGGAGACCCGGTGGATGCTGTTCTGATCCGAGTCTCTCCAACCAGGCAGGGGTTAGAAAACTTTTTTTCTGTAAAGGGCCAGGTAATAAATACTCTAGGCTTTGTGAACCACATGAGTTCTGTTTTAAGTACTCATTCTGTCACAGACAAATGAATGTAGCTGTGTTCCAAAATATTGAGTGGATGAACCAGTGTCCTCTCTCCCATGCTGGTGTGAATTGTATTAATAGTTGTCGGATGACTCCTCCTGGGAACCACTCAAGTTCTGTTCCAGCAGACTCCACCTTGAATGGGACCATCTGAGTGCTGCACAAATGCATCCATGTCTTCTAGAAGAATCTGTTCTTGCCAAGGGGAGGAACCTTCTGGAAGAAGGTTCTAGAAGCTGTTAACATGATGAAACACAAAGTAGGCCTGGCCAAAGCTATAAACTGACAATGCTTATGAGCCCTTAGATATTTCTTTCTGGCACTCAGGCACCTCCACAACCTCCTGCATCTTGTTTTGTACTCCCTTAGCTCAGTGAAGGCACCAAAGGGGTCACTGTGTCAGGAGACTCTCTCTCATTCATTTCGATACAGCCTCAATTTTCATCATTCTCCACAAATCCAAAACATGTAATTGAGGCAGAAATAAACAGATGAAGCCTTGCAGCTTCTAGATACAGAGCCTTCCCTCATGGGTCCTGACGGAACCCATAGCTCAAGGTCAGGGTGAGGTTGTTGTAGGTCAAATCATCCACTCATAAAGGGAAGGGAATTTAGAAATGTACTGCTCTGACAGAAAGAGGTGGGGTAAAAGCCAGGTCAGAAGTGAGGTTTAAGCAATACTAATAAAAGTTCTTGGCTGAAATTTAGCGACAGTCAGAATGCCTCATGAGGAAAACATCTTGTAGGAGGGTTACACTGATTTTTAAGGTGGGATTCTTCGGCACGTATGAGTGTGTGTATGTAAACATATGCACAGCCCAGAAAATACGTACAGTATGCACACACACATCTGATCGTATTCATCCTTCTAAGTAAATGTCAACTGTCACGGAGAAAACGTGTGTTCAATCCAATGACCAGAAACCAAATTCCAGACTCCGAGGTTCCCCTCATCCCTCTTGGTCCCCGATGACAATCACTCCAGGTGACAGAGATTTCTGCATGGAGGCCCACAGAAAGCACATAAAGATGAGAAGAGGAGCCAGAGCGTCTCTGAGGCCCCGGGCACAGGTGGTGGGGCTGGCCCCGCCCACGAGGGGAGAACGGTGCGGACGGGGCGGGCTGGGTGGGGGAGCAGGGGCTACTCACGCTGTCGTTGCTTCCCTTGTTGTCCTCGTACTTGGTTTCTATGTGAATGGAGAATTTCGGCAGAAAGGAGCACTATGGGGAGAGAGAAAGGTTTCATCAGCATACCAGTTTTTTCTCTCTTCACGTCTTCAGCTTAGCCTCTGGATGCGCTCCTGGCCTTCTGGTTGTGACCACTGTCCACAGCCAGAGATGTTAAGACACTAAGTCCATATCCAAATGTAAGCAAAGCTACCTTTGGCGACGTGAACACAATTTCACCCAGAAGTCAGGCCAGAGAGAATAATTAGGCAATAAGACAAGTTGGCCAGAGAAGGCAATGGCAACCCATTCCAGTACTCTTGCCTGGAAAATCCCATGGACGGAGGAGCCCGGTAGGCTGCAGTCCACAGGGTCGCGAAGAGTCAGACTCGACTGAGCGACTTCACTTTCATGCACTGGAGAAGGAAATGGCAACCCACTCCAGTGTTCTTGCCTGGAGAATCCCAGGGACGGCGGAGCCTGGTGGGCTGCTGCCTATGGGGTCGCACAGAGTCGGACACGACTGAAGCGACTTAGCAGCAGCAGCCGCAGAAGCAAGATAAGTTGGTGAAGAGGACATTTCCCAAAGGAGTATATTCTGTGAGTCCGACCACAGGCTTTATAGAAAAGCAACCCCCTGAAACAGAGACAGTTCCAGTTCCAGGGTGCTTCCCTTTAGGGAGCAGCTACCACGGCTGGATACCTGGAGGCCAGCCTTAACCATTATATAAATATTCATAATAAGCTGGAGGTGGTAGAGTAGAGCTTTACGGTTATAAATTATTGAAGTCAGACAGACCTGGCTTTTAGTTTGGGGTTTATCACTTGATAGCCATGTGACTTTGGACAAGTCATTGAACTTATCTGAACCCCAGCAATACTGAAACAGAGACAGTAATGATTACCTAACAGTGACATTGTGAGGGTTAAATGAAACCATGTGCGTAAAACATATCAGTGCTGGGTATTGAGCAAACATTTAACAAATCAGTATAAGGCTGCATGTGAACTTGACATAAAAGACAGCCTCTCTTTTTGCCAGCACGGGGGAGAAAAACCCCAAATGCACATCACCCTGACATCTTCATCTCACTGAGCCCATTCCACATATTCAGTAGACCGTTAGTGTAGCTTGACAAGAGAATTTTGATGGAGGTCGATGTGGCCTTCCTCCTGCTGGCACTGGCCCTGAACTGGGCATTAACCTTCCTGACCTCCAGAGATAGGATCGCAGACTACAGGCAAAGGACACAGCCGCTTCACTGGGAGCTGCAGGTATTAGAGGAGTGAGGCTCGGGTCCATATGCTCCCAGTTCCAAGAGGTTGCCTCTTTTATTTATCCAGTATACATAGACCCGGCACTGGTCTCAATGCTTCCAAGTTCTAATTCATTTAGTCCTTCTAACTATCCCATGAAATAGGAACTACTATCATTATCCCCTTTTTAAAACTGGAATATAATTGCTTTACAATGTTGTTTTGGTTTCTGCTGTACAACAATGCTAGCCAGCCATAATTATATGCATATCCCCTCCTTCCTGAGCTCCTTCACCCCTCCCACCCCATCCCTCTAGGTCATCATCACAGAGCACCAAGCTGAGCTCCCTGTGCGATACAGTAGCTTCCTGCTAGCTAGCTATTTTACATATGGTAGTATACATACATTAACGCTGCTCTCTCAATTCAATCTCCCAACTATGTCCACAAGTCTGTTCTCTATGTTTGCACCTCTATTCCTGCCCTGCAAATAGGTTCATCAGTACCATTTTACTAGATTTCATATATATGTTTTAATATATATTTGTTTTGCTCTTTCTGACTTCGCTCTGTATCGACAGGCTCAACTTTCATCCACCTCACTACAATTGACTCAACTTCATTCTTTTTATGGCTGAGCAATAGTCCATTGTATATATGAACCACCTTTTCTTTATCCATTCTTCTGTCAATGGACATCTAGGTTGCTTCATGTCCTGGCTATTGGTTAAGTACATGGCCCACGATCACACAGCTAGTAAAAAGTAAAGTCGTGATTGAAAGTCTGGTGGCCTGATCAGTGTTCATGCTCTTGATGATGACCCCACTGGTTTTCAGCAGCGCCTGTAGCAGCAGCACCCTGGAACTTCTTAGAAAGGCAAATTGCTGGGGCCAATGCCAGACCCACTGAATCAGAAACTCAGGGCATGGGGCTCAAGCATTTTTGTTTGTCAAGCCTTCCAGCATGCTAATGCAGGTGTAAGCTGGAAAACCACCCCACTATACCATGTATGGGAAGGAAAGAGAGAAGATGCATTATCTAAAATCCCGTGGTCCACCATACACACCCTTGCCCCACTTGGTCACCCCACAGTGGCCATGATCCCCTTTCAGCTCCACTGAGATCCCCCAAGCGGCATCTGTGCAAGAAAGCAGAGGCCTTCGATGTGCCATTGATAATTCTCCTGACACCACACGTCTGTGTGCATTCAGCGTTCATCTGTCTTAATCCCAGTGAAACAAGCAAGCTGAACCGTGACTAAGGAAACATGGAAACAATCAATCCCAGTAATTGCCTTTATGGAGAACGAAGCCTTGCGATCATTCATTAACACCTTCTTTGCTGTCTCCTCTCAAACAACCTCTCACTGCACAACTGTTGCCCTCACACCCAGACCCAGGGAGTTCTAAGGAGGGGCTGCCTGTCATGAAGCAAGATGGAGCAGCTCAGAGCCCCATCACAGAGCTCTCAATAGCCATGTGAACTTGAGAACATGAACCTGCAGAGGCTTTTCAAAATAACAAGCTTCAGGTGAACTGATTTGTCCTTTTTTAACCCATAATTTGGCTTCTCTGGTGGCTTAGCCAGGAAGAATCCACCTGCAACACAGGAGCCACAGGTGACATGGGTTTGATCCCTGGGTGAGGAAGATTTCCTGGAGGAGGGCATGGCAACTCACTCTAGTATTCTTGCCTGGAGAATCCCATGGGCAGAAGAGCCTGGCAGGCTACAGTCCATAGGGTCCCAAAGAGTTGGACACGACAGAAGCGACTTAGCACTCATGCAACCTATAATTCAAGAGGCTCAATCCAATGTGTGCACAGTACCAACTAGCAAAAGAATGGAGCTGTCCAGGGTGGGGAGGTGGGTCTAGGTGAGTCAGAGTGGAACCTGTAAAGAGTTTTTAATTGGCTGAGTCTCTAAACCACTTAACTAAGGTCAAACAAGTGAATTTTAGCATTTGGATATTAAACCCAAAATACAAAATGCAAAACTCTTATGCAAATTAACATGTTGTTATTTTTGAGTCAAGGGATTTAGGTTATTTTCATGTCAGAATAGCAACCCTGCAAGAGGCTCGAAGGGTACTTGGTTTTGGCAAGGCAGTGGGAAGACACCGATCAGACAGGCCAGCCCCAGGCTGCTCAGCTCTATCTCCTTCAGCAGTGGTTTGGGACTGATAATCCCTTTAGGGTATCAATGGCTGATTCTCAGAGCCCTGTAGTATACATTGCTTCATGTTAAAATCTGAAATGTCTCTGGCTCGGGGCATTTTTGACATTATCACTAAAATCTTTCCAACTAGATGTCCATCTTGAAATCAACTCCTGCTTCTCCCAAGTAGGTTAGCTTCCCTAAAAATCCAGCTCTCTAATCCTCAGTCAGTCAGTTAAGTCACTCAGTCATGTCTGACTCTTTGCGACTCCATGGACTGTAGCACGCCAGGCTTCCCTGTCCATCACCAACTCCTGGAGCTTGCTCAAACTCAAGTTCATTGAGTCGGTGATGCCATCCAACCATCTCATCTTCTGTTGTCCCCTTCTCCTCCTGCATTCAATCCTGCCCAGCATCAGGGTCATTTCTTTGCATCAGGTAGCCAAAGCATTGGAGTTTTAGCTTTAGCATCAGTCTTTCCAATGAATATTAAGAGTTGATTTCCTTTAGGATGGACTGGTTGGATCTCCTTGCAGTCGAAGGGACTCTCAAGAATCTTCTCCAACATCACAGTTCAAAAGCATCAATTCTTTGGCTCTCAGCTTTCTTTATAGTCCAACTCTCACATCCACACATGACTACTGGAAAAACCATAGCCTTGACTAGACGGACCTTTGTTGGCAAAGTAATCTCTCAGCTTTTTAATATGCTGTCTAGGTTGGTCATAACTTTCCTTCCAAGGAGTAAGCATCTTTTAATTTCATGGCTGCAATCACCATCTGCAGTGATTTTGGAGCCCAGAAAAATAAAGTCAGCCACTGTTTCCCCATCTGTTTGCCATGAAGTGATGGGACTGGATGCCATGATCTTAGTTTTCTGAATATTGAGTTTTAAGCCAACTTTTTCACTCTCCTCTTTCACTTTCATCAAGAGGCTCTTTAGCTTTTCTTCGCTTTCTGCCATAAGGGTGGTGTCATCTGCATATCTGAGGTTATTGATATTTCTCCCCGCAATCTTGATTCCAGCTTGTGCTTCATCCAGCCTGGCATTTCGCATGATGTGCTCTGCATATAAATTAAATAAGCAGGGTGACAATATACAGCCTTGACACACTCCTTTCCCGATTTGGAACCAGTCTGTTGTTCCTCTAATCCTAGTCGAGTTTAAACTGTTGAGTAAGGCTTTCTTCCTTTCTCCCTGGCTGGCTCCCAACTGTATGTCACCACTGATGTTATCTTAAACCCCTTCCCTTCTCAAGACCCCGTGCTTGACTTCACTTTTCCTTCCTTGCAGTTGATAATTCTGGTTCATAGTTCAACAATGACACAGATCACGTGACAGAAACACCTACATTTTCCCTCTCCTCCATTGTCGCAAATCTGCTTCTTTATGCTGCTTCCTATTCTTCATGAATCAGAGAAAGATGCTGCATTCTTTATCCCAATGCGGGGGAAAAAAAAATACAATGATCAGAACTGAGACACAGAGGAGTCATCAGACCTGAGATGTATCGACTTGGGCAAATTATTTTCCCATCCCCAGCGGGGACAATTTTTTTCTACTCTGTAGGCGTGCTGAGAAGATCAATGAGGATCATTCAGGTAAACCCAGCACAGCGCCTGGCACAGAGTAGGTGCATGGTTATATATATTTGTGAGTTTCTTCTCTGGAAACTTGTTTCATTGATTATTTGCATCTCTCCCTGCTTCTTTCCTACTGCCTAAAAATATAATGAAAAGGGTCATACTCATAAAAAACAAACAAGCATCAAATATCCTCAGTTATGTTTCTTCCTTGATCTACAACCAACCCCACTCCTCCTTGTCTTCACAACCAAACTCTACTAAAAGAACAGTTCATGCTTGCTGGCTCTACTTTTCCACCTCCTATCTTTTTTCTCAAGCAGTGCAATATAGTATGGGAAGGAAAGGACTGATTATCAGAGAATTTTCAAAGCAGCACTGCTTCTCCATCTACACCCCGTAGGCCTCCCTAAACTGTTGTGTGTGTGTGTGTTAAGTTGCTTCAGTCATGTCTGACTCTGCAACCCCATGGACTGTAGCACTCCAGGCTCCTCTGTCCAAGGGATTCTCCAGGCAAGAATACTGGATTGCCATTTCCTCCTCCAGGGGATCTTCCTGACCCAGGGAATGAATTCGTGTTTCTTATGTCTCCTGCACTGGCAGGCGGGTTCTTTACCACTAAGTGCCACCTGAGAAGCCCACACTGTTTTATATGACTAAGCAATTCCTCCTGTGACAGCAGCTTTCTTCCCTCCTCTGTTCCTTCAACGAAAGTGGTCCCGTAGGTTCTGCCCTCCACCCAATTTACTTCTCCAGTTGATCTCATCTGTTCCTGACTTTTCCATGACTCATTTTTATGAATCCTCCCAAACTGACATGTCTCACCCTGGCTGCCCTTCTCACAGGTCCAGATGCCCACTGGCTGTCCCCGACAAGGGTCCTCTAGGCACATCAAACTTGAAACATCCATACTGAATCTGAATGTTCTGCACTGTACGAGTTTCCCAGAGCTGTCAAATTACCATGGATCTGGCGGCTTAAAACAACAGAAATGTATCTTCTCATGGTCCTAGAGCCCATAAGTCTGAAATCAAGATGTTAGCAATGTCGTGCTCCCTCTGAAGGCTCTAGGCTTCCAGTGGCCTAGCTTCTCCCATCTCTCCCAGGTTCCAGTGGCCCCAGGGGCTCCTTGGTCTGTGGCTGCAACTCCAATCTCTGCCTCTGTCTCCACATCACCTTCTTCCCTCCATATGTCCCTCTGTCCTCTTCTTATAAGACAACAGTTATTGAATTTATCCCACCTTAAATCTAGTGTGGTTTCATCTCTCATCTCAAGGTGCTTAACTAATAACACCTGCAAAGACCCTACTTCCAAATAAGGTCACACGTGAGGTTTTGGTGGACATGAATACTGAGGGGGATGTTATTTCACCTACTATTTGGTACACTCACCCATCACAAACAGTGAACTGCTGGGTACTGCTGACTCAGTTTCCCTCCTTAAAGGGAAGACCTGGAGTCTTCTGCTTCTGACCTGAATCTTCTTTTCCAGCTTTGCCTGGTATTCACCCCATAGCCAGTCACAGAAGACCACTTCCCATTTCATTAAACACTTCTGGCTGCCATGTTTTTTGCCCACAATGCCCTTAACTTGACATTTCTTTCCTGAATCTTACCATTTCAAACACCACTTTAGAATGATTATCCTGTGTATACAGGTAGCACCCTGTTTGTATTTTTGTCACAGCATTTATCTCCTTTTCCATCATCACATTGAGCTGTCTGTTTGTCCAGCTCACCAACCAGATGACAAGCTCCAATACTATTCCAGTAGAAAGATCCCTCCCCTACAACCCGCTGCCATTAGGAATGGTGTGAGTCACTGTCTCCCCAGTTATTCGGGCATCAAAGCATCTATTTTACCTCCAGGTTGCCTGAGTCTGCTTTCTGTGACAAAGGGCTTTGCTCCAGCTGGGAAGATACCACTTAACCTAGTCATTCTCAAATATCTAGGGGGTGGGGAAGGGAGCACCCCCTCTTCCAACCATGGAATTTCTCAAAATACATGCTATCCCCTAGGGATTTGGACACATTTCCTAGAGTGAGGGAGATTCCATATCACTGAGGGAACTGTCAGAAGTGAGGGAGTGGAAAAAAGGTTGGGAATCCTGACATAACCAAACTTGCATGATGCAAGAAGACAGATTATCAGGAGTGTCACTCATTGACTAAAACTATCTAAGGGATTCAGAATACTCCTAAGTTCTCCACATCACTTGGTTGGCCCACAGCAACATGGTGGTGGTTGTTCAGTTGCTAAGTCGTGTCTGACTCTTTGGGACCCCATGGACTACATGTAGCACGCCAGGCTTCCCTGTCCTTCACCGTCTTCCAGAGTTTGCTCAGATTCCTGTCCATTGCCTTGGTGATGCTATGGAACCATCTCACCCTCTGTCACCCGATACTCCTTTCGTCTTCAATCTTTCCTAACATCGTGGAGGAAAGACTAAAATACCCATGGTAGACAAGAGTTCTAAGATGGTCTGCAAGATTTCCAGCGCCTGGTAAAATCCCCGGTATATCTGCTCATCTTGCATAATCCCTCCCCTTAAGTGTAGATGAGACCTATGAATAGAGACTTCCCTGGTGGCCCAGACAGTAAAGAATCTGCCTCCAACTCGGGAGACCTGGGTTTGATCCCTGGGTCAGGAAGATCCCCTGGAGAAGGGAATGGCAACTCACTCCAGTATTCTTGCCTGGAGAATTCCAAGGAAGGGGTAGCCGGGCTGACTACAGTCCATGGGGTCCCAAAGAGTTGGACATGACTGAGCGACTAACACATTCACTTTCACTACTCTTCTGAGCAGATTACCATGGGGATCAGATAGTGTGGAGTGCAAGTGGCTCAGTCGTGTCTGACTCTTTGCGACCCCCTGGACTATAAAGTCCATGGAATTCTCCAGGCCAGAATACTGGAGTGGGTAGCCATTCCCTTCTCCAGGGCATCTTCCCAGGCCAGGGATCGAACCCAGGTCTCCCACAATGCAGGCAGATTCTTTACCAGCTGAGCCATCAGGGAAGCCCCCTGGGGACCAGATACTGTGACATTATATAAGACTTCATTTTTAGAAGCAGATTTTTTCTTTTATTCTTTTTTGCTATTCTGGGTCTTCATTGCTGCGCATGGCTTTCCCTAGTTGAGGCAAGTGGGTGTTATCTTGTGGCGTGCGGTCTTATCTTGTGGAGCACAGGCTCTAGGGCATTCAGGCTTCAGTAGTTGCAGCTCGCAGGTTTAGTTGCTCCACAGCATGCGGAATCTTCCTGGACCAGGGATCAAACCCACATCCTCTGCATTGGCAGATGGACTCTTATCCACTGTACCACCAGGGAAGTTCAAAGCAGGTTGGTTTTGAGGAAGTAAGTTGCTGTGTCCTAGAGTGCAACCTGAGGGAAGTGTCTAAGAGCCAAGAGTGACCCCTGGAGGCCAGCCAACTAGAAAACCAGACTTCAGTCCTACAACTACAAGAAATGGAATTCTGCCGAAAATCAGTTAAGCTTGGAAGAGGACCTTGAGACTCAGATGACACTGCAGCTATGGCTGAGATTTTGATTTCAGTCTGATGAGACTCTGAACCAAGGACTCAGCTAACCTGAGCCCCAGTGGAAACACTGAGAAAATAAATTTGTGAAGTTTTAAGTCACCACATTTGTGGGGCATTTATTATACAGCAATAGAAAACCAATATTAATACCCAACCTCAAGAATACAACCACTGCTTCCCTTCCAAATCACTCATTTGGTTCTCATCTGAGTAAAGTGTCACTGACTTTGAGATCTGAACATATCTAGGAAATGTTCAGAAAATGGGATGGGGAATTTGTACTCTGTCTAACTTAGTTCCATCTGTAATGTCATCCTCTCTGTCAATGGCCACTGCTAACTGCCCAGGGGGATATTTACTAGAAACGGATGCCATGAAACTTGCCACTGATTGTTGTCCAAATGCAGCAGTGTGCACCTAGCCCACAAGGAGCAAGTGTGGTTGTTCAGTAGAAAGAAGACAGGTTTTGGAGTGAAACAACCTTTAATTCAAACTCTGGCTTCTTTTCACACAAACTGAGACCTTGGGTGAATTCCTTAATCACTCTGAGCTTAAGTTTTCTCATCTGTAAAATGGATATGATACCAATCTCTTAGCTGTGGAGTGAGATAATAAGTGTCCAAGGCCAGGCCAAGGTCTGGCTGAACAGATACTACAGAAACATTGGTGTGCCTCATTGTACTCCTCTCCATGAAATCCCACAGACCAGATGGGGACTAAATAGAGATGGCACATGTGTAGGAAGAACCCTCCACTGTGTGTGTGTAAGGATGCCCTGGGAGGTTGTGAATTTGCTGAAGTGGCAACATCAGAATACCTGATCAGTCCCTCCAGCCTTCCTCTGATCCCTAACTTGTTGTATTTTGAGGACACATCATCATATCTTCCAGGTCCATCCTCTTTACTGTCTTCCTTTTCCTAAAACAGCTCCTCTTTCTGCACAGGGGCCCTTTCCTTTCACCTCTTCTCAGATTTCCTTGACCCCTTTGCCAATTTCACACAGGGAAACAAGAATACTATCAGAATTTCCACGAGTTTTCTTCTTTCCCAGATTTAAAGGCTTTATGCCTGCTAGTTCACTTAGCCTTATTTTAAAAAACTGAGGCTCCGAGAAGCTAAGAAATAGCATCAGAAGACAGCATTTGGGAGCCCCAGAGGGTCCCATGAGATGAGCCTGCTTACAGGCAGAGGGCCGGGGCAGAGACTGCAGAGCAGCACAATGAAGCAGAGAGAGGGGCCATGAAGAGCCTCATCCCCCAGGGCCTAGGGGACGTTACTGAGTTCATTTCAGCCCCTCCTCTGCCCTCTTCCTCCCCTGGGCCCATTCAGGATCTGGAACCTTCTCCCTCATGAAAAATCTCTTTCTCTCTCTTGTTGACTAGAAAAGCAGCTTGGCCAGAGGATTGTAACAAATATTCCCTTTATTAGATCCAGGGTTTCTTTTGCCTCTAACCCCCTAAAAATAACACAGGTATCATGGAGAAATCGGGGAAAGGAGGAAAAAAAAACTCTTGTCGTCTCCTCTTTGATTTTCTAGCTTAGATCCTCCTAAGCCAGAGGAGTCTTACTAGTGTTGCTCTCATCTGCGCCCTGCCAGGACTAACTTCCTTTGTACCCAGCATCTGAGCATCCTTAATCTGCCTTCCAAACACAATGTGATCCACTGGAATGAACCTCTTATTGGAAAGTGATCATCAGGTAACTGTGAAATCTCCAGCACCTGAAACCGAATGTGCAGGAAAGTGATGTTCCCTGTTGAACATTAAAAACATGTACTTGTATCTCTTGGAAGTGATGGGGGGAATCTGCAGTCAGGAAGAAGAAATCCAGGAAAGACGAGTGAAGTACCTAGGCTCCCTGCAAGAATAATTTCCAGACACAGACACACCCCAGTTCAGTGTCAGGAAAGGAAAGCAGCATATGCAAAATGCACGGCAGAGCTCAATTTTCTATTCACTACAGACATGCTTTGGAAAAAAAATGAAAGAGCTATTTTTAGTCCAGTGATTGATTAGGGTTGCTATGGCAATAAGAATCACTTACGAGAAGGAAAGTGAATGTAAGCGAGTCTTAAAGTGAAAGAGGCAAGTGCACTGGAAATTTTATAGTCGATTTCTGGGTGCTGCTGGGAGCCTGGCTGCATTGTCCACACCTGCCGAGGGAGAGAAGGAATGGTGGCTGTA
This sequence comes from Cervus canadensis, assembly GCF_019320065.1. Classification (NCBI taxonomy): domain Eukaryota; kingdom Metazoa; phylum Chordata; class Mammalia; order Artiodactyla; family Cervidae; genus Cervus; species Cervus canadensis. The sequence goes on along the minus strand of NC_057386.1, from coordinate 13,374,799 downwards.
GAGAACAGGCCAGGGAGGCTCTCTGGGAGCTCTATACTTCAAAAACATGCAGAGGTGAAACTTCTGGAAGACCTGCATCATCCACTTTGAGATCATCATTATTGTCATACTATACCCCCACAGTGCCCAGTGCATGGTGGAAACTGCAAGCTAAAGGGTACTAATCCCTCCCATACCAGTGAAGCAAAAATTGTATTCTAACAGTATGTTTCTAAAACTTAACCTCATCTGGTGGGGTTGTTAAAAACAGACCTGAGACTCCTTTTCTAATGACTTGCTTTCAGAAAGTTGGTGGAGTCCCAGAGCCCAGACCTGAACCTAGAAGTTGATTTTTCTTTTTAAAAATAGCTTTATTCACTCCCATATTATTCTCTCATTTCAAGTGTACAGATCAGTGGTTCTTAGTCTATTCATAGAGGTGTGCAACCATAACTACAATCTAATCTTAGACTACTTCATCACCCTAAATAGAAGCCCTGTACCCATTAGCAGTCACTCCTACCTCCTCCCCTACCTCATGCTTGAAGCAACCACTGATCTACTTTCTGTCTCTGATTTGTCTATTCTGGACATTTCATGTAAATGGAATAATATAGTATGTGGTCTTTTGTGTTTGGATTCTCTCAGCATCCTTTTTATGGCAGAATAATATTCCATTATATGAATATACCATTTTAAATGTACCCATTCATCAGTTGATGTGTACCTGTGTCCACTCTTTGGTTATTATGAATAACGCTGCCGTGGGCACTCTGGTAGACGCTTTGTGTGAACATATCTTTTTATTTCCCTTGGGTATATACTTAGAGTGGAACTGTTGGTCATATGGTTATGTTTAACTTTTTGAGGAACTGCCAGATGGTTTTCCAAGTGGCTGCACCATTTTGCATCCCCACCAGTCGTGTCCGAGAGTGCCAGGCTCTCCATAACCTTGTCAGCACTTGTAATTGCCCAGTGTTTCTCAACCCCAGGAAGTTCTGGAATAACTTTGGATCAAAATGATGATCCAAGGTAACCATTCCTCAGTCCAATCTGAGACACAGAGCCATGACTCAACACTGAGGTAATAATGACAAAACTGTGGATACTGTACTATCATCAGGCACTGTCTCAAGTATTTGGTATATAATAATTCATTTATTCACTCCTTAACGCTCTCATACAACTCTGTGAGGGTCATTTTACAGACAAGAAAACAAAGGCAGGGTAAGGTTGAATAGCATGCCCCAAATCATACATTTACATGATGGCTCTGGAATGGACTCACTCAGGCTGTCTGGCTCTGAGTTCAAGCTCATGACTCCACATCCTGCTGCCTGTTGAGTATTAGGAAGGCACATGAGTGTTTTTCCATTGGAGTTAAGTGCTCAGCTGGGGGTGGTTAAGGTCCCTCAGTATGTCCTATGGCCAATGACAGCAGAGGAAACATTGTATGTGTGCATCCATCTCATGATCAGTTTAGTTCAGTCGCTCAGTCTTTCTCTGTGATCCCGTGGACTGCAGCATGCCAGGTTTCCCTGCCCATCACCAACTTGCTGAGCTACTCAAACTCATGTCCATCGAGCCGGTGATGCCATCCAACCATCTAATGACAGATGTGCCTACTTTAAAGAAGCCCAAAGAGGCTTATTCAAATAGGAGGCACCAAAAAGATATATTGGGGCAATAATTATTAATTTAAGAAATTTACAGTGGTATTCCTTTAAAATGCGAAAATATCCTAGTACCTTTAAAATACAATCATTTTCAAAAATTCAAATGTCAATATGATGACTTAAGATAACTCCTACTATGGAAGTGCTCTTATTTTAAAAAATTCTTTTTTGGCCATGTGGCTTGCAGGATCAACTTTAGTTCCCTGACCAGGGACTGAACCTGGCCCATGACAGTGAACACTCCAAGTCCTAACCACTGGACCTCCAGGGAACTCCCCTGGAAGTACTTCAAAAACCTTGCCCAGAACCAGGAAGGGCACGAATTCTCAGGTGTGAAAAAAATATTACAAGTGAACAAATGTTCATTACTGCACTGTTGTCCTATAAAGGACAGGGAAACAATCCCAAAGTCCACCAGTAGAATGTTGGTTAAGTACATTGTCGTGAACTCTAAAGGTTTTTAAAAAGCAAAGTGCAAAAGAGAACAACTTCCTTTTTGCAAAAAGAGGGGGGAAAAGCATGTTAGCATATGCACAGAAAAAACAGAGGAATAGATATCAAAATATTTTCTTAGAGGAGAAAAGTTAAATTATGGGGCCCTTTAATTTTCTGTGATACAGTTTCTTATGGTACTTGAATTTTATAATAAATATCTACTTTTTCAGTAAGCAGAAAAAATTCAAATCCAATTTAAAAAGTACACAAACAAATCCATGATATCTCAAAGTGACTATATTATCTCTAATGGAAGTCACAAGATGACTAAAAGTTTTCACTGTTTCAAGCGGTTCCTGTATCACACTTTCATGGAGTCTTAGAACGAAGTGGATCTGACAGGTGATACAGATCAGTAGTTCAAACCACTTTTTAAATGGCATCAGAGTTCTTTCTTCAAATAATATGTTAAGTAAGTATCTGGTGGCTAGTGAGACATGTTCATGGAAATTCCTGGACCAAAAGAAGAAAAGTTTGAAAATCGCTGACTGAGCCTAGTAATACAATGCTTTATTTCTGGTTACCAGCCGAAATTCTCCCATGTCTGAGAGCCAGCATTTTACAAGCAGGCTTGGAATCAAGAAAATTAAATGTAAGAGTTGAGACTCTGGCTTGGGGCAGATAAAGTACTTATAGGCTTTTAAAAGATCATTTCCTTTTAGCATTTATCTGGAATTCAATGCATTCCTCTCTGACCATCTTGTTCTGAAACTCTATCAGACTTGATCTCTCTAATGGAACCCCCATGAAGACATTGATTCTCTGGTACTATATTCTGTATTATCATATTAAATATACTCCAGGGCCATAAAGGGAATTTCAGCTTGAGATGGGATCATTCATAAAACTGAACTTGCAAACGCCTCCTCCTTTCACTAACAGGAGACTTACGTTCAGAATGTTCCAGTGAACCTAGTGAAGTAAGTCTAAAGGTTAAGATTTATCATCTTCTAGGAATTCAGAGCTGCAGCCTGTGCTGTTTGTACAACAGTAGACTGTGGGTGGTGAGTCTGTATGTAGAGACAGCAGACAACTTAGATTTTAAAGTACCTTTCAACTTCTTAAATTCTTCATCGGAAAATTTTTATCCTTCCATTTTGACTGAAAATTTGTCCCCTGGTTGGAAAGTAATATAAACTCTTTTGTGCATAGAAAATCTTTAATAGACACAACAGTTTCAAGAAGGTGTACGTCTGGCTGTCCCACATCTATTCAGAATCTCAGTCATCCTGCAGGGATTGATGCAAATAAAATAAGGGAGATATTTGAGCTTTCTTGGCTGTTCTGGGTTCCCAGGGTCATGTATGACTATACAATCTAGGTGGGTGGCCCTAATGACAAAGTAGTTAGGAAAAAAAAAAAACAACTGCAAAGAAGACAGGTCCAGAAAAATGAGAAGGGGAACCCAAGTGGAGAAAAAAGAAGAATTTTAAAGCAAAGAGAAGGCAAAAAGGAACAGCATATTAGTAATACAGGCGAGGATGAACTGGAGAGTGGTTTCCCCAATATAGACTGCATCAGAAGTAAAATGTGGCCAAGAGGAGCAGTGGGACCTGAAAGAGAAGTCGGGGAGGGTGAGAGAGAAAGGGGGTGTGTGGAAGGCAGAGCATGGAAGTATGCCAGGAAAACAGCTGTTTGTATTCCAGCCCACAGTAAGGAAATGAACACCAGCCTCTCCGCTGCTTTTCACTAGCCTGCACCCCACACTGAGGCTTCTGTTCATTCATTAGTTCCTCCATTGATGGAGCCTCGTCCCTCTTCTGATATGCTGAGTAACAGCCACTCATGGGAGAAGCAAGGCCAAGAGGGAGAGGGAGCAAATGCATGAATGAAAGTAAGTTTTCTCAATGGGGAATGGTTTGCTACTGGCGCTCCTATGAAAATTGAGGAGGGAAACTAAATTCAGGCTCATTCAATCTACAGTTGGACCTGCCAAGGCAGAAATAAGCAGATGATGGTGAATACCAATAGCTACACATGATAAAGGCAGGACAAGGAGTTAAGGAGCAGGTGGAAAGAAACTGCATGTAAATGAAAAAGAACTGTATGTAAATAAGAGATTGGAACAAATCAGTGACTCCTCATATACAGGCTGGCATATGGCCAGGTAGGAAACTTCCATATTACAAGCCTTCTCAGTTAAAAATGGTTAACAATCACCCCCTCTTCACCAACTGGGCAAATTTCTCACCTAAATATATATTATCATGTAGTTCAGAGTATCTTAGTGATTAGAAAGGTTGAAAGATGTGAGGAAAATTTTGCATTCACTTTATTTAATTACTGAAATGTACTATTTCAGTGTATCCACATTTATACATGTTTAATTTTATTTTTGCAGAAAGAAATCTGCCCACAAAATCTTCCCGGTTGTATTATTCCGATCGCATCAACTTGAACTGAACACAACTCCATAGACATCAATAACTTGTATTAGAAGAGAAATCTAATTTTCAGTACAAGTAGAAAATAGAAAAGAAGGAAAAGAGTATTTCTTAGGGAAATCTTCTTTGGAAAATGCCTTTCAACAAATATTTTTTCCTTTGGTGATTGTCCTCTGTTAAGTCATTCTTATGGACCTAGGGGTTACCATACTAAGTAAAGTAAGTCAGAGAAAGATAAATATCATATGATACCACTTAAAGGTATAATCTAAAACCCCCACCCCCCAAAAACACAAAAAAAACTTATTTACAAAACACTCACAAACACAGAAAACAAAATTATGAGGACTTCCCTGGTGGTGCGGTGGATAACAATATGCCTGCCAATGCAGGGAACACTGGGTCAATCCCCGGTCTGGGAAGATTCCACATGCTGAGGAGCAGCTTACCCTGTGTGCCAAACTACTGGGCCTCTGCTCTAGAGTTCGTGAGCCCCAGCTACCGAACCTGCGTGATGCAGCTACTGAAGCCTGAGAGCCTAGAGCCTGTGCTCTGCAACAAGAGAAGCCCCCAAAATGAGAAGCCCAGGAGCCGCAGTGAAAAGTAGCCTCCACTCATTGCAACTAGAGAACGCCCACGCAAAAGCAACGAAGATCCAGAGCACCCAAAAGTAAAATAATAAATAAAAATTAAAAAAGAAAACAAAATTATGGTGACCAAAGGGGAAACGGGGGGATAAATTAGAAGTCTGGAATTAACAGATATACAATAGTATACATAAAATAGATTAACAACAAGGTTCTACTGTATAGCACAGGGAACTATATTCAGTACCTTGTAACAACCTATAATGGAAAAGAATCTGAAAAAGAATATATATATATCTGAATCATTTTGTTGTACACCTGAAAGTAACACAACACTGTAAATGAACTATACTTCAATTTTTAAAAAATGCAAATAACTTTAAAACACTACCTTATGGTAAAGTAGCATATTTTAGCTTCTGCTCCCCCCACCCACCCAAAAATAGCTGAATCAATTTTTGTACAAAGAAGAGACTGGGAGAGCTAGAATAAATGGAAATGGGACAAACTGGACAAACAACACTGGTTGTTTCAAGGTTCCTGCTTCCCCAGGCACCAATCGATCGGGTTGCTGAGATATAGAGACAAGTACCAACCCTGAGCAAGGACTGAGGCACATCTGCAAATAAAGCTGGTTTGTAACAGGGTACTCGTACAACCAGCTCATTTTCTAAATGGAAATAAATCAGAATGCATACACTCGCTGTCATCTCCACATACTGCTGCCTTGGCTGTTTGGTCTAACAGAATTGATTTTGCTTGAAAAGGAACTTCCAGGTTCTGTGTCGCTTGATTCTTCAAAAATCCATTACAGTTGGGAGCTCTTAAAAAAAACTCTGGTGTTTTAGTCACAGTAATCTTTAGACAACATATTAACCCACTAAAATTTAAGAGAAAAGTAACATTTACTGAAATAGAATTGATCCACGAGTCTATTTCAGTTCAGTCACTCAGTCATGTCTGACTCTTTGTGACTAGTCTATTTAGTGGGCATGTAATAGCTCTGACCCTGAGGGAAGCTTCTGGAGCATCTCTAAGTTTCAGAAGACTGGCTTTGCAAAATCCAAGGTCCTATGAACAAATAAGTGTGGGAAGTACTATATACTACGGCTCCCTTTTGGAGATTCACAATGTAGCTATTCTGCAATGACAAGATCTATTAAAATCTGTATAACCAGGCGTTTCCCTTACTTAACTGGCTATGAACCATCTTAGTGGTGGTTATGAATGGTTCTAGACTGTATCCAGCTAAGCTGAAGCTCCAATACTTTGGCCACCTGATGTGAAGAGCCGACTCATTGGAAAAGAACCTGATGCTGGGAATATTGAAGGCAAAAGGAGAAGGGGGCGGCAGAGGATGAGATGGTTAGACAGCATCACTGATTGAATGGACATGAATTTGAGCAAACTGTGGGAGTTACCAAAGGATAGAGGAGCCTGGCATGCTGCAGTCCAAGAGGTCGCAAAGAGTCGGACACGACTTAGCAACTGAACAACAATAACAATTCTATCTTAGCTTACATAGTAGCTTAGATGGCCAACTTGTCTTTTAATTGCCTTCCAAACAAGACCAATCCCAGGGTTCAGGTATAATAATGTATCTTACCTAGACTTGTAAGTATTTCCTAGTTATGTAATTTTGGGGTTTCTACTGCCCTTGGCTGGGACTCAGTGAAAGGTGGGGAGGAGAAGCTTAAGATGGATGAGAGGACTTGAGAGGAATGTGCACACAGCACCCATCAGCGCTTTCATTTACTGGAGAAACTGATGAGGTCAAGACAGAAAGTGAAACTCCTATCCAAGACAGTTTGCTGCTTTCAGAAAAATACCTCAGTCTCCCTAGTGCTACCCCTGGGAAGATAACCTGAGTTCATCCTGGGTGACTGATGACCCAATTATGAGTAAGGCCAACTCTCTTCCCTGGCTGGACTAACCCAAACCTGAACAACTCTCTCATTGTGGCTCAGTACTGTGGGAGGTTCTCATGCAAGCGTCATTTCCTACTCCCTGGTCTGTTATAGTTGACTTTTTCTACATCTTCAACTAAAGAATTAAAATGTTGGGTAGCACTGGACAGCCCATTATTATCTTTGGGGAACAGTCAGTCATTCCAACTAAGAGAAAAGGTGCTTTCCATTTGTCATGACCTCTTCTTCAGATTCTTTTTTTTTTTTTTCTTCAGGTTCTTATTAAAAGATGTTTTGGTGGAGTGGGTGGTCACAGTAGCAAAATATATACAGCAACTGTATATTCTAGGTCATGGCTATTGACTTACTATAGGCTTGAATTTTCAATTTCTTACAAATGAGAAGAAAATCCTTTTTCCCCCTGCTTCATTACTACCAAGGTTGAATTGATGCTGCTGAGCTATGTTCATATTCTAGAATGGCCTTTTTTTAGCCCTAGAAAAACATAATCGGCCACTTTGGAAAGCAGCCAGTCTCCTCGGGCACCTTCCTCTGTGACTTTATAAACTTCAGAAGAACCGGCAGGTTTTGAAGAACTGGTTAGATGATCTGTCCTCTGGAAAATTGTCGTCATGTCATTCTTTGTTTACTGTATAATTAAGATTTCTTTTTCCTATAACTGAGCTAAAGATATTTTTTCCACTTCCTGTGCAAACGGCATTTCCACATAATCCTAAACACACACAGTCACTCATAGTGATGAAAAAGCTTTTACGTCTTAATAACTGTGATAATACGGAGGCCCGAGATGACCCTAAAGAGAAAGTTCTCTTAGCTGGATTTCTCACAAATGAGGGCAGCGTGAACTCTCAATAATAGGTTGGACAGTCAGAAATAAGACCCAGGGGATCCTAGGAATAGACATACACTGCTCTGGACTAATGCTATGAGGAAAGACACCTGTCTGGAGTATTATGAAGAGCCCCTCTGCCTCCCTGAGCGAGGGTGGAGTGTGGTGACCCCAGTTGGGAGTTTAGCTTTGGGGTAGTTTTGCTTTGGGGCACAGGCAGGAAATATGGGGCTTGGAATGATATCAAGAAGAGATATTCAGGATTAAAAGATCAGGGGATAAAGAGCCCACTGAAAATGCATTTAAAACAGGAGAAAAGATGAAGACAACTGAAAGCATCTGTCCTAAATCCTGGGAGCAGACCCTGTCGTTAGAGAGAAGAGTGGGCTCTTCCTCCCAGGCAGAGAGCGTGAGAACATGGCTGAGTCTCAGTCAGGAGGAGGAAGGCAGCTTCAAAATCAGAACTGCGGGCCTAAAACTACACACCTGCAGCCAGAGAGGAAAAAAGCCAGAGATCCTCACTGGGGAGATGGAAAGAAAAGCTGTGCTATATTTGGGACGGAAAATAAAAGTGGACTAGCCGGGAACAATGTTGCTTCCCTATGGAGAATTAAATCCAGACCTTGCCCTGAGACTCAAAGCTACCATGACCTGCCCTCCATGTGTCTGAGCATCCAGGATCCAGAAAGATCACTCGCCCACTGAGCATGGAATGACCAGGTGGTGGACTGAATGTTTGTGCCTTCCTTATATATGTTGAAGCCCTAATCCCCAAATGTGATGGTGTTTGGAGGTGGGGCCTTTGGGAGGTATTGGGATTTAGATGAGGTCATAAGGGTGGGGCCCTAACAATGGGATTAGTGTCCTTATAAGAAGGGACCAAAGAGCTTGCTTTCACTCTCTCTCTGCCATATGAGGACACAGCAAGATGCCTGTCAGCAAATCAGGAAGAGAACTCTCATCAGGAAAGGAACCAGCTGACACCTTGATAATGAACTTCCCAGACTCCAGATCTATATAAAATAAATGTCTTGATGTTTAAGCCACCCAGTATATGGTGTTCTGTGATGCAGCCCAGGCAGACTAAGAGCAGGTGTCTGCAGGTGGGAGTTCCACTCTCCCCATGGTCTAGCTCAAACTCTACCTGCTCCAAGAAATCTTCCCACCTTTCTCCCAGGCAGAATTTCTCTTTTCTGCACAACCCTCTGTTTGCACTTTGACTCTAACACTTAGCCCTAGTCTTCCTTGAAATACTGACAGCTATGTATTAATTTGCTCTCACCTTATTTTCCCCCGCTCAAGTCGCTTCAGTCGTGTCTGACTCTTTGTGACCCCATGGACTGCAGCCTGCCAGGCTCCTCTGACCATGGGATTTTCCAGGCGAGAACACTGGAGTGGGTTGCCATTTTCTTCTCCAGGGGATCTTCCTGACCCAGGGATCGAACCTGTGTCTCCTGAAGTCCCTATTCTGCACCATTCAGTCCATTTCACTCCCTGAGCCAATCCTAACTGAGGCAGGAAGTACTAATGTTGTCCTAATGTGTCACTTGATTGGCCCTAAGATGAACGTGGCATGTCAGCTGCAGGACAGCTTCCCGAGTTTCAGAATTCTCTCTCCTCTCTTTTCCTTGGTTTACCGATGTGCCCCTGTTCTTATAACCTGATTTTTGTATATTAGTTTCTGAGACCACTTCTGCCCCACTGTCAGCCCCTCCCTGTAACAGGTCTGCCAGATAAAATATGACATAAGCCCTCTTCCCTCTTTTAGTATAAGTATAGCCCATGCAATATTTGAGACATACCAAAAATTTACTTGCTGTTAATCTGAAAATTCAAACAACTGGACACTCTGTATTTTTCCTTGCTAAAACTAGCAACTTTCTCACCCTATCAGCTCATGACCAAGTTACCTATGTAAGAGGGGAATGTTGTCTTCTTGTCTGTACATCTTCTTGAGGGCCACAGTCCTGTCAGTGAAGCTTATGGCCCCACTCCAGGGAACAGGGTTCTCCTTTTCACACTGTAGTTGCTTGCCTGGCTGGATCCCAGTGCCATTCATTCTGCCTGTTGGTCTGAACCTCTGCTGTGAGCCCAGTTCAGAGCTCATCTAGGTCTGAGTGTCAGCCTGTCCTCTGAGCTGTTGTGATGGTCTGTCCCATTTTGCCTCCAGAAAACTCCCTGACTTGCAAATGATTCCCAGGATTTAACTGGAATATCTAACTATTTCCCACCAGGCTGTGACTCCCCAAAGGGGCAGGGGTTACTGTTTAATGAAACCTAGCATATAGCATGATGCTTTACACACTGCTGGTGCTTCATCATAAATTACTGTTAATCTAAAGTTAAAAGACGGTGTTATGGGTTAAATTGTGTCCCCCCCTAAATATATGTTGAATTCCTAACCCCAGTTCCTCAAAATGTTATCTTATTGGGAATTAGAGTTGTAGCAGATGTAATTAGTTAAGATGAGGTCAAACTGGCATAAGGCAGGTCCTTAATCCAATATGACTGATTCCAAAGAAGAGAGACATCCCTGGTACTGAAGATAGGAGTCCATCTGTCAATGCAGCGAACACAGGTTTGATCCCTGGTCCAGGAAGATTCCACATGCAACTAAGCCCATGGGCCACAACCACTGACCCCATGCACCTACAGCCTGTGCTCTCCAATAAGAGAAACCACCACAATGAGAAGCCAGCTCAGCGCAACAGAGTAGCCCCCGCCCACCTCAACTAGACAAAGCCCACATGCAGCAACAAAGACCCAGTGCAACCAACAGCAAAGAAATACAATTATAAAAAAGAAGAGAGACACACAGCGAAGAGGATGCTAGTGAAGACACAGTCACACAGAGGGAAGACAGCGATGTGAGAATGGAGGCAGAGATTGGAGTGGTGCTTCCACAAGCCGAGGAATGCCAGAGGCCACTAGAAGCTAATAAGAGACAAAGAAGGACTCCTTCCCTACAGGTTGGAGAGGGAGCACTGCCTTTCTGACAACTTGATTTAGACTTCTAGTCTCCAGAACTGTTATAAATTTCTGTTGTTTTAAGTGACCCAATTTGTGATACTTTGCTACGACAGCTCTAGGGAACTAGCTTAAGGATTACCATTGACCCAAAAAATGAGAATCTAGAAGAAATCAAATAATACTTGAGAGTTAGAAGGGGCTGACTATGAGATTATATAACTATAACTTCTTTATGCTTTGTCTCCAAATTTCCTCAAACAGAAACATCATAATTTCTGTTCCTTTAAAAATCTGAAACATATGATTAGAACTGCATGAGTACTGTGGGTCAGAGGCTGGGCAGAAGTAAAGGCTATGAGTCCCTCAGAAATCCTCCGTCGTCTGCACAGAGGTGGGCGTAAGAGACCAAGATCCATGGTGAGAGAGACTGGGAGGAAAGGTTTGGGAGGTACATCCCTGTGGGGTGATTTTGTCAGGAACCGCGGTTTCCATTCTGTTGCCTTCTGTTTTCAGAACCTCAGTACTTTAATATACACACTTAAAAAATGAAGACAATATCACAAAACATTTTTCAGACTTCATTTCTCTGTTAATTATTCCCACATTTCATTAGTAGTGTCATGAGTTTATGAAGAATAAGTGCTACTGGTTTGGGTCAAGCCAGAGTGACCCAATTCTAAGGCAGCAAATAATTGTCTTTGCACAGTTACAGGGACAAGAATTCTTTTAGCCAAGCAACTATGGACTACATTTCAAATGAGAAGTCCATGCACAAGCTTTTGGAGATGTAGGAAGTGGGATAACATCAGCTACCAATAAAATCAAATCAAATCTTAGACAATCCTAATGAGCCCAGTCTGCACTGAGACACACCAAAATATATTCCAATTTATTTGTCCATAAAACTTCCATGGAACTTTCATTCTAGCACTGTATGATATATGATAGTTTGTGCATCTTCAGTCATGTCCAACTCTTTGCAACCCTATGAACCGCAGCCTACCAGGCTCCTCTGTCCATGGGATTTTCCAGGCAAGAATACTGGAGTGGGTTATCCTTTCCTACTCCAAGGGATCTTCCTGATCCAGGGATTGAACCCACGTCTCCTGCATTGGTAGGCAGGCTATTTACCAATGCGTCACCTGGGAAGCCCCATGATATATAATAATAATGAGTGTTTACTGAGTATTCACCATGCACCAAGGACTAGGCTGAGAGTTCATATGGATTATTCGATAAAATCTTCCTATCACCATCATGAGACAGGAAATAGAGATTTAAAAGGAATTAATCTGCACAACTGTTAAAAGGAGGCAGGATTCAAAAGTTTCCAAAGTCTTTCTCTTGAAGACTGTACAACTGATGGGGCTGGGAGTGCTGTTGGCGGGGAACCATTTAATTTCCTGCTCTTTACCAGCAATATGCTAACAGTCTTCCATCCGCTAGATCAGGGGTTGATAAACTATAGCCTGGGGACTAAATGTGGCCTGCTGCCTGAGCAAATATGCCCATGCCTATATCTCTACATATAGTCTCTGGCTGCTTTCTCAAGGACAGAGACTGTTCAGCCCACAGGCAGAAAGTGTTTACTCTATGACTCTTTACAAAAAAGTCTTCTGATCCCTGTGTTAGATCATTGAATCATTTTATTAATACTAACAGATCTATTAAAAGGGGATTATCTCAGTTTTAGCGATGAAGAAACTTAGGTTCACAGAAGTTAAGCTCTTGTTCTAGAACAGTGTTTCTCTGATTTCCAAATTATAAAAGTTGTTTTGCTGTAGAATTGCCTTTTTTCTCCCGAAGATTGGAGATGGTGCTAAATGTATATTCCTTCATTTCATGAAAAGACATTTTAATATCCAAGAATGAGGGTTCTAATTACCTACAGTCCTTTAAGTGGAATAAATTTAATTTTATGGAAAGCTTTTTCTCCCCCCATTTTATAAAGGGTGGGTGAGTGTGCAGTCATGGACCATCATGAGTTCAAGAACTGGCAACTGAGGGTCACTTCCTTAAGAAATTCAGCTAGTACAGTGGCAGAGCCAGAGGTCTCAAAACAGGTGACACTTTTGTATCTGTTGGGACTATCCATCTACCTCTGACCCATGCATTTCTTCTGTCATTCACTAGTGCAGGGAACCATGCTCATGCCAAGGAAATCATGAATCATTTTTCTCCATGTCTTTCTTACCATCTCTCTCTCCTCTGGCTGTTTTTTGTTTGTTTTTGTTTTTGGCTGTACTACACTGCATGTAAGATCTTAGTCCCCCACCCAGGGATGTGCGCAAGTGTAGGGTCTTAACCATTGGATTGCCAGGGAAGCCCCAACCTTTGGCTGTTCTGACTAAAACTAAACACTCAGGACTTCCCTGGTGGTCTAGTGGTTAAGAATCCTCCTGCCACTGCAAGGGACAGGGATTTGATCCCTGGTCCGGGAAGATTCCCACATGCTTTGGAGCAACTAAGCCCCTGTGCCACAACTACCAAAGCCTTTGCTCTAGAGCCCGTGCTCCACAAGAGAAGCCACCACAGTGAGAAGCCTGCGCACCGCAACTAGAGAAGAGCCCTCTCTCCCCACAACTAGAGAAAGCCTGCAAGCAGCCAATGAAGACCCAGCACAGCCAAACATAAAATAAATAAGAATAAATGAATCTTTAAAAAAGACTCAGTCTTTTTAAAATTAAAATAAAAAGTATTCAGTCTTTTTTCTTTAATAACAAATAAAAAATAACCCCCTGTTTATTTTTTATCTTGCTTTTCCCCCCTTTTTAAACTTTTTATTTTGTATTGGGGTATAACCAATTAACAATGTTCCAGTTTCAGGTGAACAGTGAAGGGACTCAGCCATGCATATACATGGATCCATTCTCCCCTAAACTCCCATCCCATCCAGGCTGCCACATAACACTGACGAGAGCTCCATGTGCTATACAGGAGGTCCTTGCTGGTTATCCATTTTAAATATAGCAGTGTGAACACTCTTAAACCTGACTGAGCTCAGTTAACCATTTTCTTCTTATGAGAGTTAGATCTGTTTGCCATTGAGGAAAATGACCCATATGAAAATACCAACACAATGACATTATAGACTTCTTTTTTAGTGTAAGCAATGATGCTAGAGGCTCTTAGGACAGGAAGAAATTAAATGACTTTATCAAGTCACTGAGACTGTTGAATCTGAGTAAAATAGTTTGAATGTATGCCTTTCTAGTTTCAAGGTCTTTCTATAAGGGGTCAGATCACAGACTATAAGGAAAAGGCGCGCCCGCCATTGATAATTACCATCATCTCTTTAATACCACATTGCTAGAAACTGTTCTATTAGAGTGAACTGCCACAAGTAGAGCAGTCAAGCTATTAAAAAATACAAGCAAAAGTTAATAATGTAAAGTGACTATGAAGGCATTTTAAATTACATTCATATTCTTGAACAAATGAGAACATTCAAATTATTGCACTGTATATAACTATATAATGGCATATATTTAAATATTTCTGATTCTGAATTATTCCTCTATTTTTTAAATTACATTAATAAGATGAGAAGTACAAGGGAAGTTCCAATTACTCCTCTGATCTTAGGCTGAATATTTTTAAATGATTAAATGAAACTTACTGTGTATTCTGGTCCCAGATGTTCATTTGGGCAAGAGGGAAAAGAAAAAAGAGAAAAGGATAGATTAAGACCACACTTATATGCAATATAAAACCACAGAACTAACAAATATTGCTGAATTATAACTATTAAAAATGTGGCAAAGAAACCTTCTGAGAATTAAACTTTCATAAATACTAAGCGTCTCCATGTTTGTTCTTGAAACTCTTTCATATGATACTTCTGTGGTTGGGTAGATAAGGAGTGTAAGACAAGATTCAATTAGCCTATAGGCTTGTGGGTAATTAAAAACTAAAGAGTTGGCCTTAGAAAAGCAGAATTAAAGACTAATAATTCCAGTAGAGCATTTCATTAACCACAAAGGAAATCTTTTAAGTGGAAAAGCAGCTTTTAAAACCAATAAAAAGAGCTTGTTAGGCTGATATTCAAATGGGACCTTGAATTTTCATGTGTTTGAGGTCAGGAACCAAACCTTTTAAATTTTTTGGCCAGTTTCTAGCTCAGTATCAACATTTTGAGTGTCATTATCACTCCACTACAAGTGAGGAGGAAACTGATTTTCATGTTATCTGATTGCAGAGGAACGGGTCTGGAGCTGAGAGACCCAGCTGAGACAACCTTTTACATAAATGATAAAAACAGTCAAGTTCTGTTCAGTGTGTGTGTGGGGAGGGTGTCTATGAAGCAAAGAAGTCAAAATAAACAACTTGATTATGAACAAACCACACCTTAAAATTACTTGGAGATTATTGAGAAAAGAGGGAGAAATAAGGATAATGAAACCTCTAGAAGTGTCACTAAGTAGAGCTTCCTTTTTCTTCTCCATATGCTATTTACAATGATCACTTCAAGAAGGAAGATAGAATAGTTTAGCTTAACCCCTACAACCTCCTGCTAGGAAGAGTGTTGACTTAAAAGTATGGAGACAAAGGGTCAGGGAGGTGTCACAGGGTTCCTGTGAGTCCCTGCTGGGATAATCCACGCTCAATCAGTGAAATCTGAATCCCCCTATGTCCTTGCATGGATACTTGTGACATACTGGGTGTACAAGGACTTACCTGTAATTGTGTAGGGATAATAGTTCCATGCCTTCTCTGTTACATAAAATATTTTGGGAACAACAGCTCTAGCCCAACTGGGCAGTTTGCTAAGAGGAAAGAAAGAAAAACGACAGTTAGAGTCTGTCCAGTGCCTCACCCTGCTACCACATCTTTCCAGAGAAGTCGACTGCTAGAGAAATCAGAGGACTTCTATTTCCGCTCTCCTCTCCACAGCCACTTGGTCCCTATCTCCCTGGTCTTCATCACTGTTAAACTGTCCTCTGTTCGTGTTAGTATTTAGGACACGTAGGATGGCCATAGGCAATAGAAGGCAGGAAAGAGGTACAGAAGAGATTGGTTCCCCAGAAGGAACCTTGATTTCAGACTTCTGACCTCCATCCTGGGAGAGGATTAACATGTCTTGTCTTAAAGCCATCCAGTTCACCATAATTTGTTACTGCAGCCCCAGGAAACTAAGGCAATGACAGAGCCATTTCTCTGGAACAGGGATCCAGGCAGCCATTTGCAAAAAACATTCTCAAAACAAGGAAAACCCAAGGAAAACCCCAGGACCGTTAGTGACCAAGGACTGATTAAGCTTTGCTTTGCTTCATTCTGCTTTCCTTCTGAGGCAAACTTCACAGCTTTCTGCAGGCCCAGAAAATTCCTTATATATTCCTGTAGTATGTTTGTATGATTTCATCCCCCCCCACACTCTACTCTGGGGCTTTCTGTTTTTCCGGTTGCTACTATCTTGTTTCTTTCCTGTGCTGGTGCCTACAGCTAAGTGTCTGGGACACCAACGTCTAGCAGTACATCAGACCCAGAGAGAGGACACAGGCTCTAGGCAGTTGGCGATAAAAAACATCAAGAAGCAGTTGTGAATTGCAAGCTGATCTAGCTAAGAGAGTGGGGACACCAGGGTAATAAACCCCAAATCCCCCTCTTGGACACAGGGTTTAAATGACATCCAGAGCCAGTAAAATACTGTGCACCTTGTAAGTCTTCCCAAATTGCTTCTCTTCTTTCTGATACTATCCAGGACCTGCTTTTTTTTTTTTTTTTCAGGACCTGCTTTTTAAAACACAAATACGTATTTTTGATGGTTGGCCAGACCTAACTCAAAGAAAGCTCTGGGCCATTTATCACGGTTAAAATAAATGGGGAAATCAGAGTCTCCCCTGAAGCCGGGTGGGCATCAGATGAAGGCCACTGCCAGAGGTGTGCTGCGAGGGGCATGCAGAGCAGTATTATAATTCACAGAACGGTTCTTTTTGCTGCTGTAATGCAGAATGTCTCACTCTCATAAAATCGTTTCTGCAGTAACTGCTCAATTTACCTTCCCTTTGCTCCACTAGGAAGAGGCTTGCTTCCCAACAGAGGATTTTACAGCTTTTGCCTAGGATTTATTCTTTCAGTCACCGAAGCTGGAGGGTAACTGGGATTGAGGTTGAGAGTGGGAAAGTAGTGCTGGGCTGGCTTGCGGGAAGTGGTCACGATCACCAGGTCCCCCGGGTCCCCTACTGCTTGCCCCCACACCCCAGTGTGATATGCCATTGTGTCGTACAAGGAGAGGTTGATTCTACTCATCGGCAAATTGGTTTCTCGTGCTTTCAGTGGATTGAAATGGGATTGTAGAAGCTCCCCAAAGTAAGCTAGGCATTGTTCAGCTTAGACCAAATACTTTTGTCTCCCTTCAAGCATTAGAAACCATTCTCCACTGTTCCGTCTACACTGCACCCCCTCCCCACCCCGGACTCACCAGCCTCTTGATAGTACTTTGGGGTCCAAGTCTTCCTCCCTCCATAACTCATTCCCTGTATCATTTAAAAAGCCTCCCAGCAGAACCATATTCCTAAGCAACAATCATTTTCTGGAAGGAAGGTGACAAACACCAGTCATTTTCCATTCATGTTGAGATTTGTCCTATTTGTAAATGATCAGGACTATAGGCTCTAGAATCTTTATCTTAGCTGTCTAATCTGCCAATGTATGCAGAATATGCCACACTATCATCAAATACCCTTTCCAAGGCACCCTAAACAACAGTTAGCCAAGATGGCTGATATGATTTTATGTGACTCTTCCAAATAGTCTGGGAAGCAGCCCTTCTGGTATAAGCCATTTATTAGGCCAGGCACAGAAGGCATTGGAACAAATTCCATGATGTGCCATTTAAATATTTTTAAGCCTACTACAGACCTTCTCTTAGCCCCTGACTTCCCCAGAGCACATCATTACTCAAATCGTTTTTGTCTGAGAAAGTAAAATTCATTTTTCCCTGCAGCAATGATTTATCAGGGCTGCAAAGGAAACGGAATTAAATTAGACTCCACTGCTGCTGTCACTTTCATGATGTATACTGCCACACAGCCTACAATTCCAAGGAGAAGCCTGTCACTCAAACTTGCTACCTGGCGTCAAACAAGAATCTCTCTGCTGGAAAGGTGGCATGACTAGAATCATGTTCTCTTGGTCTTCTGGCAGAGATCAAACCTCCCAAAATCATTTCACCGTGGCTCAGGCTCTAGAGACACTGAGTAAAAAGACAAAACTCTAAAATAACACGTTTCTCTAAAACCTTTGTCCATGTTTCCCAAGGACAGACTTTTCATATTGTTTCATTTCTTGTATCTTTACTTTGTATGAAATAGAACATATCAATGACAGCCAGGTGGTCAACTTGCCTCGGGTTACATGGGAATGTACTGGTTTTAGCAGTGAAAGGTCCTACATGCTAAATTTCTTGATCATGAGCAAAATGGGAAGCTGGTCATTCTAGTGCAGTGGTTCTCATTTCAACAAGAAAGAGGTGAGGAATTTCCCCCGCCAGGGGGTATTTGGCAAAGTCTGGAGACATCTTCAGTCGTGAGAGCTGGGGGTTGGGGATAGGGAGCAATGATGGTCTGCTATCTAGTAGGAAGAGGCCGAAGATGCCCCAAGGCAGGCATAATCTGATTTTGCCTCAGGTTAAGAATGTTTATCTGAGTTTTTGGAACTAAACCATCTCTCCCTTCTATGCTTTACAATCCAGATTATCACCAAATTCTCCAGCATATCTAATCTCATTTTGCAATTTATGTTCATTTGGGAATATTTTTTGGCTTCAGGGGTTCTTGAACATCATCAGGCCAAAATGTGGTCCAAATGGAGTCTAATTTCATTTTCTTAACAAGGGTCAGAATTGTGACAGTCTCAACTAGACACTTTGAACTTAAACATTCTGGGCAGGGAGTCCTTCTGAATTCACAAAATAATAGTGCTTTGGGAAGAATTTCCTAGGTCCAGTGGTTGGGATTCGGCATGTTCACTGCCAGGCCTGGGTTCGATCTCTGGTTGGAGAACTAAGATCTTGAAACTCATGTGGTGCAGCCAAAACCCCCACCCCAAAACCAACCAACACACAAACAAAAAACAGTGCCTCACATAAGATTTTCTGCCAAACTGTGTATCTGAAACTAGCCAATATCTATGCTAAGGTTAGGCTCAAAGACCTGCAGTTCACTTAAGTGATTTTTAAAAAATAATTTTATTTATTTATTTATGGTTGCACTGGGTCTTCACTGCTGTGTGCAGGCTTTCTCTAGTTGCAGTGAGCCAGGGCTACTCTTCGTTGTAGTGCATGGGCTTCTCATTGTGGGGGCTTCTCTTGTGGTGGAGCATAGGCTCTAGGCTCGTTGGCTTCAGTAGTTGTGATGCACCAGCTTAGTTGTTCTGTGGCATGTGGATTATTCCTGGACCAGCGATCGAACCCATGTCCCCTGCATTGGCACGTGGATTCTTATCTACTCTACCATCGGGGAAGTCCCATTTAAGTGTTTCTTAAAAGGTCTTAGCTACCTTCACATCTCCATTTCCACTGGTCCAGGACAGATATTCTGACCTTTTCTACGTGCCCAAATCTGACATTTGACAGTCATTTGATAATAACCAATTGTCCCTCTCCAGTTGTGTGTACAGTGATTTCTGAGGTCTTTAAATTTCTCTTACGCTGCTGTGACTTACTCATTTACTCCTTAATGCACTGTCTTCTGGATGGTCTTTGTGTCCTCATCTTAATGTAATTCTTTATACTGCAGCAAAGAGATGATCAGAGTTTCTGGACTAGAGCCATTACCTGTGAGAGATAAGGCTGCTGGGGCATCACCCACAGAAGTTCCTTGAACTTGGACACTGCTGCCACTCTTCCTATAAAAGGACAGTATGTTCTGGATTCTGAGAAAAGCAGCCTGCCTTGTGTCAGTTCTTGGAAGGCTCCATGTGTGAACAGTGTTAGGGTAACATGGCAGGGGTGCTGGGGAGCACCTATGGGAGTCGACCACATGTGTCAGCATCACTGGGTAGGAGCGTGGCAGAATCAAGGTGGAAACTGCTTGACAGAATGATCTTGAAGACCCCAACCAGGCCGAGACATCCTGCTTCTGTGGTTTTTCCATGGGAGTAGTCAAAGGGACAGAAGGCATGGGGCCCGGCAGCATGAGAATGCCTGATGTGTTCTTAAGGATTGAGATGGGGACCAAATGTAGAGCATGGACTGAAAGCTACGTCTGAAAAGAGGGCCCTTAAGTGCTCTATTTTTTCCAATATATATTAAAAATACTATTAATTTATTTAATATTATATTCAATAGACATGAATCGAATATTTATTTAGGATATATGACTAAACATTCTAAAATATATAATATTCTATTCTAAATATTATATTTATTATATATATTCTATATTTACTCTAAATATTAATTTATTCTATATATATATTCTATATATATTCTAAATATATATTCTAAATATTATATTCTAAAATATATAATATTCATTATATATAATGGCTATTGTGTACTGCCTGTTACCCATAACTAGAATGCAAGTCACACCAGGGCACAGATCTTCATCCTGTTTACTGCTGCTCCCCCAGCCAGCATCTAAAATGATGACTGGCACACAGCAGGTGCTTAATAAATATTTTCTGAATGAATAAAGATCATCTCTGGATATTCAGAAATCAATAATAACCATGCAGAGTCTTTCAAAATAGCATGGAAATAAGCTCTTAGGTCAGACTCTCTGGCTCCAACACTTCCTCTATGACCTCTTGCCTGGGCTCGCCCACTGCCACATGAACTGTGGCTCTAGGCTCTTACTATGGGGGAAGATCTGGGAGAACAGGAAGAAAAAATGAGAAAGAAACACCCAAGCCACAGCATCAAGGTTCTAGCAACGAGTTGGTAGGTAAAGTGACTGTCTGGTGGCTTTTGCTTATCCAGTTGAACAAGATTCATGACTTAGGGAAGCTGCCCCCTCTCCTACCCAGAGCCACTAGAAGCCAGGAGAGGCTGCCCTGGAAGGCAAGAGCCATGTAGTGGGAGAAAGGTCTTCGCCATGCAAATCATTTCAGGCATTAGGCGGAATCACCGTTAGAAGCTGGCAACCCTCCCTGACTGGCAGCTGCCAGCACAGTCTAATTAATCCAGCAGCCGTAGTGGAGAAGAACATGACACTTCATGACTGATAAACAAGCCTAAAAATAGGCTCCATCTTTTCTCCAATTCCCCTCCACCCCCATCTGCTTCTCTCCCCTCATGAGTTTCAGTGAGAGGGGACTGGAGTGAAGCTAAGAATGAGGTGAAAATGAAAGAGGACAAAAGAAAAGCTCCATCCTCGTGTGATTTTGGACGACAGGTTTTATTTAGAATTACTATTCCAGATTAGTATCTTGACTCTTTTCCCCAGATGCCAGTTGAAATCAGGATTTTTGCAGACAAGCCAAGAAACACCACTTATTTGGTTGACTGAACTGGACTGAAGGCCCAAGGACAACCACCAAATGTACTAATGTATTAGTACTAATGTAATGTTCCAAATGCATTAGGGCAGCCACCCAAAGGTACTGCACACAACAGTGTATCAGACACTACAGGAAGGGGCAGAGAATGGAGTAACCCCACAATCCAGGGAGCTAAGCAACAAGAACTAAAAGGATAAATGGCATTTGAAAAAGACACTACACTCAATTTTAAAATGGGCAAAGGATTTCAATAGACATGTCTTCGAAGACATATAAATGGCTAATGAGCACATGAGAAGATGCTCAATATCATTAGTCATTAGGGAAACGCCAATCAAAACCCAAACAAGATACCACTTCACACCCACTAGGATGGCTGTAATAAAAAAGACAAACAATAACAAGTGTTGGTGATTATGCAGAGAAACTGGAACCCTCATACATTGCTAGAGGGAGTGTAAAATGGTTCAGTCACTTTGGAAAACAGTTTGGAAGTCCCTCTCCCCACTCACTAGCAGCTGGGCTTCACCTGGGAACTCAATGGGATGTTCATGCCTGGAATTTTATTTTATTTTATTTGGCCATACTGTGCATCTTGTGGGATCTCAGTTCACCAACCAGGGATTGAACCTGGTCCATGGCAGTGAAAGCCTGGAATCCTAACTACTAGACCACCAGAGTTATTCCCTATGTTTGGTATTTTAGAACAAAGGCTACAAAGAAAAAATGGACAGTTCAGGCCTACCCATGGCAGCCATGATGGTAATGGCAAAATGAAAAGGTCATTCACTAAAGATGGTTGTCATCATTGTTCTTGGCCTCTTGGAGCTGCCCTGACCTGATAGCTGTCCAATCTCAAGGCTCCAGATAATTCTGTGGACCACTAACATCGTTCCATGAAATGTCCTTTCTGATCAAGACAGACTCAGACAGGAGGCCCTGATGACACAGACACTGAATACTTTCAGTGCTCCAAATAGTTGCCCTGGGTAATAAGTCGGTAAAGCAGTTTCTGAATGTGATTTGTCTTACCATACAAACTGATGTAAAGAAAGGAATCCATTCCCTGTGCCAGATCATGAATTCAGCTCCAGAGGACATTGATATTTCTCTGAATAAGTTATTAAGTGGGCACTGGAACATCTTAGTAACTTCCAGCCCAACTTTTAGAACCCACTTACCTGTGGTCAGTGAGGGAGTCCACAACATGCTACAGTGACATCACGATTATTTTGAGCTGAAGACATTTGAGAGTCCAATAGTTGCAGGAAGATATTTTTTCTGAATTCTGCTTATCCTCATAAAAACAGAGCCTCCCAAAATAATTCAACTGTCATAAATCCCCTTTCCAGGAGTTTTGCAACCAGAGAAGATTGACTCCTATCACCAGAGACAAGAAGTAAGCACGAGGACAAGAAATCGCCTAAATAGACATCATCACAAAGCTATCTTCTCTCTCATCCGTTCTCCTGAGGCCCCATTTATTTTTCATACAAGATACTTCTTTTCCCATAAGTCCGTTTTCTCTCCCTCCCCTATTAAAATGGTATATAAGTCCCAAATTCTAACCAGTCCTTTGAGTCATATTTTTCTGGATGCTCTTGCCTATGTACATGGATAAAAACGTGTCTTTTCCCCTGTTAATCTATCAGTTTCAGTTTAATTTGCAGGACCCAAATCACCAATACTAAGTGGATTACAAACAGCTGAGAAAAGAGAATCGAAAGGGAAAGGAGAAAAGGAAAGATATACCCATTTGAATGCACAGTTCCAAAGAATAGCCAGGAGAGATAAGAAAACCTTCCTAAGTGAACAATGCAAAGAAATAGAGGCAAACAACAGAATGGGAAAGACTAGAGATCTCTTCAAGAAAATTAGAGATACCAAGGGAACATTTCATGCAAAGATAGGCACAATAAAGGAAAGAAACAGTATGGACCTAACAGAAGCAGAAGATATTAAGAAGAGGTGGCAAGAATACACAGAAGAACTGTACAAAAAAAGGTCTTAATAACCCAGATAACCATGATGGTGTGATCACTCACTGAGAGTTGGACATTCTGGAATGCAAAGTCAAGTGGGCCTTAGAAAGCATCACTATGAACGAACCTAGTGGAGGTGATGGAATTCCAGCTGAGCTACTTCAAATAATAAAAGACGATGCTGTTAAAGTGCTGCAGAAGGGAAGTCTGCAGTAAGTCTCTTACACCACTCCGGTGTTCTTGGCTGGAGAATCCCACGGATAGAGGGGCCTGGAGGGCTACTGTCCATGGGGTTGCACACAGTCAGACACAACTGAAGAGACCTAGCACAATATGCCAGCAAATCTGGAAAACTCAGCAGTGGCCACAGGATTGGAAAAGGTCAGTTTTCACTCCAGTGCCAAAGAATGTTCAAACTACTGCACAATTGTACTCATTGCACGTGCTAGCAAGGTCATGCTCAAAATCCTCCAAGCTACGTTTCAACAGTACATGAACCGAGAACCTCCAGATGTACAACCTGGATTTAGAAAAGGCAGAGGAACCAGAGATCAGATTGCCAACATCCACTGGATCATAGAAAAATCAAGAGAACTCCAGAAAAACATCTACTTTTGCTTCATTGACTATGCTAAAGCCTTTGACTGTGTGGATCATAACAAACTGTGGCAAATTCTTTAAGAGACAGGAATACGATACCACCTTACCTGCCTCCTGAGAAATCTGTATTGCAGGTCAAGAAGCATCAGTTAGAACCAGACATGGAACAACAGACTGGTTCAAAATTGGGAAAGGTGTGCATCAAGGCTGTGTACTGTCACCCTATTTATTTAACTTATATGCAATGCCAGGCTGGATGAAGCAAAAGCTGGAAACAAGATTGCTGGGAGTAATATCAATAACCTCAGATATGCAGATGACACCACCCTTATGGCAGAAAGTGAAGAGGAACTAAAAAGCCTCTTGATGAAGGTGAAAGAGGAGAGTGAAAAAGTTGGCTTAAAACTCAACATTTAAAAACTAAGATCATGGCATCTGGTCCCATCACTTCATGGCATATAGATGGGGAAACAAGCAAGTAAGTGACAGACTTTATTTTCTTGGGCTCCAAAGTCACTGCGGATGGTGACTGCAGCCATGGAATTAAAAGACACTTGCTTGCTCCTTGGAAGAAAAGCTGACAGACCTAGACAGCATATTAAAAAGCAGAGACATTACTTTGCTGACAAAGGTTCGTCTAGTCAAAGCTTTGGTTTTTCCAATAGTCATGTATGGATTTGAGAGTTGGACCATAAAGCTGAGCGTCCAGGAACTGATGCCTTCGAACTGTGGTACTGGAGAAGACTCTTGAGAGTCCCTTGGACTGCAAGGAGATCGAACCAGTCAATCCTAAAGAAATCAACCCTTAATATTCATTGGAAGGACTGATGCTGAAACTGAAGCTCCAATACTTTGGCCACCTCATTCGAAGAACTGACTCACTGGAAAATACCCTGATGCTGGGAAAGATTGAAGGGATGACAGTGGATGAGATGTTTGGATGGCATCATCAACTCAATGGACATGAGTTTGAGCAAGCTCCAGGAGATGGTGAAGAACAGGGAAGCCTGGTGTGCTGCAGTCCATGGGGTCGCAAGGAGTCAGAAGTGACTGAGTGACTGAACAACAAAAAGTGGATGGAAAAAAAGTTTTTCCTCCTTGACACCACTCATAAGATGGACAGCTAGACTTACAAATAATGAAATCAGGTGACCTAGGCCCTACTTTGATCAGAATACAAGGACCATGCCTTACTTATTAAAAGATTCTCTTCAATACCAGAATAATTTGTTACACATTGTCAATTTCAATAAATATTCAATCAATGAATTACAATTATAAAGCAGCCTCACCATAGTGAGAGTCCCATGACCTCTGCATGCAGGACATGTGTTAGCCTGAGGTGGGTTAACTCTAGTTTGCAACTACAAAGTAGTCAAAGTGTTTGTCGCTCAGTCATGTCCTATTCTTTGAGACCCCGTGGACTGTAGCCCGCGAGGCCCCTCTGTCCATGGGATTTCCCAGGCAAGAATACTGGAGTGGGTTGCCATTTCCTCCTCCAGGGAATCTTCCCAACCCAGGGATCGAACTTGGCTCTCCTCCATTGCACATGGATTCTTTACAGTCTGAGCCACCAGGAAAGACAGTTTACTTTTATGATTACAAAAATAGGTATTTTATAGTTACGTCACATATCAATTTTTTTCTTTTTCTTACTAAACCATAATCTTCCTGGTTCTGAGATAAAATAATGGACTTACTTAGATTTGTGCAAAAGGAGCTAAAAGTACTCTTTATCTTGTGCCTTGTTGGTTACTCATTTACATATGCTGGAGGAGAGTTAGAGTAATATCTGAAACATACTTCAAGCATAGAAAATTAGGATTCAAAAGGATCTGAAATGCTATTTTAACCACTTACTTGATGTCTGAATCTGCCTGAGAAGTGAGTATTCTACCTGTGCTCAAACACCCCCAGCAACAGCATAATGTACTATATAAATCACCCTACTATGTTTTCTGGTGGTTTGAATACTTAGATTTCTTCCTTAAACTGAGCCTAAATTTTTCTCCTGGCATTCTCACCCACTGGTCTGAGTCTAATTGGTCCTCCTGAAGTCATAGAGAATACATGGGCCTAATTATTCTCCCACCTGATCACACCATTATATGCCCTAATAGAGCTTTTCCAGGTTAAATGTCCTTGGCTTCGTCCAGTATTCTTCACATCACTGGGGTTTCTAATCCTAAGATTCATTTGGAGAATTTTGGAAAAGGTCAGTAAGTAGGAGAGACTTACCCTACCAGACATCAAGACTATTTATAAAGCTATAGTAATTGGGAATTTTAGGATTATATCCTTAAATTCTATCTAAAAACCACCTTGTTGGCATTTTAATCAGATCTACCTTAAATTTATAACGGACCTGAAACTGATTGGAACTTTATAACTCAGCATGTCCCATTCATGAATACTCTCATTTGTCCAGGTTTTTAAAAAATATCCTCTGTTAATTGTTCATGCTGCTGCTAAGTCACTTCAGTCGTGTCCGACTCTGTGCGACCCCATAGATGGCAGCCCACCAGGCTCCGCCGTCCCTGGGATTCTCCAGGCAAGAACACTGGAGTGGGTTGCCATTTCCTTCTCCAGCGCATGAAAGTGAAAAGTGAAAGTGAAGTCGCTCAGTCGTGCCCGACTCTTAGTGACCTCATGGACTGCAGCCTACCAGGCTCCTCTGTCCATGGGATTTTCCAGGGTAGTGTACTGGAGTGGGGTGCCATTGCCTTCTCTGGTTAATTGTTCATATTTTCCTCCAAAAAGATTTTGTGTATCTGTAGATTTCTTTTTTTACTGGGTACCTTAAGTTTCCTTTTTTCTTATAAATGGAATTTTTAAAACTTATTTTTTCCATTTATTGCTCCCACTGTGTAATAGTGCTGTTGATTTTTCTATTATGAATTTTATACCCAGCAATCTTGTCAAATTCTCATATTAATATTAATGAACAAAATATGATCAAGTCATGAATTATTATTACTATTATACTGTGAAGTATTTGATTTGCTAAAGTTTCATATAGGATTTTCATGTCTATATTCTTAATTGAAATTGATCTGTAAGTTTCCCTTTATAATGTTATTGCTCAGTTTTGTTATCAAGATTCATGTAGTAGACACTATTTGTTGCCTTCTCAGCCATCACCACGTGTTTCTCATCCCCTTTCTTAGAAACACCTTGACTATCTTACCCTGTTTAATCACAGAGGAAAATCTCACATCTTATTGGCTGGAACTAGGTTACATGCCATCCCTAGCTGCAAAGGTGGCCGGGAAATTAAACATCTTATCTGACATTTTCAACCCATTAAATGCTTAGAAGTGTTTATATTTCTATATGTTGTGGGAGTTCACCTATTGTTTTAGCAATTTCTTACTGTCATGCTTTGAAATCAGCCAATAGGACCTACATGATATCAATTTTCTAGTATTTGAGACTGGTTTCTGGCCTACTTTGTATTTGGTTTTTATATACTTTCATGAGTGTTTGAAAGGCATGTTGGTTCCATGGTCTATTAATAGCCACTAGGTCAAGCTTGTAATTCAGTTGTTTATATCTTCTTTATGCTTGTTATTAATAAGTTGTCTACTTGCTCTATCAGTTTATTAAAGAAGTAGGTTAAGATCTCCCATTATAACTTCAGGGCACTTGTGATTTTGTCAGTGTTGCCATATCTTTGTTGAGCTAGGTTCAGGTTTAGGATTTAACACATTATTGTGATCAGTGATACATTTTGATTTATCATCTGACAAACACAATTTATGTTTTCTATTTATCATACTTTTTTGTAGACTTCTCTTTGTTCTTCCTCTGCCTTCTATTAGACTGGTCATGCTTTCCAAAACTGTGCATGACCAAAACATATTATTTTACTATTCTTTTAGAGGTTACTTTTACATTTTGAATAGGCATATTTGCTTTAAATTTTTAAAATTTAATTTTTAAAATTAGTAAGCATGTCTTTCCTCTTTCTAGATAATATTAGTAACTTAGCGCATTTCTCTTTTACTACCCCTACCGACTCAATGGACATGAGTTTGGGTAAACTCCAGGAGTTGGTTATGGACAGGGAGGCCTGGCATGCTGCAGTCCATGGGGTCGCAAAGAGTTGGACATGACTTGAGTGACTGAACCAAACTGAACATCTTCTGTTATTGTTATCTGAATTATTTAAATTCCATGAATATATTTCCGATTACTCATTATTCATATATTTGCAACATTCTATGCTTATTCAGATTTGTCCAGATATTTACTATTTCTTCTAGATTCCCTCCTCATTCTTCCTGGTTTCAACTGCCTTTTACTTAAAAATGCAGCCTTTATTAGTACTTTTTGTGGCTACACTGGGTCTTCGCTGCTGTGCTCGGGCTTTCTCTAGCTGTAGCAAGCAGGGGCTACTCTCCATTGTGGTGCATGGGCTTCCCATTGCAGGGGCTTCTCTTGTAGAGCACGGGCTCTGGGACACATCAGCGCACTAGCTGCAGCTTGAGGGCTCAACAGTTGCGACGCGCTGGCTCTAGGGCACAGATGGCTCAGCACTTGTGGTGCACGGGCTTAGCTGCTCCGCAGCATGTGGAATCTTCATGGACCAGGGAGCGAACCTGTGTCCCCGGCATTGGAAGGCCGATTCTTATCCACTGTACCACCAGGGGAGTCCAGTAGTACTTTTAATTACTTAATTATTTGGTTTCAGCATGCAGAACCTTCAATCTTCATTGAAGCACGTGGCATCTAGTTTTCTGACCAGAAACTGAACCTGGGCCCCCTGCACTGGGAGCAGAGACTCAGCCACTGGACCACCAGGGAAGTCCTAGTAATTCTTTCAGTGTGCATCTCTGAATAATAAGTTTTCTCAGCCTTTGTCAAAAACTTTTTTTTTTTGCATGATTCTTAATCACAATGCCCCATTTACAGGCACTGAGGCCTCATGTCCTGTCCCTTTATGGGAGGTAAAGGATCTGCCTGCAACGTGGGAGAGCCGGGTTCAATCCTTGGGTCGGGAAGATCCCCAGAGAAGGTAACGGCTACCCACTCTAGTAGTCTTGCCTGGGAAATTCTATGGACAGAAGAGCCTGGTGGGTTACAGTCCATGGGGTCACAAAGAGTCGGATATGACTAAGCAACTAACACTATGGGCATGACGCCCCCAACCCCTAGATGGCAGGGCCCACACTCAGTTCTGACACCCCCCAGCTTCCCTAGCATTAGCTCATCTGCTTCCCACTCCTGTTAAGAGTCTCCTCTTTATTTCTAGTATCTGATGATTTCCCTTTCTTTGGTTTGAATTCAGTTTTATATTGTTATATTTCATCCTCTGTTTGTCATACGAGGTGCAGGGGGAAGGTCTATATTACTCTTTTTAGTTATTATTACTGGAAGTCCAGATATTCTATTTATAACAAGTTTCCCTCATACTAATGCTTATTATTCTCCTTTAAAATAAATGTCATGTATTTTGATAGAGAAAACAGACATGACAGAGACAGCTGGACACCTCTTGTTCTGTTTCAGGAAAAGTTATAAAGTTTTCTAATTTCTTAAATTTGGTACATAGGGAACATTCCCCAGGCAATAACTTGGGAAAACGTAATTGTCTGCTGAGAAATGGAATTTTCTGTAGGTTTGTATCTATTTTCTTGCACTCTCCTCACTTCTCTTTGCTCTACAGAGGTGAGTGATGCTCAATATTTTATTTACACCCTTAGCACCAAGAATGTCAAAGCAGCATATTGAGAAACCGCTCTGTTAAGGAAGCCATCCTCAGACTAGACTTGGAGCTTAGCTACTCCTGCAAATCAACAGCTGGTTGCAGGCTGAACAGGTTCCAAATCCTGGGAATTCACAGCTACTAATAGGTGAACAGGATCAATCTCATTTGCATTTCATCATGACTCAGGAATTCCCTGGTACTGCATCCTTGGGCTGATTAAAATGTGTTGGTTTAATCAGCCCAAGGCCTTCAGTGTCAGGATATTGGCCTGAGAGATTTCCAAACACACTAGTGACAGAACACAAACACTCCCATCAAGAAGAAATAGTCCCCTTCAGCCTGTTGGAGGGTGGAGGTCATGCAAGAATGAGAGACTCCAAATATGGCTCTCTCAGGAACATCTGTTTGCGGTCAAAGCACTCAGAATGGAGACATATTCACAAGTGTCAGTGGACAAAACTATTATGCTGGTAGTGCCTTCTGAATAATGAGAAATGGGCCAATAAGGGAGGCCATAGACGGTAGTAGAGTATTCATGGAGAGGACAGCAAAGACCAGAATGGTCACACACTGGTTCACTAACTGTTAGTTTTAAGAAAATATACCCCATATGGCATGTGACTACAAATGTTCTGACCCAGAAAAGAAAAAGGAAGAAAACGACCTAGAAGGGGGTGTAAGGTAGGGAGAAGATCAGACAAGCCCCAATAATCAATTATGTCATTAGTAATAAGAAAACAGAAAAGATTAAAAAGTGTATTTTGCAAAACAGAAATGGCAGTCCTGATCAGTGCTGGTTGATCATCCTTGAATTTTTACCCTTCCAAAGGAGAGATGACATCCTTCACCTTGGGAAGAATGGAATTATTACTGAAAGTCCAGATATCCTATTTATAACAAATTTCCCTCTTACTAATGTTTATTACTCTCCTTTAAGATAAATATGAATATTTTGATAGAGAACACAGACATGACTGAGACAGCTGGCCACTTCTTGTTCTGCTGCAGGAAAAGTTATAAAGTTTCTCAAGTGGTTGAGAAATAGAAACCACCTGCATACTATATCTCGCTTTGGTCACAGGTGACTGTTAGTTTTGTCAATTCCCTTTGGGGACACTCGAGTGGTCACCTGACAGGAATGGAAATCTTACTGAGCTAAGACCCCAATGGTACACGACTATCTGCAGCACTTCCTTCTCTACAGCTTACAGGCAAAGCTGCCTCTTTCCTTCTGCTAATCCCAGAACCAAGGGAGAAGACAAAGTCCTTTAATCCTTAAGATCAGATTTCATCCTAGCATGTGGTGGAAGGGTTGCGAGTGGTAAGAGGAAAGCTTCTCCTGATGAAGATGCATTTGAGGACTATTTTGCAGAATGCGAGGGAAGCAACTAGACTGGTGGTTTTGGAGGGCGGATATAAAGATTTTCTAAATCAGCTTTTCATCCCAGACAGTCACAGCCTCTACTGGGAGCCGTGAGGCCAGGTGGGAGGGATTCCTGGGCAGGGAGGGCACCTGGAGGTGGAGCGCCAGCTGCCAGGACTTACCTGTTGAGATATACTCGCTTCTCTGTGAACTGCCCATTGCCATGGTGAGGGTCCTCGAAGGGCTCATTCTGGACGACCTCCACCCCTTCTCCTCGGTCACTCTGTTCGTGGCTGTGCTTGCTGATCATGTACAGCTGTCCAATTCTGTACTACAAAACACACGGATGCAGACAGGTCAGCCCCACCACTCACTTTTAAAAACAACCCCTCCCAATGACGGTGCCGCAAGCAACTCATGGCATCAGCACTTTCTGTTGAGAAAAGAAAGCAGGCACGTGGGCCTGA
Organism: Cervus canadensis; assembly: GCF_019320065.1. Classification (NCBI taxonomy): domain Eukaryota; kingdom Metazoa; phylum Chordata; class Mammalia; order Artiodactyla; family Cervidae; genus Cervus; species Cervus canadensis. The sequence continues at coordinate 13,343,383 of NC_057386.1, read as the reverse complement.
TGTTACTTTTCCTCAGGAGTAAGGAGAACTAACTGTGAGTAGAATGCAGAAACGGCTTGTTCCTGTGACCATTTTGCATCACCTTGGCGAATGTTCATCAGGGGGCTGATGGTCTTCAAGGTTTGGCAGCCAATCAACCAACCCAAGGTTAGCAGCAGGGAGGTGGGCACGCTGGAATCTCCCTTTTTACACTGGCCTTACAGGGTTAAGTGGAGCTAAATTCCTATTTTGCCTGGCACAAGACAGACCATGGTATGTTATTTCTGTCCAGTCTTTCTGCCTAATTAACTGCATTGCTGGGCACAGAGGATTAGATGTCACCTGTTTCTTTTGTTGCCTCTCTCAAAGTGTTAAAACTCTCCTGGAGGTCTCTGTCCCCTAGAATAGTGGTTCTCAAAGTTGAATGGACATTAGAATGACCTGGAAGCTTAAAAAAATCTCCAGATGCCCAGACTCCCCCTTGAGTGGAAACTGTGAACCCACCATTAGGCTGGTCCACAAGGGAGAAAATCTATACAGTATAAATCCTTTTCAACCAATTCCACTAACAGTGTGTGGCCTTCTAGCCTGAGGGCCCTGAAGCCACATGTGCTTACATGAAAATGATAAAATAGAATAACACATAATGTGAATATTTTCCATGCTGTCTGCTGTTTTGAGCTGTTCCAGTCTCCTTCTTGCCTCTCTGAAAACCCTGGAGCCAGCATGCATCTCTTCACCCAGTGAACTTTCCAAGTGACAAAAACTAATTTAATGGAGGGGAAAAGAAGAGAAACAGAGAGAGGCAAAGGAGGGAGTAAAACAACTTATGCATGAAGGAAGTCTGCTCAGAATCAGAAGGCAGGGTGATGAGACCCTGCTGTGGTCCTTCCTGCAGATTCGGTGTGAAACGACACAGTGTCAGCACCATCAAGGCCCATGGATGCGGGGAAGGGACCTGAGTCTGCAGCGAGCTAATGATGGCTCTGGGTTATTCCCAAAGAGCCAAGGTCAGCAGGGATGCAGGTCTCCTGTCTATGTGTGTAAAAGAAATAGATTTTAAATTAAGGGGGCAAGGTGAAATGTACAAATCAACAGTGCAGTCAGTTCTAAAGCTGAGAGGACTCACCTGTCTGAAGGTCCCTGTTTCACTCTGAGGCAGGTGCAGGGAGGGGAGTGTGGAGAGAATGAGAAAGGCTCTGCTGTGAGGTCAGCCCAAGGGACCAGGCCCAGTCACCATGACAATGGAAAGAGCCGTCAGAGTCTGGCTCTCCTCAAAGGGCAGAGCTTCCTGTCTGTGCCACACTCCTCCCCAGAAGGGTCTGTATTTAAGATGCTTTTAATCTATCTATGTCTGTGCTGAGGATGAAGGGAGTGAGAGGAGAAAGGAAATCAAAGATAAAATTTATTTTTAAACACATTTTGGGATTAGAAGCTTGTCTTGGCTTCCCCTTAGTAAGTCCTCTTTCCTTTGCTCATAAAGACTAACTAACCCTCTTTCCAGGAGGAAACAGTGAGAAAAAGGTTATAGGCTGGAGATCTGTGAGATACACCTCTGAGATCAACACTCCACCTTATGTGGATAGGCACACAAGCCTAGTACAGAATGCTCAGCTGCCCAGGGGATGGAGATTTCACTAGAAGTTGCTTTGTACTTGGTGTTCAAAGAAAATATGTTTACTTTCAAAGGAATATTACTCTGCCATAAAAAGGAAGGGGTACTGATACTGATACTGCTTCATGGGTGTTAATCAGTTGAATAGTGTTTCCCAAAAGTCAAATGTAAGTCCCAGTACTTCAGAGTATGACCTTATTTGGAGACAGGCTCCTTAAAGAGGCAATCAAATTAAAACGAGGTCACTGGGATGGGCACTAATCCAACAGCACTGGTTTCCTCATGTGTGTGCTAAGTTGCCTCAGTCGTGCCTGACTCTTTGCGACCCTATGGACTGTAGCCTGGCAGGCTCCACTGTCCCTGGGATCCTCCAGACAAGAGTACTGGAGTGGGCTGCTATTTCCTCCTTCAGGGGATCTTCCTGACCCAGGGGTTGAACCCAGGTCTCTTACGTTTCCTGCATTGGCAGATGGGTTCTTTACCACTAGTGCCACTTGGGAAGCCCCCAAGGGGCAAGGTGGACATAGAGACACTCAGGAAAGAAGATGTGGTGAAGTAATGCAGGAGGCTGGCCATTTACAAGCCAAGGATTGACCCAGAAGAGAACCTTCCATCCCAGCCTTCCCAGAGCAAACCAGCCCTGACTACTGACACTTGATCTTTGATTTCCACCATCCACAACTGTCAGCCCTTACAATGCTGGTTGGTTAAGCCACCCATCCTGTGGTGCTTTGCTATGGCAGCCCAAGCCAACCAATACAGTGAGTACGAGGTTTCCTTCTGAGGTGATGAAAAGTCTGGATCTGCACCAGCCCAGGTGGGATGCATGAGACAGGTGCCCGGGCCTGGTGCACTGGGAAGACCCAGAGGAGTCGGGTGGAGAGGGAGGTGGGAGGGGGGATCAGGATGGGGAATACATGTAGCTCCATGGCTGATTCATGTCAATGTATGACGAAACCCACTGCAATGTTGTGAAATGGTTGGCTTCCAACTAATAAAAATAAATGGAAAAATAAAAAAAAAAGAAAAGTCTGGATCTGGTTAGAGGTGGTAGTTGTACAATGTAGTGAATGTACTAGATGCTGCTGAATTGACTTTAAAATGGTTAATTCTGTATTATCTCATTTCCACCTTGTGGAAAGGGAATGTTGCTGCCATTCCAGTAAACAATGAATATTTGCCTGCCATCATGCCATCAGCCACTGTAGCCTCTTGACTCCAACCCACAACAAGCCTCAGTGTTGAGCCTTGAGCAGAATTCAGGATGGAGAAGAAAAGGTAACGTTCTGTGCTTTGGACACTGGCCCTAGATGCACACCTAAGGAAACATTTCAGAGAACCTAGACTCATGCACCTTCCCATTCATGAAAAAAAAAAAAGGCACTAAAATCATTACCTTGAGATGTATGGTTTTTTTTTGTGACTAGTGTATCTTTTACAGCTACATGGTATTTTTTTTTTTTTACTGTTCGACTACGTGGTGTTTTTTCCCCAGCCAAAACGCCTATATATCCTGGCTCCTCCCTTCTCAGAGCTCTCTCTAGTTCTCAGTAAGCTCCCCAAATACAATTTAACACATCTTTTAGGTTGCGAATTTTTCTTCAATTGACAACTTCAATTTTTTTTAGTGTTGACCCCATTTCTGAAGCGGATACCCTTAAACCAAAATGCTGTCCAGGGCTTTAGTCAGGGGCGGGGATGCAGAAGGGATATCTATTCCTGGACCATCTCCAGGAGCTCCAACCCACTCACGCATGGAAATGCATGGGACCAAGGACAATGCATGACACAGAAAAGCCATTAGCCAGACTCGAGTCAGCCTGGCTGCGCTCAGCTCAAGTGCTTCCTGCTCTGTGCTGAAAGCAAAGGGCCAAGGCAGCCAGAGGCTGATTCACCGGCAGGCAGAGGAGGGCCTGGCTGCCCAGCCTCATTGATCATTCCAGTGGCTCCTGAATGAGCCATCGCAGGGCAGACACCAGGGTTAGCTCACTAAGATAGCGTCAGCCTGTGGGCGACTGACAGACGCTGGATTCAGTCACGTGGATGACAGTGCTGGGGGTGGCGGGACACTCAAGCCCAGACACCGAGATGATCAAGGGCTCTGCACCTGTCACTTTCTTTGCTCTCAAGCAAATCAGGCCTGTTCTGCTTGTTGTGGCCATCTGAGCTGGGCCATCCAGAAGTAGAGGTTTTAAAACACAAATTCACTCAAAGACACATGCATCCAGAAGTTTCTCAACTGGAGGGGACAGGACAAAACAGACAGTCTTTGAACCATGTCTCAAAATCACCAGAGATACTCCTAAAAATCCTGGGTCAATTCCAGCCCATTTTACACTCACACTGTGAGATATAGGGAGTTTGGGATCTTACTCAAACACAAGCTAAAAGCTGAGAACCACTTCAGCAGAGGGCGAGGTATTCATTCACTTGCTCAGTACCAGATGGAGCCAAGACCAGAATGTTCCATCTTTAGAGGGCTTGTTTCTTCTTTCCTCTTTAACACTAATTTCTCATAAAGCTTCCGCCCTAAGTTAGTGAGAACACCACACCACAGATCACCAGCTTCAAACTAATTTTTATGTAAAGTGAAGGCTGTAAAATCCATAGACTCAGAAGGATTGTGAAGATGTTAAAGCCAGAGAATCAATAACAGAATTGATGATGATGGTGAAGGCGAAGATGATGATGGTGATGGTGAAAAAGCTTCACTGATTATCTATCGGTGTGAGGCACCCATTAGGTGCTTTATATTCATTTCTAAGACTCACAAAGATTCAGCCAGTTAGGTATTTACAGATGAGGGATCTGAGACTAGCCTCCGAGAGGCTAGAGACTTTCTCCTGCCATGTGGCTTCCAGGTGGCAGGACTGGGATCTCAACACCACAGGCCTGAACTCTTCTCCACCCAAGTTCAGCCCTTATTTCGCTAACAGGTGAACTGCTTTAATAAACCTGATCTCACTATGAAGAACAAAGAGGGATGGTTTGGAGCCACTGCCTTTGAACTTCACTATTTCAGAAGATGAAGAACAAAAGTCTGATATCATTCAAAAGATCAAAGATGTTTAAACTGTGTTCACATATGGAACGGTGGAGTAATTATGCTCTAACTTTGTAAAATCTATTGTTATAATTCCAGAGTTTGAGGTAATCATCATTACAGGCAATCACGATTAGAGACAGCTCTGCGCTGCAGGGCTGAGCCTCTGTGCGAGCCATCATCAGAACAGCTACCCCAAATAATTATCTCTGTAGTCAAAAAAAAAAAAAACCAAAAAAAAAACCATCATGGGGATGCAGATCTTTCCCACTTGCACACAGCACTGAACATTTAATAGAGCTGCAGAACTTGAGGGAAGGCAGAGTTGCATAATGTGCCTGGAAAAACCAAGCAGTTTCATCACCTTGTATTTTGCAAATGTGACCACGCATGATCAAGGTACTTAATTCAGTTCAGCCTCAAACCCTGATTTTAGAAAAGGTGACCCCCAAGTCAAAACTCTTGAGTATTTTAAGGGATTATTAAATGACCACCACCAACACCTGAACATCATTCTTGCCGGAGAAAGTTTTGGACCTGAAGAGTTAGGTTCAGCAGAACCCCAAGCTATGACTGATTTTCACTTAACTGCCCCTTACCCCAGTTGCTGAGCTTCAGAGATCCCTGCAAGGCCAGACTCCTATATTTCCCCCTCCCTAAAGAACCATGGGGTGTTATCTTTCTTCCAGTCCCTCCCTTCCTGCCCCCTTTCTCTTCTCCATTAGTACTGATACCATTTTCAAACATCGTGATGTGAAAGGTGGGGACCATTGCTTTGCAATGAATATTACCTAGTCTGGATGGAGTTATTCCCTGATGATATGACTACTTCTGCCTTTAACATCAAAATGGATGCATGCCACATAATATTATAACCAGGGAGAAATATCTGTCCCTATGATTTAACATGATTATTGTGTATGTTTCCATCTGTGAAGTGGGCATGATTCCTGCCTCTCTCTGGCTGTGTGGAGAGAGCAAAGAGTAGAGGGTGGTATACCCTGGTGTCCCTGGGAGTTTCACACATTATTCACATACCCATAATGCTTTTATTGGCTTTTTTACCCCCAGTTTTCTCCACTCTCAATACACAGATCTCAAAGCACTATGAAGCAATTGCCTCCCCATGCACAAGGAGCCCCCTGAAGAGTGTGTCTGAAAGATGAAACATCACCCAGGACACCAGTGCATTGCAGTCTTCACACCAAGTGGTGCCAAAGTTGTAATTACACACTGGGAAGGGGATACGATGGGGCCAGGTTTTAACAACCTCATCTCAGAAAACTAGAGGCTAGAGCCAGCTGTGTTCTAGACTCTCACAGCATGGATGAAGCAGCAGAACAAATGCTCTAGTCCAGCAGTGGGCAAATTATGTGGCCTGGGGCTTGTTTTGTAAAATAAAGTTCTATTGGAATAGTCATACTCATTCACTGTGTGGCTGCTCTCATGATATCAGAGTAGAACTGCGTAGTTTCAACAGATACCATGTGGTTTGTGGAGGTGAAAATATTTCCTATATGGCCTTTTAGGAAAAAGGTTGCTGACCCCTGTCCAGTCCAGTGCTGCTGGGTCCAGTCTGGGGCAGCCTTAGCTGCTCACCTAACCAGTGCTGTCCAGTATGGTGGCCACTCACCACATGTAGCTTATGAGCATCTGAAATGTGGCCTGTGCAATGGATGGACTGAATTTTAAATTTTCCTTCTTTTTAATTAAATGTTAAACTGATACTCAATTCAGCTATAAGAAAACTTTTCCATATATTTGTGAGACACCTTCGGCTACATCAATCTACTGTTTCAACTGCAAATTTTTATGAAATCTCAATTCACATCAGGTACCTTTGATAAAATTTTAGCATCTGGCTTGAGATCGCTTAAAAGTGTAAAATGGGTACTTAGTAACAACAACAAAAAACTTGATAATAACAAAAAAGTAATATAGCTCATTAATAATTTTTAAACTGATTGCATATTGAAATAATTTGGAGATATGAGGTTAACTAAAATGTATTCTTTTTTATCTTGGCTGCACGCTGTGGCATGTAGAATCTTTGTTCCCCAACTAGGGATTGAACCCAAACCCACTGCACTGGAAGCGTGGGGTCTTAACCCATCAGACTGCCAGGGAAGTCCCTAAAATGTATTCTTAAGTAACTTCACCTGTTTCTTTTACATGTATGGCTTGCATTTGTGGCTCACACATTTCTACTGGGCAGTGCTGGCCTAAGCCCTAAACTTGGCCATCAGCGACAGAGAGTCAGGCCTTCAGTCCACACCAAGACTTTGGAGGCTGGCTCATCAGGTCAAGGGTTTCCATGTGTTTCCAAGCTAGTGAGGGAGAGCATGGATAACCAGGGATACATTTGGAGGAGCCTTTCTTCTCCGAGGGCTGGCATTGCGTGGACCTCCAGAGAGGTGATAATAGTTCACAGTGTGCTATGGTGGAAGGCACTGCACTTTTAAAATTGAACACTGGAGGCCAAAGTCCCGATTCTGCTGTTGATGAGTTTTGTAGCCCTAGACAATTTGAACTGAGCCACAGTTTCTCGTCTTTAAAATGGGACTAAGAAAATACTTCTTCATAGGACATGGTGAGAATCAAGTGAGAAAAAAACTTACAAATTAATATGCTTCATTAAAATGTAAAACTACACTAAGTAGCTATGGCTACTGTTTGGCAACATATCTGACTGGGAGGTGAAGATCTGTTTCATCTGTTTCTGTTTGGGTATAGTTTTATGAAGGCTAAAAGAACAAGGCATCTGCCATACATACCTCTATAATGTAAAAATCAGGAAAACCTGACCATCAGCCCAAGACCATAGTTTCCTTCTATAAAAGTTTTCTTAGATGGAAGTCAGATCAAACATTTCCCAAAATATTATAAAAAGCTTGAGAACGTCCACTTATATGACGTCCCGAGTCAAATTCACAGAGACCAAAAGTAGAATGGTGGTTGCCAGGGGTGGGGAGTTAGCACTCAGCAAGACAGAGTTTCCCTTTGGGATGATGAAAAAGTTCTGGGGATGGATGGATGGTGTTGATGGTTGCATAACAATGTGAATGCACTCAATGCCACTGAACAGTACACTTAAAAATGATTAGAATGGTAAATTTTATGTGATGTATATTCATCACAATTCTTTAAAAAACCTGGAACATGTCATTTTCTCCCTGAGTGTGGCTTACTTACTTCACACCTCAAGGTGGCCATCTATCAGTGATTCTATTTTTATGATTATGCAAAAGTTTTTTCTTTCTTTTTTAAGGCCAGGCACTTTTATATTTGCTGGATCTTTGGTTTAGAAGCTTATTTGAAGGTGTTAAGCCCAGGGGACAGAATTATAAAATTACTTCCTCCAAAGACAATTCTCTACAAGATGCCTGATTCCTGCCACGCAGGAAGAGATGTCTGGCTCGCTCTGCCCTAAACTTAAATGTCTTTAACATTAGCATTCTGGAGGATTCTTGTTGCTGATGTTCCCAAGCAATGCAGTACTGACAAAGACCCTGAGAGAAGGGAAAGAGTGATTAACCGAATACAAACTCACTCTAATCCTGCCGACCTTAACGCGGGTCACTGAGAACACCAGCTTCTTATTGAATAGGACTGTCACAGTTCACAGCCCAACTCCTCCGTTTGCCTGAGAGCAACTCTGCAACAAGCCCAATTTCAATTCCTTTTTTCCATTGGAAGGTAAGGTGTGTATTTTTATTTCTGAGGGCTGAATCTGATTTGGGCTCTGCGAAGACATGACTGGCTAGCCCCATCAGTCTTTCTGGCTCTGTGATTCAATGTTCAGATTTCTCCATGTAGACAGAGAGGTTTTAAAAAAAAAAGGTGTAAAGTTCTTCGGTGTTTCGTCAGCTCTCTCCCTGCCAGGTCAATAAAGCACGAAAACCAATATCCGATGCCACAAAGAAAATACAAACCTGCAGCTCATATTTCAGGATATCAGTGTATCATCACATATTTATCTTTTCTCCCGGATCTTTATAAGCAACCCTCAGAGGTACCTTGTTTACGTAATACCTGTGTCATTATGCCAGGGTGCAGGAATGAAAAAGCTGATAAAAAGATTTAAGAAGGAGCTGGGTTATCGACATTTAATTCAAAAATCCCCTTTTCATGACAAACTAATATAAACAGCATCATATGCTGGTGCTTAACCCGTCCTAAGTTTTGGACTGAACTGGATAGAAATAGAGCAACTTAATGCCAGGGGAAGGGCTCAGGGTATGCTTCGTGCTGGTGCAAGCAGAACTCTATGCTTATAACTGTGCAAAACCGCAAATCATTTCTAGTACACTGGGAGGTCCAGGAGCATAATCCACTTGACTGAGTACAGGAGGTTATAGTATATGAAAAATAAGAGCACATACTTTAACTGCTCCTTCCAACACAGACTTATCCTTGGGGAAGGTATTCTAGCCCTGAGAACTCACTTAATGCACAGATTTAAAAGCCAAAATGATAACTGTCAGCACACAGAGGGTACTTTATAAGCATTAGCTCAAGTGAGAGGTATCCTTCCCCAGTATTGATAAATGAGCAGCTGAACACATTAGCTTTTAGAGAGCAGCATGTGAAACCACAGAGAGCAAAGACAGGGACTGCCAGGACTCAGTTCAAAACCACAAGGGTAGTCTGCCCTTGGGGCAGAACATGGGATTTCTCCAGATGGGTTGGAGGACACTCTAGTATACAAAGTCCAGTTCCTTCTGGTTCATGCATTGAACTAACAGAGAACACTAGACACTGGAGGTAGAGCTATAAACAAGGTTGACCTGGTCTCCAGCAAAGAGGAGCGTTTCCTGAGTTCTCAAAGACACAAGGCCTATAAGCCCAAGGAACCTGAGGCTGACATCATAGCCATTGAACCATTTTTCAACAAATGCGAAATCAAATGCAACTCAAGTAAATGGAGAGGTTTGGTGACAGGGCTGACCTTTACAAAGCAGTCAAGTCTCTTTGTTTACTACCAAGCAGAAACCCACAGCCAATCACAAGACCAAAAAGGGAGAAAACTAAGATAGTACTTTCCTGGGAAACGTATCCTGTGCCATCTTCTTGCCACAACCTGTGTCACTGCTCACCTCCTTAACCTTGGCCTCTCCAGAAGTGATTCTAGGAGAGAGGTCTATCCTTATGGAGGTAACAGGCTCTTTCCAGAACTGGAAAAGCCCCTGTTTCTGAAGCCTACTGCACCCACCCAGTGGCATCAAAGGATGCTATTGTTTTGGTTAAAGCTAGAAATACACTTGTAGGAATGATAGCAATTAGTTTCAGTGTCTTTGAGACCTTCTGAGAACAGAAGGGCATGCTGAATGCAAAGAGAAGCCCTTATTGCTTCATGTACAACTGAACAATGAACAACTCAATGTTTTGAAAGAATTATTCAAGCCACTTCAAGCCTAGAACAACAAGATCTCAGTAACATTTGAAGGTCACTGAACCTCTCTGCTTCCTTAAGTGCTAGCTGGCACAGCAAGTGGTTTCAGCACTCTGCTAACTATCTAGCAATGAGGAGAGAGAGTTATGACCAAGTTAGATTCGTGGATCAAAGTTGGGAAAATTCTAGCATCTGTCTTCACCCCACTCTGGAGGACTGGCCCCAGGTTTCACTTGCCTGCAATGGTGCCTGTAGCCCATAGATGCTCATAGGCTATGTGGTTGGCTGCAGGGAAGGTACCATTTTCCTAAGCATTAGCATCCTATAGGTGTTTCCTCCTTGGTAAAAGGAAGCAGGTGACTGATGGAGAAAAGTATATGGTTGTTTACTCCTGCTCTCCAGAGACAGTTAATGAAGAGAGGTAAAATAGAGTAAATTGGGTATATTTCTAGAAATTACTACATTAAAAAATCTATCATTCTGAGATACATGCACCCCAATGTTCACAGCATCACTATTCACAACAGTCAAGACATAGAAGCAACCTAAATGTCCATTGACAGATGATTGGATAATGGTACAGTATACACAAAGACACACACACACATGAATACTATTCAGCCATAAAGATTGCCAGGAGAAATATCAGATATGCAGATGACACCACCCTTATGGCAGAAAGTGAAGAGGAACTAAAGAGACTCTTGATGAAGGTGAAAGAGTAGAGTGAAAAAGCTGGCTTAAAACTCAACATTCAAGAAATTTAAGATCATGGCATCCAGTCCCATCACTTCATGGCGTATAGGTGGGGAAACAGTGGAAACAGTGACAGACTTTATTTTCTTGGGCTCCAAAATCACTGCAGATGGTGACTGCAGCCATGAAATTAAAAGATGCTTGGTCCTTGGAAGAAAAGCTTTGACAAACCTAGACAGCATATTAAAAAGCACAGAGATTACTTTGCTGACAAAGGTTCATCTAGTCAAAGCTATGGTTTCTCTAGTAGTCATGCATGGATGCGAGAGGTGGACCATAAAGAAGGCTGAATGCCGAAGAACTGATGCTTTTGAGCTGTGCTGTTGGAGAAGACTCTTGAGAGTCCCTTGGACTGCAAGGAGATCAAACCAGTCAATTCTAAAGGAAATCAATCCTGAATATTCATTGGAAGGACTGATGCTGAAGCTGAAGCTCTAATACTTTGGCCACCTGATGTGAAGAGTGATTCATTGGAAAAGATCCTGGGAAAGACTGAAGGCAGGAGGAGAAGGGGACGACAGAGGAATGAGATGGTTGGATGGCATCACCGACTTGATGGACAGGAGTTTGAGCAAGCTCCAGGAGATGGTGAAGGACAGGGAAGCCTGGCGTGCTACAGTCCATGGGGTCCCAAAGAGTTGGGACATGACTGAGCGACTAGACAACAACAAATAAAGATTGAAATGATGCCATCTGCAGCAACATGGGTGGACCAGGAGATGATCATATTAAGTGAAGTAAGTCAGAAAGAGAAAGACTTTAAAGAGAAAGACTATATTGGCCTTTCTCAAACACATATCACTTATGAGACCTATGAAACTGAAACAGACTCATGGCCGTACAGAACAGACTTGTGGGTGCCAAGGGGCACGGTGGTGGAGGAGGGATGGATTGGGAGTTTGGGATTAGCCATTGCAAACTCTTATATTTAGATTGGATTAAAAAGCAAGGCCCTACAGTATAGCATAGGGAACTATATTCAATATCCTGTAATAAACTGTAATGGAAAAGATTATGAAAAAAATATGTATGTGTGTGTATAACTGAATTACTTTGCTGTACATCAGAAACTAACAGAACATTATAAATCAACTACACTGCAATAAAATTATAAATAAATAAATAACTTTCTGATACATCTCAGGCTTATTCTAGTGACCTGGAGAGAGATTCTATCAACTGGTACTTTTAAGGCCGAGTGGTGGACCTGCTCTTGCTCCATAAGCAATTGGTAATCCTTTTGTCTCTGTGCATATCCTGCTAAGGGAGTCAATGCCATGATAAAATATAGTTCACCATGTTTTCAAACAGCGGGGAGAAAAAAGGACGTACAGACAAAATGATGAACCAGAATGTTGTTCTTCACAGGATTCTTTTTTTCATCTTTTAGAGTTGTGGTATATAAATATACTTAACAAAATTTACCATTTTAGCCATTTTTAAATGTACAATTCAGGGGCAGTAAGTGCATTCATAATGTTTGTGCAACCACCACTACCGTCCATTTCTGAACTTTTCATCATTTCAGAAAGAAACTCCATCCCTAGTAGAGAGCAATTTTCATCCTCCACCCAGTCCCTAGTAACCGCTAATCTACTTCCTGTCTATGAATGTGTCTATTCTAGACGCCTCATATAAACGAAATCATACAATGGGTGTCCTTTTTTGACTGGTTTACTTCACGTCAGCAGCATGTTTTCAAGGTTCATCTATGCTGTAGCATGTGTCAGAATGTCATTCCTTTTGAAGGCTGAAGAACATTCCACTGTATGTGGATACATCTTCATTCATCTCCTGATGGGTATTTGGGCTGCTTCCACCCTCTGGCTATTATTGTGACTAATGCTGCTATGGACAGTGCTGTATAAGTATCTGAGTCCCCGCTTTCAATCCTTTTGAGTTCACACCTATATGGGGAACTGCTGGATCATATGATAATTCTATGTTTAACTTTTTAAGGAACCGCAAAACTGTTTTCCACAGCAGCTGCACCATTTTCTTTCCAGCAGCAAGGCACAAGGATTCCAATTTCTCTGCATCCTTGCCAACACTGGTCACTTTCTGTGTTTTGTCTGTTTGTTTTTCAATAATAGCCATCCTAATAGGTGTGTTGTGGTCACATGACATTTTAAAGTCAATGCTAATTTCTTTCTTGGATCTCACTCTTGAAAGGCTCATTTTAAGTGGTGCTTGGGCATGTCAAATCGGTCTTCCAAAATAAGTACTGAGACAGCCCTGGGAGAGATTTCAACTCTACCATTTATTTATGTCAGAAGACCTTTCTGATAAAGCACTGATGAACTGAGATGGTTACTTTTCAGGGGGTTGGAGGGTGTCCCTTTGAAATGCTCTGTCTGCAAACAGAAGATGAAAATGTAACAAATCCCTTTAAGTCAAAAAGGACCCAACATATTCACAATAGTTACATCACTCTATAAGGGCAGCACAGAGAAGCAGCTATGAATTGTTACCTTAGGGAGTCCGGGTGTGGGGGGTGGTGGGCATGACCTGAAAAGGCACTTCTATTTCTGTTATAGAAGGTGCATAGCACATTATTTAGACGGCCCAGCCAGGAATGCAGCAAATTACAGAATCACAATGTAGAAGGCAGCAACAGTCCTGCAGAATTTACTTATTAATCAGCTGTGTATGACTTATATTCAAAGATTTGAGGCAAAAAAAAAGCCACTCTTGGTAATTTGCCTTTTTTGTGTTTTTCTCACAGTTTAAGTCACTCTTTATTCTATTTTAGGTGACAGCTACTCTTGACAAAGTAACCTTGGAAGTGACTTTAAACTCTGCAGTAGACGTAAGCAGCTCTGCGTGCTTGCTGGCTGTTTTTTCTAAAGTGCACGATTCAGTAGTTTTTAGTCTGTTCACAAGGTTCTGTGCAACTGTCGCCACTAGCTAATTCCAGAATATTTTCATCATCCCCAACAGAAACTCCACACCCATTAGTGCTAACTCCCCATTCTCCCCTCCTCCCAGCTCCTGCAAGCACCAATCTACTTTCGGTCACTACAGATGTGTCCATTCTGGACAGTTCATATAAGTGGAATCATACAACATGTGTGACCTTTTGTGATGGACTTCTTTCACCAAGCGTACTCTTTCTTTCTAAATTGAAGTACAGTTGATGTGGGCTTCCCCCGTGGCTCAGAGGTAAAGAATCCACCTGCAATGCAGCAGACACAGGAAACAGCAGGTTCGATCCCTTAGTCAGGAAGATCCCCTGGAAGAGGGTATGGCAACCCACTCTAGCATTCTTGCCTAGAGAATCCCATGGACAGAGGAGCCTGGTGGGCTACAGTCCGCAGGGTTGCAAAGAGCTGGACACAACTGAAGCAACTGAGTCCACACAAGCACATAGTTGACTTACAATGCTGTGGCAAGTTCTGGCGTACAGCCAAGTGATTCAATTATACATATATTGATATATTCTTTTTCACATACTTTCCTTTATGGTTTATCACAGGATATTGAACGTTGTTCCCTGTGCTATACAGTCGGACCTTGTTGTTTATCCATTCTATATATAATAGCTTGCATCTGCTAATCCCAAACTCCCAAATCCTTCCTTCCTTCACCTTCCCGCCTCCATAACCACAAGTCTGCTCTCTATGTCTGCCAGTCTATTTGTTTCGTAGGCATTTGTGCCATATTTTAGATTCTGCATATAAGTGGTGTCATATATTTGTCTTTCTCTTTCTGACTTACTTCATTTGGTATGATAATCTCTAGGTTTGTCCATGTTGCTGCAAATGGCATTATTTCATTCCTTTTTTATGGCTGAGTAGTATCCATATAACACATCTGCTTTATCCATTCATCTGTCAATGGGCATTTAGGTTGTGTCCATGTCTTGAAAATTGTAAATAGTGCTAGCATAATGTTTTTGAGACTCATCCATGTTGTAGCATGTATCAGTATCCCCTTCCTTTTTAATTACCAAATAATATTCCACATTTGTTCATTTATCACTTGATAAGACATTTGGGTTATTTCCACTTTGGGGCTATTACAAGTAATGCTGCAATGAATGTATGTGTACGAGTCTTTGTGTGGACTTGTTTCCATGTGTCTTGGGTGGACACCTAGGGGTGGACTTGCTTAGCCACATCTGTGTTTAACCTTTTGAGGAACTGCCAGACCTCCATAGCAGGTGCACCATTTTACATCCTCACCAATAGTGTCTCATACTTACTTTAGATAATTTAAGTTACTTGTGGAAATAAGAAAATCAAACAATTGATTTAAAAAATGAAGAGTAAATTATGGGACAAGTATGGCCTTGCTTGCTCATGTCACCACATCGGACACTTGGGCACATTCAATCAACAGATACCCTGGGCAACTATCCAGCCTCATGGTGTCTTTTCATTACTCTGCTGGGACAACAAAGAGCTAAACATGACACTACAGACAATTACAAGCTAAGATAGCAGATCCAAAGTACTAATTAATTATATGACACATATGGAAAGCGTGTGTGGGCTAGAAAGGGAGTGGCATGGGCTACAGATATCCAGGAGGGCGTCACATAGAAAATGAGGCTTGACCTGTGTGTGGAGAGACACTAGCCTGTTAAGAAGGAAACAGGAGGAAGTCACAGCCTGCAAATAAATCCTGGACATTTACTTGCTCACAGCAAAACTCTACTATGTTCCAGGACCTTTGAAGACGTACCACTGAAAAATAAATCTAATTCAAAAAGATACATGCACCCCTATGTTCATAGTAGCACTATTTACAATAGCCAAGACATGGAAACAACCTAACTGTCCATTAACAGATGAATGGATAAAGATATGGTGTGTGTGGGCGCGCGCGCACACACACACACACAGGAATACTACTCAGCCAAAAAAAAAGAATGAAATGCCATTCATAGCAACATGAATGAACCTAGAGATTATCATACTAAGTGAAGTAAATCAGACAAAGACAAATATCATATGATATATGTGGAATCTAAAAAAATGATACAAATGAACTTATTGATGAAACAGAAATAAACTCACATAGAAAACACACTTGTGGTTACCAAAGGGGAAAGGTGGGGGATAAATTAGGAGTTTGGGATTAACAGATACACAGCTAATATATATAAAATAACTAAGCAACAAGGATTTACTAGCGTAGCACAGGGAACTATATATTCAATATCATGTAATAATCTATAAGAAAGAATTGGAAAAAACTGAATCACAGAAATGAACACAACATTGCAAATCAATTAAAAAGCTGGCTGTTTGGAAAAAAAGAAAAAAAACGCTGCTACATAGTGCTAACTTTTCTAGGGTCAGCATGGTCCTAAAGCATTCCATCCTTATCTAAGCTGCATAGCAACTCTATAAGGTACGCACTATTTAAATCCCTATTTTACAAATGAAGAAATTGGTGCACAGAGAGGTTAAGTAACTTGCCCAACATCATCCAGCTAGAAAGTAGCAGCGCAGGGATTTGAACCCAGGCAGTCGAGCTCCAGGATTTACCATACTTTGTTTGTCTCTGGCATTAATCTCCGCAGCCATTTGCTTGACATCCCAATAAAAGGCTATTTATGTATAAGGCTGGGTAAAAGGACTCTGGGAAGTAAAGTGACTTTCCTCACTCTTTCATGCTGCTGATAGTTTTAGGTAGATATTAGGAGTTTTGTTTTTTTCCAAAGAGGTGGGAGAGAGCAGTGCCAACAAGAGCAAGCAGAGATGAGGTCACAGGGGAAGCTACCAGGGGTACAAAATGAGAAGCTAAGAGCACAAGGGTTCTCACTCTACTCCTGGAAACTCTTCCTCCTACACAAATTCTGACACATGGCAATTAAAGGAAGCACACACACCCATACAAGTCCTTGAGGTTTTAAAGTAAAAATTAATGAGTCCATCTAATTTGGACTCAGAAAACACGTGGGTGGAAGAAATTCCTGCAGCTGACAGCTGATGTGACAGTTATTTCATGAAAAGGAAAAGAACTTCCCTGCCTGCCTTCAGATTTGAATGTTTCCAAAAGTGATTCTAGACCTTAGCCTGAAACAATACACAGGACAGGCGCTGAATATAGATATTATGTGGAGAAAATCCCTTCAGCTTCCCCAGTGAAGATGATGTGAGGGAAAATGAGATGAAATATCCCCTTCTCTTCAACCTTCTTGAGGCCCAAGAAAAGCAGCAGGCTCCTTCTCTGCTCAGGCACTCTTATCAATTGAAATCAAATTTCTAAAGGCATTGTGGAAAACAGGAATCGCATCCTGAAAGGTTTCATTAAGCTACTGCAATTATCTGAATCTAAATGCACTGAAGTAATAAATGCTACCCTACCTTGTTGGCTCCCTCCCTGCCCAAGAAATGCAAAATCTAAGACCTCCATGTATATCCCCAGTGGTCTACCTTAAAGGACAATCCATAAGGCAAACCACAAACTCCTGTGCTCCCTCCTAGAGTGAGGTAGATGGTAACATTAAAAAATTGCATCTTTTCAGGTTTTCCTCCTCTCTGGCGAGCCTCCTCTCCATTCCCAGAGGAAGACATTTCCAGAACTGCTGACAACCCCCAGAGGAGGAAGGCCTTCCTTCCTCCTCTTGGGCAGATGGTATTTGCATACTGACATATTGTAAATCTAGTCACCCAGGTAACCAGCTCCAGTTAGCAACAGCGCAATGAAGGTCAGCTTGATTCCTTCTAAAATTAGAAGTCAGACCAATTGGATTTTTAACTGTTCAAGGTAGGATGCCCAGTTAGATGGCAAATCCAATTCTGAAAGTGAATTTTTCAATTGGGAGATTCAGCACTAGTTAATACAGGTAAGTTGGGGGAGGGAGGGGGATAAAAGGCAAGCTGGAGCATTTCAACATGATAATAACATAGGTTTTGACATGTAGAAGATTTCAGTTCTGTGATTTTTCTGTTTCTGTGAATAATTCTTCTGACTAATAACTTCTTCTGTTAGTAGAGTTGTTTGTGGCCTTGGATCTCCCTTAACCTTCATAGGCAACTGGTCATTAAGGACTGGTAATTCCATATCTACCTTCTCAGACCTTCTACAGTTAGCTGCCACCAACTTCACTGTGGCCCCTTCTCTCTCTGCCCCATCTGTCCTTCCTTCAAAGTCAAACTGCTGGGCACTAAAACCTTTTTTCCCCAATCTTTTTTGTCTCTGCCCACATGGATCCCTCCTACCTGGGATTTGCTCCCTTCTCTTCAACAGTATGTGAACCGAGAACTTCCAGATGTTCAAGCTGGATTTAGAAAAGGCAGAGGAACCAGAGATCAAATTGTCAACATCCGTTGGATCATTGAAAAAGCAAGAGAGTTCCAGAAAAACATCTACTTCTGCTTTACTGACTATGCCAAAGCCTTTGACTGTGTGGATCACAACAAACTGTGGAAAATTCTTCAAGAGATGGGAATACCGACCACCTTATCTGCCTCCTGAGAAATCTGTATGCAGGTCAAGAAGCAACAGTTAGAACCGAACATGGAACAACAGACTGGTTCCAAATTGGGAAAGGAGTGCGTCAAGGCTGTATATTGTCAGCCTGCTTATTTAATGTCTATGCAGAGTACATCATGAGAAATACTGGGCTGAATGAAGCAAAGCTGTAATCAAGATTGCCGGGAGAAATATCAATAACCTCAGATATGCAGGTGACACCACCCATAGGGCAGAAAGCAAAGAGGAACTGAAGAGCCTCTTGATGAAAGTGAAAGAGGAGAGTGAAAAAGTTAACTTCAAACTCAACATTCAAAAAACTAAGATCATGGCATCAGGTCCCATCTCTTCATGGCAAATAGATGGGGAAACAATGCAAACAGTGAGACTTCATTTTCTTGGGCACCAAAATCACTGCAGATGGTGACTGTAGCCATGAAATTAAAGGATGCTTGCTCCTTGGAAGAAAGGCTATGACAACCTGGACAGCATATTAAAAAACAGAGACATTACTTTTCCAGCAAAGGTCCATCTAGTCAAAGCTATGGTTTCTCCAGTAGTCATGTATGGATGTGAGAGTTGGACCATAAAGAAAGCTGAGAGCTGAAGAATTGATGCTTTTGAATTGTGGTGTTGGAGAAGACTCGAGAGTCCCTTGGACTGCAAGGAGGTTAAACCAGTCAATCCCAAAGGAAATCAGCCCTGAATATTCATCAGAAGGACTGATGCTGAAGCTGAAGCTCCAATACTTTGGACACCTGATGGGAAGAACTGACTCACTGAAAAAGATCCTGATGCTAGGAAAGATCGAAGGCAGGAGGAGAAGGGGACGACGGAGGATGAGATGGTTGGATGGCATCACCAACTTGATGGACAAGAGTTTGAGCAAGCTCTGGGGGCTGGTGATGGACAGGGAGGTCTGGCATGCTGCAGTCCATGGGGTTGCAAAGAGTTGGACACCACTGAGCAACTGAACTGAACTGACCATGAAGAGGGGTGCTGGATGGGCTTCAAAGAATGCATGAAGTGTGCACAACTTTCCCCACCCGCCACTGTTAACTTCTCAAAAGATCCACATCTCCTAAAATGTTAAGAGTCACTAGCTATCTAATTACAGATGGTGGGAATTCACTGGTGGTCCAGGGGTTAAGACTCTGAACGTCTACTTGCAAGGGGGTATGAATTCAATCCCAGGTCAGGGAAGTAAGATCCAACATTCTATGTGGCAAGGCCAAAAAAATAGTAATAATAATTACAGATGGTATCTACATCAGTACTTCCCAGAATGACTTCAAGGAATGTCAGTTCCATGGGATGTTGAACAGTGGGGAGAAAGAGTTTCACACTCACATAAACTTGGGAAACACTAGGCCAAGCAAAGTCGAACAGGTGTTTCTCACATGGGCTTTCTTTGCACCTTAGCTGTATTGATGTGTACTGTGAACCACTGATTTCATAGGAAACTCTTTCTCAGCAGACACTTCTCAATGCCCCCTTGGTGGACCCCAGGAAAACTGGGTTTTTCTTCTAATCACAACTACGAAGTCATGCACTGCTTTGTGTTGGTTCTTTCATTACTATTTTGAGCTACTTATTTTTTATTCCATGTTTTTAACAATTTTTAGAAATCCTATCACTGTACTTATCACCTTATGCTGCGCTCACTTTATATCATTTTATATCCATCTCTCCTTAATTGAAAGCCACCTGAGAGTGGAGTACATACCTGGATATCATATCCCCAAGGCCAAGCTCCAGACTTAGACACTCACTACATGTCAAATGACTGACTGATGAATGACTGATTGAGCCTATCTGCCCAACTGGATAATAAGCTCCTTCAGAATATAAACTACACTTTAAACCTCCCTGTGTTGCATTTAGAAAACAACTTTTCATATGGCAAAAGAGTCAATAAAATTATGAAAATTTAAATCCATTTGAGAATATTTATCAAACTTATGCCCTGGGCACCAAGGATATTAAAGTGATAAAGTACAGTCCCTGCAATCAAGGCGCTTAAATTCTGGTAAGACAAATAGATATATAAACAAAAAATGATGATAAAATATAAATACTCGTAAAGGAAGTGCAAGTTGCCTGGGAACACAGGATGGAGCCCTCAGATACATGTCTGCCTGTGGGAAGCCGGGAGGGGTCAGCACTGTGATGAGCAATCTGTCATCCGGGCCTGAGCACCCAGGTCCTTGTCTGGTCATTTTGGGGGGAAATTGGCCAAGAGGCTGCTCAAGCTGAGGCAGTATTCACCCTAGCTATGGTCTCAAGTATGAAAGGGATTCCAACTCGCCTCCTCGATTGAAACTGGTGGGCCCTGTTGCCCAGGGAGAGCTGCACTAGAGCCAGGCAGGCAGTCTGCCTTCACTGCCTGCAACTCCACAGTCCATCAGGGTCTTTTCCAATGAGCCAGCTCTTCGCATCTGGTGGCCAAAGTATTGGAGCTTCATTCAGCATTAGTCCTTCTAACGAATATTCAGCGTTTATTTCCTTTAGGATGGACTGGTTTGATCTCCTTGCAGTCCAAGGGACTCTCAAGAGTCTTCTCCAGCACCACAGCTTGAAAGTATCAGTTCTTCAGCACTCAGCCTTCTTTATGGTCCAAATCTCACATCTGTACATGACTACTGGAAAAACCAGAGCTTTGACTACATGGACTTTTGTCAACTTTTTAATATGTTGTCCAGGTATGTCACAGTTTTCTTTCCAAGGAGCAAGCGTCTTTTAATTTCATGGCTGTAGTCACTGTCTGCACTGATTCTGGAGCCCAAGAAAATAAAATAAAATCTGTCACTGTTTCTACTTTTTCCTCTTCTATTTGCCACAAAGTGATGCGACTGGATGCCATTATCTTAGTATTTTTAATGTTGAGTTTAAGCCAGCCTTTTCATTCTCTCTTTCATCCACATAAGAGATTTTTTAGCTCTTCTTCACTCTCTGTCACTGGAGAGGTACCATTTGCATTATCTGAGATTGTTGATATTTCTCCAAGTAATCTTGACTCCAGCTTGTGATTCATCCAGCCCAGCATTTCGCATGATGTACTCTGCATATAAGTTAAATAAACAGGGTGACAATATACAGCCTTGATGTACTCCTTTGCCAATTTGGAACCAGACCATTGTCTGATGCCCAGTTTTGCTGATTCTGGACCTGCATACAGGTTTCTCAGGTGACAGGTAAGGTGGCCTGGTATTCTTATCTCTTTAAGAATTTTCCACAGTTTGTTGTAATCTACACAGTCAAAGACCATGGACTGCAGTCCACCAGACTCGTCTGTTTATGGAATTCTCCAGGCAAGAATACTGCAGTGGGTAGCTATTCCCTTCTCCAAGGAACCTTCCAGACCCAGGGCTAGAACCCAGGTCTCCCACAAGGAACCTTCCAGACCCAGGGATAGAACCCAGGTCTCCCACAAGGAACCTTCCAGACCCAGGGATAGAACCCAGGTCTCCCACACTGCAGGCAGATTCACACTGTATGAGACACCACGGAGGCCCGGATGCCTGTTAACATTTCCATTGCTCAGGAAAAGCTGAAAATCTCCATTTTTATATTAACATCACAACTTCTAAATGCTGGCTGAAATAAAAAGCAACAACATAACACTCTATGAACATGAGAAATTGAAATATTTATCCACATTAGGTTGTAACCTCTGATTATGTGTTAACTCAGTTACAATAAAGAGAGAAAACAGATGTGCACAGAATAATACTGGAAAGTGTTATCTTCAGAGCCAAGTTGTCTCATTCATGTTTGAGTCCCAGGACAATTATGGCAATAGAGAAGGTATAAGAACACAGTAAATGTTTCGGCATAGCTCCATTTTCAAAGGCTTTCTCCATATCCTTCACCATCTCAGTAGTGATACTGGCCAGAAAGCACAAATCAGAAAACAATGAATACACTTTATTAGAGCAATAATAATACTAGTTAGTGTTTCCTGAATGTTTAGACTAAGAGCTTTATATAACAACTATACCATATAATCCTGAAGGCAACCCTTTGTTGTAGACAATTTTGCCATCTCAATTTTCAAATGAGGAATCTGGGGCATAGAGAAGTTAAGAAAATTACCAGAAGTCACACAAATACATGGAGCAATTAGGAGTCACCCCAGGTCTTCGCCACCAAGAGTCCTGGGCCAGGCATCACTTTCTCTAACTCTGAGGCAGGAAGTGGTGGTCAGCACAGGGTCTGGAGGGAAGCAACAGATTTTCCATTCTGGCAAGTAGAGCACAGAAATGAGGAATTAAAGTGCACAACCAAGTAGAAGTCTGGGAAAGAATTCAAAGAAATACAAACGGCTGATAAACAAGTGAAAAATGTTCAACCGCAAGTATTCGGTATAACTCCAGAATTTCGCAATGGGAAGACAGGTAAAAAAATTTTTTTTTCACACAAACTAATGTATTTCACCTATTAGATTAGTAAAGATGAAAAAGGCTTGCCAGTGTTGGTGAGGTGGAGGGGACAGATCCTTGACCACACTGGTGGGAAAGCAAAGGGAGATGATTTTGTCTATTAAATTTTAATATGTTTGTTATCATTTGACCTAGTTACTCTATCTAGGAATATATCCTAGAGAAGCTCTTTTGCATTTGTACAAAGATTTACATGCTTCAGATTATTCATTGCTCCATTCATGTAATAGCACAAAGCTGGAAAAACTCCAATTGTCTATCAATGGGACTAGTTAGATAAATCAAGGTAGATCCAAATAGTGAAATACAATACAGCCATTAAATCATGAAATAGATCTCTATTTGCCAAAATGGAAAGAGGCCCCAGATGCATACTTAAGTGAAGAAAAAACAAAGTGAGCTGCAAACAGTAGGTAAAGCAGGAGTTTCAGTAAAATGCACATGCGTGTACTAGTATATAAATTGGTAAGAAAAATTTTAAAAATTATCTGTCAGTTATTAATGATAATTACCCAAGAGGGGATTGTGGGAAATGTACTTCTGGTAAGTTTTTATAAAAAGCATGTATTTTTCAATTAAAGAAATAAGTTAGTATGGAAAGGGTGACCCTATGTTCAAATTTTGAGGCAGGATTCCAATTCCTGGGGTGGACAATAGAAAAAGGAAGCGACTTGAGGGTGTTTCTGGCAAAGGGCAGCTGCACAGGTTGTGCACTGCACAAGAACACCCTCTTGAGTTGTACAGGGCTTGGGGCTTTAGGTAGGCTCTTAGTGGCTCAGACGGCAAGGAGTCCGCCTGCAATGCAGGAGACCCGAGTTCAATCTCTGTGTGAGGAATATCCCCTGGAGAAGGGAATGGCAACCCACTCCAGTATTCTTGCCTGGAGAATTCCATGGACAGAGAAGCCTGGCAGGCTACGCTCCGTGGGGTTGCAAAGAGTCAGACATGACTGAGCAACTAACTGTTAACTGAATCAAGAACTCAGAAAGGTAACCAAAGCAAAAGTCTTGGTATCTATTCAGGACAAATTACTAGAAGGCGACTCAGAGAAGAGAGGGTAGAAGTTGCCCCAAATAGGCAGAACCTCCTATCTTTTCAAAGTAATTTGCAAAGCTCTGCATAAAGTGAGATTGTGTCTTATTGAAGTAAAGCTGCCTTCAATTTGAGTAGATTGGGTTCGAGAATTTCCTTTTCAGGCTGAAGTGTTTTAAAGCTCCCATAGAAATAATGTCACTAGGTCAGGCTGGGAAAGACTAACTGATCCATAATTTTCCTAAATAAAAGTCCAACCACCATTCTAATAATGTTTTTTTAAAGAAATGTACTGAGTTCCAACAGGGTGTGAGGAAATGAGGAATTTAATTCCTCTTCCTTGCCCCCAGGTAAGTGTGAATGTTCCCCAAAGTATGTTCCTCTTACAACTAAAGGATGTGAATCTATGTTGTACTTTAAAATATTTTTTTTTCCTTTTGATCAGAGAGCTCCATAATCAAACAAGTCTGGGGAAAATTGGTTCAAACCAAGTTGAATAGGTTTTATTTACTTTTTTTAGCTTTTAATTGTGGTAAAATATTCATCACAGAAATGCATTTCCTGCATTGGCAGGCGGATTCTTTAACCAAAGCATCACCTGGGAAGCCCACGTGTCATTCTTTCTGTGTATCTGCCTATTGATATTTTGTCCTCCATTCAAGGCCTCGCTTCCATTTCACCTTTTCTGGGAGGTGAAAATAGATCCCTGAAATGGGGATGATTGGGTCCATCCCCTAGAATTCTACAGAGCTGGGCTATATCCTTAAAAAAACAACAAAATCATAGTATCATCTGGTTATTAAATTGATCTGTTTTCCCTATAGAAAAATTAGAATATGTAAAAGGTTTCTTTTTCTTAAACTCATCTAGAAGTAAACAATAGTTAACATTTAGGGACTTATTCTTTTCAGTCTTTTTAAGCTAATGTTTTTAAGCTAAATTAAAATTAAATTGAATATATCACTTTGTAAAGTGCTTTTCCTAACTTAATATATTATTGTCAGCATTTCCTACATCTTTAAATATTCTTCAAAATATTCTTGGAGAAGGAAATGGCAACCCACTCCAGTATTCTTGCCTGGAAAATCCCAGGCAGGCTACAGTCCACAGGGTCACAAAAACACAACTGAGCACAGCATGCATTCTCCAAAAATTATTAATGGCTGCATTAAAGGCTGCATAAGGCAGCCCCTTGTATGGACATAATTTAATGAATTCCCAACTACCAATTAAGAATTAAAAAATTTTTTGTTTACTCCAGTGCATTACACATAGTAAATATTCAGAAGATATTTGTTGAATTGAATTTTATTATCAATAGCAATAGCCAATCCTCTGAATTCACTCCAGCACTCAAATAGCAAATAAATTATTTATTTATTGGCCGCAATGTGAAAGCTTGTAGCCCTAACCACTGGACCACCAGAGAATTCCTGAAAATAAATTATTTAAGTGGAAAAAAGTTGTTTTCAGCTTCTGTGATAACACGGACTCACAGAATTTATAAACTTTAGCCTGAAAAGCAAATTAGAACTGAAGAAAGCACTGCTTTCCCAAGCCCACGATGGCCACCACATCTTCTTCCAAAGACTGAAACCCGTAAGTAAGGCAGTGATGTGAACAAAACCAACAATATCATAAATCTACAGAGAGACTGCATGTTCAGTAAACTTCTATAGATCTTCAGTATCGTCTAATCTAGAAATTTGTGAAAATCTTACTTCATCTTTTTTCGTTATCCTTTCTTCAGGTGTATCTCATCACTTTAAAATATGCTGACTTTTTTCAGTTGGTAAAAGCTAGTTAAAATTGCATTTATGCACTTGCTCACAATCAAGTGAACTGTCAGTATCACTAATTAATCCACCTGTCACTTAGTTGTATCTCCCAAGCATGATGATTTAAGGAAGGAGAGGAGAAGGAAATGGAAAGGAAAGGAATGGGACTGAGATCAGCCCACTGCCCATGAGGGCAGGCAAGGGGCTTCAAGGATGGGGTAACAACAGAGGACCAACAACTGAACAAGGCAAAGGGCCAAACAGCCTTGAGGGAAGCCCCAGTGCTAATTAGGCAAAGAAGTCGCGTTGCTGGCCAGAATACAAAGAAACAACAGCAAGCAAATTTGGGAAGAAATGTTACTCCACAATTTTACACATGGCCCAGCTGACATTTGTGTGAAAAGGTACATATGCAGAGGTTCAACCATATCCTTTTCTCAGAAACTACTATTTGAAGATCTCTTCTAGAAGCCTAAGAAGTACCCACATTAAGAGCTCAAAATAGGATAAATCAAGGTAGGAAAGATCTAATGGTGTACATGGAAACCAGCAAAATAGTTATGTCTAAATAATGGAAATACAAAATACTGACTGAAAATAAAAATAGTAATAATACAATGCCAAAAATACTAATAATTTTCTAAGTGTTACTTATTATAGTAGGTGACAGTGACTTGAAAAAACATAAATGAAAAAGAGGAGGGAAGAAAAAACGTATTGCTCCATGTACTGATTACACTGACTTTGGTAATCAGAAAAAGCAAAGGTTGAGAACGCTTTTGCAAAATTTAAAGGCAGGATGTGAATTTTCAATTAACTAGAGAAAATACAGTGCATAGAGCAAATAGCAAATGTTAAAGGAAAAGTAAAAATAAAATAAGATGAAATAAGATCATACTATTAATTTTAAGAAGATACTATACTTGCATATTTAAAGGAAATAAGTTTCACACTGCGTTGAAAAAATACAATCCAGTGACACTTTGCTTATAAGAGACAGGACTAAAACAAAATGAGACAGAAATGGTCACAATAAAAGGATGATCAAAGATTTGGCAGACAACAAACAAAATGAACTGACTGATTCATAATAACAGAGGCTATATTTTCTTTTTATGTGCTGATGGAACATTTATAAAAAACTAACCATATAGTAAACCACAATAAAACCTAAATAAATTCCAAATGGGACTATATTGCACTCACTGTCACACCTTCCCTCATCCTCTAAAAAATTCACTTAAAACAGCAGAAGTCTAAATCAAAACAGTAACTCCTGGAAACTTAAAAAAAATCATTGTTGATAAACTTTTGGTTATGGTAGAAATCAAAACTACAGCTTCAAACAATTAAAAAATAGAAAATAACAACAGGAACACTACATATTAAATATTAGGTGATACAGGAAAAGTTGTTATCAGAGGCAAGATAAACCAATGGGAACATGACTATTATCTAACTCATAGGTTGCTTCGGTTCAGTTTAGTCGCTCAGTTGTGTCTGACTCTTTGCGACCCCAAGAACCGCAGCATGCCAGCCCTCCCTATCCATCACCAACTCCGGAGTCCACCCAAACCCATGTCCATTGAGTCAGTGATGCCATCCAACCATCTCATCCTCTGTCGTCCCCTTCTCCTGCCCTCAATCTTTCCTAGCATCAGGGTCTTTTCAAATGAGTCAGCTCTTTGCATCAGGTGGCCAAAGTATTGGAGTTTCAGCTTCAACAGCAGTCCTTCCAATGAACACCCAGGACTGATCTCCTTTAGGATGGACTGGTTGGGTCTCCTTGCAGTCCAAGGGACTCTCAAGAGTCTTCTCCAACACCACAGTTCAAAAGCATCAATTCTTTGGCACTCAGCTTTCTTTATAGTCCAACTCTCACATTCATACATGACCACTGGAAAAACCATAGCCTTGACTAGACGGACCTTTGTTGGCAAAGTAATGTCTCAGCTTTTTAATATGCTGTCTAGGTTGGTCATAACTTTCCTTCCAAGGAGCAAGCGTCTTTTAATTTCATTGCTGCAATCACCATCTGCAGTGATATTGGAGCCCTGAAAAATAAAGTCTGACACTGTTTCCACTGTTTCCCCACCTATCTGCCATGAAGTGATGGGACCAGATGCCATGGTCTTAGTTTTCTGAATGTTGAGCTTTAAGCCAACTTTTTCACTCTCCTCTCACTTTCATCAAGAGGCTCTTTAGTTGTTCTTCACTCTCTGCCATAAGGGTGGTGTTATCTGCATATCTGAGGTTATTGATATTTCTCCTGGCAATCTTGATTCCAGCTTGTG
The DNA here is from genome assembly GCF_019320065.1 of Cervus canadensis. Lineage (NCBI taxonomy): Eukaryota > Metazoa > Chordata > Mammalia > Artiodactyla > Cervidae > Cervus > Cervus canadensis. Next base: position 13,315,624 of record NC_057386.1, on the reverse strand, counting down.
TTTCCTCCAGCCCAGCGTTTCTCATGATGTACTCTGCATATAAATTAAATAAGCAGGGTAACAATATACAGCCTTGATGTACTCCTTTTCCTATTTGGAACCAGTCTGTTGTTCCATGTCCAGTTCTTTTTTTTTTCCCATGTCCAGTTCTAACTGTTGCTTCGTGACCTGCCAGGTTTCTGACAGAGGCAGGTCAGGTTGTCTGGTATGCCCATTTCTTTCAGAATTTTCCACAGTGTATTGTAATCCACACAGCCAAAGGCTTTGGCATAGTCAATAAAGCAGAAATAGATGTTTTTCTGGAACTCTCATGCTTTTTCGATGATCCAGCGGATGTTGACAATTTGATCTCTGGTTCCTCTGCCTTTTCTAAAACCAGCCTGAAGCAACCTAAATCCAAATTCAGATGCTGTTTAAATACTTTATGTACATATAAACATATACACATCAGAGAGAGAGGGGAAGGAAGGAAGGGAGGGAGGAAGGAAGAAAAGACTCTCTAAAATACTGAGTGAAAAAAAATTTAAAGAGTAGTTATCTCTGGGCTGTGGAATTTCTTTCTTTCTGAGTTTCCTAAATATTCTCAATGAGAATGTATCACTTTTATAATCAGAACAAAATTAAACAAAAGCACAACGAAACATAATTTACAGTCATCAGAGGGTAGGAACAAGACAACACAACATCTTGCCAAAATAATCAAGGCAATTAAAATTAGCTCCTTTTCTTTGACTTTTAAGTACTAGCCTGCTGATGGTTATTACTAGCCTGGTTCATTCCATCCTCTGGTCTTGTGTCTGAACATCGGGTATGGTGTGCACAGGTTGATAACTCCTAACCACCTCTGCCTATTTAGGGAAAGTCAAGCATTCAGAAAAGTGGGGAACCACAGACAGTTCAGTGACTGCTATGTTTTAAGGTTGACAGTGTGATAGGACAGCATCTGCATTACAGAATTAATGGGAAAAAAAATAAATGGCTGAAGAGAATTTCCTCTTTTGTTGTGTGTTGTCTGGGGCTTTGTTTGTTTGAAAAAACAAATAGGTGGGAGTTAATATAAATGACACTTCAAATATCAGAAGTAACCCCAGGCAGCAATTCAAATCCAGATAAAAAAAGTGTCGGTAAAGTTAATAATGTAATTTAAAAAATAGTACAAACATATATTTCTTCTTTCTTAAGTGATTTAGTACAGAATATAGATACAGATATAGATATAGGTATAGATACAGATATCTTCCCAGGTGGCACAGCGGTATAGAACCTGCCTGCCAATGCAGGAGACACAAGAGACACAGGTTTGATCCCTGGGCCGAGAAGAACCCCTGAAAAAGGAAATGGCAACCCACTCCAATACTCTTGTCTGGAAAATTCCATGGACAGAGGAAACTGATGGGCTACAGTCCTTGGGGTCTCAAACAGATGCACACAACTGAGCAAGCACTCATGCATAGATATATACATACAGATAGACAGACAGACAGACAGATAAAAGATAGATGTGTGTGAGCTCAGAAGTATCCAACCCACTGCAACTCCATGGACTGTAGCCCACTAGGCTCCTCTGTCCTTAGGATTTTCCTGGCAAGAATCCTGGAGTGAGTTGCCATTCCTTCCTTCAAGGGGTCTTCCCAACCCAGGGATCAAACCCACATCTGCTGCATCTCCTGCATTGCAGGTAGCTTCTTTACCACTGAGCCACCAAGGGAAGCCCTGTGTGTGTGTGTGTAACAGAGTCACTTTGCTGTTTGCCTGAAGCTAACACAACATTGTAAATCAACTACACCTCAATACATTTTTTCAGAGAAAAGCAGTAGTATAAAACAGTATGTCTAGAAGTGTACTGTTGGGTCTATAACAGAATGTAGTATATTTGACGGTAAGTGCACAGAGGAGATGAGTACGAACAAAGCTGTATGAGAGTAAGGAAACGGTACCAGATGGTAACTCACGTCCAAGACACCAACGAAAAGAGCCAGAACAGTAAACAAGTAGGTCACTACAGTAAACTACAAAAGCGTTTTTATTCAAGGATGGTTTACTTACAATATTGTGTTAGTTTCTAATGTACAACAAAGTGAATCAGTTATACACACTTATATACCCATTCTTTAAGACTGTTTTTCCCATATAGGTCATTACAGAGTATTGAGTAGAGTTCCCTGGGCTATACAGTAGGTTCTTATTTTGTATATTAATATGAATATGTCTATTTTATATAGTAGTATGCATATGTCAATCCCAATCTCCCAATTTATCCTTCCCCACATTTCCCCCGGATAACCATGCTTGTCTTCTATATCTGTGACTCTATTTCTGCTTTGTTGTAAGTTCATTTGTATCATTTTTTAGATTTCACATATAAACGATATCATCCGATATTTGTCTTTGTCAGAATTACTTCACTTATATGATCATCTCTATGTCCATCCATGTTGCTGCAAATGGCATTATTTCAATCTTTTTTATGGCTGAGTAACATTCCATCATATATAAGTACCATATCTTTATCTATTCATCCATCAGTGGACATTTTGGTTACTTGCAAGTCTTGCTTATTGTAAATAGTGCTGCTATGAATACTGGAGTGCATGTATCTTTTCAAATTAAAGTTTTTTCCACTTATATGCCCAGGAGTGGAATTGCTGGATCATATGGCAGTTCTAGTTGTAGTTTTTTTAAGGAACCTCCATACCGTTACCCATAATGATTGCACCAATTTACATTCCCACCAACAGTGTAAGAGGCCCTTTTCTCCACACAAAGAGGGACAATTTATAATGATAAAAGGGCCAACTCCTCAGGAACACACAACTATAAATACATATGCACCTAAAAGATATCTGAAATATATAAAGCAAAAATTAATGGGAGAAATAAATTAATATTTGGAGACTTTGAAACTCCATCTCAACAATGGACAAAATGGTTAGGCATAAATTCAACAAGCAAACAAAAGACCTGAACACCAAAAACCAACCAGACCTAACATAACCGCAGAACATTCCATCCAACACAGCAGAATACATTCTTTTCAGTGCAGAAGGAACAGTCTCCAGAAGAGACCAAATGGCAGACCACAAAACAAACTTCAATAAATTTAAAAGAACTGAATTCATTCAAAGCATGTTCTCTGACAACAATGGAATGAAATTAGAAATTTGAGAAATTCACAAATAGGTATGAATACAACAACTCACTCTTAAGCAACCAATGGGTCAAAGAAGAAATCACAAGGGAAATTAGAAATAAAAATTAAGACAAAACATATCAAAAAGTATGAGATGCAGCTAAAACAGAGAAAAGCAGCAGAGAAAAATCAACGAATCCAAAAGTCGGTGCTTTGAAAAGGTCAACAAAATCGACAATCTTTTTGCTAGACTGACCAAGAAAACAGATGACTCAAATTACGAATATCACTAAACACTGCTTTGCTAGAATATGTTTTCCAGGTCCTTTTGCCCCAGGGTGGAAAATGAGTTCTAGAAAGATGTTTAGCCATTTCCTTATAACTTTTAAGCAAAAGCTTAAAATTGTGCTCTTCAACAGTTTTGCACATGTAGCTGCCAGTTCCTGGAACAGCAAAACAATTATTACCTCTGTGCCTTTTTAGTTGCTTTAGAAAAGACCCGTTTGGCACCAACCTCAGAAAACAGGAAGATACAAGTGACATTTTTGTGTTTTGTTTATACAGTGTTGTCATGTTTTCATTTGCTGTAAACTTCCAGGCAGATACAAATAAAATAAAAACAACTTATGTTCAATAGAGTGGTCAAGTGGCCCTATTCCTTTGGGGACGGATGCTCCACAGACTCCTAGAAGGTTGAAGAAAATACCAGGGTTGTAAAAAAGTTAACCCAGAAACACTTTTCCTTTCAAATCAGAGTCCATTCCCTTTGCTAAGCTTTCGTACACTCATGAGTGATAGGAAGTGGTTCAGTGTGTGGTAATTTCTCCCAGTTCCTGCCACCTTCTGTCCATTTCTACAAATGGGAAATCCAAGGTGTCATCCTTTATGCCTCTCTACTCCACCCCCCAGCATATCCCGGAGACTTATTTCTTAATAACTCTCACCTCCACTGATTCTCTTCATCCCACAGCTGTTGCCCTGGTCAAAGATGCAACCATTACTGGACCCCTTAATAGCTTCCAGAAAGGAGTGCTTGAATCCACTCCTGTCCCTCTCCATTTCTTTCTCCTCACTATAAATCTATTTCTTTTTTAATTGGAGGCTAACTACTTTACAATATTGTAGTGGTTTTTGCCATACATTGACATGAATCAGCCATGGGTGTACATGTGTTCCCCATCCTGAATCCCCCTCCCACCTCCCTCCCTGTCCCATCCCTCAGGGTCATCCCAGTGTTGCTTCCCAAGGCTAAATCCTTCAACTGCTCTTGGAATCAATCCCCAGGCTTCAGCATGGCCCATGACAGATGCCCACCCTGATGGATTGGGTACCTCCACTAACTGGAGCATGTACCCTCTTCTCCTTTACAGTTTTGTGTTTCAGATACACTGGCTTACTCCCCTCCTCCTAGGAGCTTCTGAATGTGTGGTTCTCTCCATCTCCTTCAGTTTGCATAGTTAACTGAGTTATGGCTGAGTAACATTCCATCATATATAAGTACCATATCTTTATCTATTCATCCATCAGTGGACATTTTGGTTACTTGCAAGTCTTGCTTATGACTGAGCTCACCAAACTTCTCCCTGAGTACCCAAGACTAGATCCATTCTCCCAGTCAGAGCCTCCTTATAACCTACTGTCCCTTCCTCCTTGAGAAAAGGTTAAGGTGGGACCAGGATTGACAAGTGCACCAACTCTCCAGCGGCAGACATCACTTACTGGTCAACAGCCTAACTGCCCCCAGAATCCTCTTCAATGGCCCCTATAGACTGACCAGCCTGAAGGTTTTACATTTCAGTGCTTTTGTACCTGAGCCAATCTACTCCTTAAATATTCAATGTCCTAAATTTTTCCAACTCCTTAAGTAGTTTGCATTGTTACTCTCTCAATCTACTTTCATACATTTAAACCAAATTTGCATTACAATTTAAAGCCGTTTCCTGGAAAAGATTGTACTTTACTAAAATTCCAGAGAGCTGAGAACAGCCTAGTGACTCTAAAAAAAAAAAGCACAAGTAAATCCTACAACACTGATTATGAGTTCATAAAAAAAGAGAGAAGAAAAACACTAAGGAATAAATATTAATAATTCATAAGCCTATGATGCAGCTATGGTAATAGGATTATTTACTTAATCACACAAACTTTCATCTTATTACTTTACTGTTAGTCCATACAGTGTTTTCAGAGTGCTGAACGCTATGGTTCATCTAAAGGCTTCAATTACAACATTAAGGGCTAATGTTTACTGAACAAATTTCTTAATGTGCCAAAGACTGTCTAACAGCTTTCTGCACACTAATTCATTTAATCCTCATTAATAACTCTGAGACAGGTGCAATTATGATCACCCCTACTGCACAGATGAGAGAACTGAGGCACAGGCAAAGCAGAAGACCAAAATTAAGATATTTTTAGACATGCTAGGATTAAAAAAGTTTCTCTCTCTTACACATTTTCTTATGAGGAACTTCCAAGAGGATATACCTGTTAGGGGAAGCACACTGACTGAAACCGCCCATCCTGGCCAGGCACCGTAGTAACCATTTGCATGAGTTGTTTTACGACAGGAGGTCCTGGTAAGGAACACGGAACTAACAAGCCACCACCAACTGGAAGAGTTTGGGAAAGGTCAAAAGGAGACATCACATGTCTGACCATCTCCCAGAATCCTCCTCTCTGGCATCCATCTTGGCTGAACAAGGTGTTCACCACCAGGAAGGACTCTGAGTCAGAATGATTGGCTAAAGACAACCTGGAAACTAATCCCATCACCATAAAACACAAAAGAGACCATGAGCCACGTTGTTAGAGCTATTCTTCTGGGTTCCCTTACCCTACTGCTCTCCACCCGGGAGCCCTTTCCCAATAAAATCTCTCGCTTTGTCAGCACATGTGTCTCTTGGACAATTCATTTCTGAGTGTTAGACAAGAGCCCAGTTTCGGGCCCTGGAAGCAGTCCCCCTTCCTGCAACATACCCATTCAAGAAGCTACAAAATAAGGGAATGGAACAAAAAGAGGACAAGAAATTCAATAAAATGATGAGCCAAGACAGTGAAATGATAAGGACATTGACTAGTGACTTGGACAAAAAGATGATGACTCTGTGAAGTAAGGGGATGTCCTTTAATCACATTATGTGATGGAAATACATTATTTTTTGCCCACATGAAAAAGAAAGATAAGTAGAAACTCTAGGAAAACAAAAAAGCTGTAGTGGATAGTAGAGAAAAGAGAATTCATTTGAACCCTGATACATGAATACTGATTTTTTAGGTGGTCAGTGCATTGTGGTTTTAATGACATAGAGAAAATAATATAGCCCTTGTGCCTGGATCTGCAGTGAAAATGTTTACACAGAAATAATCATATAAATGTTGCTTACTGGTGTTCAAGTTTTAGAAACAACCTAAAGGTATTAGGGTTAGAATGTCATATAACTGTTAAGAGTTCTTTACTTGAGACAGAGTTCAAGATCATAAAACTAACTCTGCCCCCTCCCGCCACCAGCCTGTGGGATCTTAGTTCCCTGACCAGGGACTGATGAACCCAGAAACCTCGACAGTGAAAGTGCAGCATCCTAACCACTGGACCACCAGGGAATTCCCAAAACTAACTCTTTTAAAATATTAATTTCATTAGTTTTGAATACACACACACAATGTTGTATAACCATGACCCCTATCTAATTTCAGAACATTCTCATCACTCCCAAAAGTCCCACATCCATGAGCACTTAATTCCCATTCTCCCTAGCCTATGGAAACCAGTAATCAGTTCTCTGTCTCTTTAGATGTGCTTGTTCTAGCCATTTCATATAAACGGAATCACAAAGTATGTGACTTTTTTTTTTTTTAAACATGTGGCCTTTTGGGTCTGTCTTCTTACACTTAGCAAGATATTTTCAAGTTTTTCCCATCTTGGAACATGTATCAGTACTTCATATGTTTTCATGGCCAAATAATATTTCATTGTATGGATATGCCATATTTATCCAGAATGTTGGCAGGTAAAAATGGGAGAAAAGGTATTCAACATTATTAATCATCAGGAAAATGCACATCAAAATCACAATGAGACATCACCTCACACCCTTAGGATGGTTATTATCAAAAACACAGAAAGTGACAAGTATTGACAAGGATGTGAGAAACTGGAATCCTTGTGGTGGGAATGTAAAACGGTGCAGCTGCTATGGGAGACAGTATGGAAGAGAGGTTCCTGAGAAAATTAAAACGACCATATTCAGAAGCAATCTCACTTCTAGGCATATATCTAAAAGAACTGAAAATAAAATCTCAAAGAAAAAAAAATTATTTTGGCTGTGCTGTGTGGCTTGTGGGATCTTAGTCCCCCAGTCAAGGGTCAAACCCGGGCCCCCTGCAGTGGAAGTGCAGAGCCTTAACCACTGGACTGCTAGGGAACTCCTTCAAAGAAATATTTTGCACCCATGTTCACTGAAGCATTATTCACAATAGTCAAGACATGGAAGCACCCATCCAGCAATCCATGGATGAAGAAAATGTGTGAACATACAATGGAGTTCTACTCAGCATTAAAAAAGAAATTCTGCCATATGCTATAACATGGATGAATCTGAGGACATTTCGTTAAGTGAAACAAGCCAATCACAAACTAGATAAATACTGCATAATTCCACTTAAATAAGGTATGTGAAGTAATCAAACTCAGAGAAGCAGAAAATAGAATGGTGGTCACCAGGGTTACCAGAAACTTAGTTGTTTAGCTGTGCAGTCGTGTCCAACTCTTTTGTGACCCACAGACTGTAGCTTGCCAGGTTCCTCTGTCCATGGGATTTCCCATGGATCTTCTCTAAGGGACCTTCCCGACCCAGGGATCAAACCTACATCTCCAACATTGGCAGGTAGATTCTTTACCACTGAACCAACCACCAGGAAAGCCCACCCGAGAATGAGTACAGAGTTTTAACCATGCAAGATAAAAAAGTTCTAGAATTGTTGTACAACAATGTGCATAAAGTTAGTAATAGTATACTATATACTTAAAAAAAAAATAAAACCCTTTTTAAGAGGGTAAATTCAGGTTGTGTGCTTTTTACCACAATTTAAAAAAAGCTGACAGAGGGGAGGACATATAGGGCTGAAGCAGGCATGGCTGTCAGTGGTGGGAAAATGGGCCTAGTGCTCAGCAGTGGGGCAGATCTTGAAGGAAAAGGCTCATCTTTATAAGGAGAGATTAGGATCTTGTCAAAATGATCCTTCTGACAGCAGTATGGAAAACAGAGTTTCCCAAAAGTCTTTCTCAATCACTAGAAGGTAAGTTCCTTGAGGAGCAAGTGAGGTCTTGTCGATGGTATTAGCTAAGCTGGAGTTGCCAGGTCCAATGAATAAAAATACCGGACATCCAATTAAATCTGAGTTTCAGACAAACAACATAAATTTGTTTAGTATCAGTACCTCCCATGTAATGCTTGGGGCATATTTTTAATAAAAAAATTATTTTTTCTCTGTAACTCAAATTTAACTGGGCATCCTATGTTTTATCTGATGACTCTATGGATAGCCAGTAAATGATGACTCTATGGATAGGCAGTAAATATGGCGAATGAAAGAGAAGGAAACAGAAACTGGGAAAAAACAGATCATGGAACACTTGGTAGGACTATGAGGTGATAAGGATTCTGGGAAGGCACGAAGGCAGTGTCTCCCCAAACTGAAGATATGCATATTTTGGAACAGCAATTCCACCTTAGGAATCCATCCTGGGAAAACGCTCACATCTGCACCAAAGACATAAAGAAACACACAAATGAGTTTATGGAAATAGAGATTTATCTTATTTGCAATAAGCAAAAAACTAAAACTTTTAAAATGTCCATCATTAAGGGAACAGTTACATTTTGTCATCTACCTGATGAACTGCTGCCAAAACGAAAGTGATAGATAAAAGTGTACCTGCAAAAAAAAAAAAAAAAAAAAGTGTACCTGCAAAGAGATTTGCATTACAAATAAAGTTTTTAAAAAAACGAGTTTATCACAACGTGTCTTGTGTGGACATCAACGTTAAAAAAAAAAAAAAAACCTAAGTAAGTCTTTATTCCCAGGTTTGTAAATGCACAGAATAAAGTCTGAAAGGAAAAACAGCACATTTTTGATATCGATAAACTCTGCAGACAGGGACAGAATTGGTAAGGTTGAAAGAAGACTTTAAATATACATGGGCTATTTGTGTATCACTTTCAAATTAAAAAAAAAACAAAAACCCATTCATCCACTTTTGACATTATCACCCTCAACCTTCTCTTCTCTGTTCTAAACAGAAATAATTCTGCTAACCTATGAAACACAAAGTCTTTCAATCACCATATATAAGTCTGAGTTAAAATCACTCAAGAAGTCTAACGGAAGTGAAAATGTTTTTTCTAGAATGAATTGCACCTAATGCTTTCAGGAGGGCTCAACCAGAGGGGAACAGTGAGTGCTTTCCAAGTATCTTAGTGAACTGGAATTCAAAGGCTGACTCAGAAATTCCACAGTAAACTGGGGGAGATTAAGGCTCAATTTTGGGGTAAGACTAGTCACGAATGGATCCAAACTATCTTGGTTTTTGCAAAAACAAGCAATAACCTTTATATGACTCAACTCAAAGAAAGCCAGGAATGGGACTTAGATGCCTCATGGAACTAGTTAAAAACCGACATATTTGATTATGTAGTTTGAGGACTGAAAATATTTTTTGTATAATTTTCATGGGGAAATTACCACATGCAGAAATCTGTAGTTCAATAGTAGGAGGAAATAGAGAAGAAAAATAATGGGGAAGGTGAAAGGTCTCCCTCAGAAAAATATTTGTTAGAGAGGTGGTATTTTGAAAATTTGTTCTTTTTTTCTCCCCCAATTCAAGTTGTGCTCTTTGGTATTTTTTTTCTCTATGCTTGGCATGACTCCAAAAATGCTCTCTATAATTCCTGCAATGTTTTCTTCTCAGAATTCAACTCTCCCACAACACCAACAATTCATTTGTATTTCAGAATTTTCAAATCCTAAGCATAATAATTAAATGAAAGATGGTCAGTACACCAATAGGCATATGAAAAGATGCTCAATCATTAATTATTAGAGAAAGGCAAATAAAAAATACAATGAAGTACCATCTCATACTGGTTAAAATGACCGTCAGTTAAAAAGTCTACAAATAATGAATGCTGGAGAGGATGTGGAGGAAAGGGAACCCTCCTATGCTGTTGGTGGGTCTGTAAATTGGTGCAGCCCCTATGGACAACAGTATAGAAGTTCCTCAAAAAACTAAAAGAGAGTTGCCGTTATGATTCAGCAATCCTACTCCTAGGCGTGTATCTAGAAAAGACAAAAACCCTAACTTGAAAAGATACATGCACCCCAACATTCATAGCAGCACTGCTTACAAAAGCCAAGACATGGAATCCATCAACAGATGAATGGATGAAGATGATGTGGTATATGTACTCGTTAGAATACTACTCAACCGTAAAAAAGAGTGAAATGATGTCATTTGCAGCAACGCTGATGGGCCTAGAGATTATCAAACTAAGTGAAGTGAGTCAGACAGAGGAAGACAAATACCATGTGTATCAGTTGTATGTGGAATCTAAAACATGACACAAATGAACTTACTGGTGAAACAGAAACAGACTCAGAGACATAGAAAACAAACATGGTCACTAAAGAGGAAGGGGGTGGGGGAAGGACAAATCAGGAGTTTGGGATTAGCAGATGCAAATTACTGCATAAAAAAATAGGTAAATAACAAGGTCCTATTGTATAGCATAGGAAACATTATTCAATATCCTGTAATAAATCATAACAGAGAATATGTATTTACATGTAAACTTCAATTAAAAAAAAAAAGATGGCTGATACAGAAAAAACTATCCCATATCCAAAGACATTTATTTCTAAATGCTGATTATAATGTGTCCAGTTTTTTAAAATACCAATAAAAACTCTACATCAATGTCACTTTGACAACATAATAGAATTAGCTAGAAGGGCTCTCCCTGAATGTTGCTGTATGTTATGCCTGTAGCTGCATCAGTCAGGGTTGGTCTGTAACCTGTCTGTAACAGTCAGGGTTATCTGTAACCCTGTGGTAACAAAGAATCCCAAGATCTCCATGGCTCAGAACAGCCAAAGTTTACTTCTTGCTCAAGCAGGTCAACAAGGCTGCTCTGATCCTCCTCATCACCAGGACAGAGCAGTCACCCCCTTGAACTTTGCTGGTCACCATACAAAAGGGAAACAGAGAACTCCTCAAGCGCCCACACCAGTAAGGAAACCTGGAATGTGACACTATGTCGTTCTTGTTACAACTCATTGTCCAGAACAAGTCACATCGCCTCACTCAGTCACAGAAGACCAGGAACACGGTTCTCTTGTATGTCCAGAAAGAGAGTACTAGAAATATTTGAAGAACAGCAACGAACAATAACTGATAGCTTTTCAAAAACACTAGAAATAAGACTATAAAATAGGCTGGGATTTTTTTGTTTTGTTTTTTCATGTAATTCTGTTGTCAAAGTGGATATAATGTTCTGGAATTCCATCTGGCTGACAATACCAAGATGTCAGCCTCTAGGCTGAGAAACCTTTATCCCCATCAAGGTTGTCTTTACAAGTTCAAGTTTGCAGCCCAGCTCCATATATCATTCTGTCTTTTGTAAGCATTTCTTGAGGTCTAAGAAGTAAAAAAAATAAACTTTTACTATTTGATTTTTGATAGAGGTTTGCTTTTTAAGAAGGAAATATGACTAATTATTAGGATCTGCTGCACTAGTAATAGTACCAATCTTTTCCTGTTTTATCTCATTATTTTGGCATAACAGGATATCAAGCCAGAGAAGTGTCTAGCTTTTCAGGTTATCTAAAGCAATCTGAGCTAAAATCCAGATGCTTTCAGCCATTAATTTTTTTAAAATCAGAAATGTGATTTGCCAGTTCAATCAAATGTCTAAATGGAAAGCAGGCAGCTGTTGCCTGCTGTTATCTAAGATATCATTCTGGCTTTCTTAAGACAGACTTTATGTTGATTAATATATAGTTACAAACTGCTAACTCACATTTAATTACGTATCACTGTATGCAACATAATGTTCCCCAAGTCATTAATCAAGACAGTCACTAAAAACAGGTCACATCATTCTAGATTTGAGTTCCCTCATGTTGGAAGAATTCTATAGATAGATGTCATTAGATTGTCTTCTCTTTTATCATTTGTCTTGACCAGCTAAACGACAGGACCAGTCATCTATCTGACTAATCACTGGGAGTAAAATCAAGGTCATAGCTTTGATTCTGACATGGGCTAGTGCTTACCATGTGTTCTCCCCAGCAGTCGATGATGAAATAAGAACTTAAGTGCAAGCATTTATTTGGGAGGTGAAAGGAATGGAAAGTGATGTATGGAAGGGAAGATATAAGATAAATGGTGTGTTTCAAGCCAATTACCACCCTGGGCAACTGAGTTGAACCTCACTAGCAGAACCTGCAAAAACTACGTAGATGCACACCTTAGACTTACCCACTCCAAAGGGTGAGGGAGCTGGGTTATTTATATACCAGTCCCTGTCAGTCATTGTTTGGGCTGCTCCTGGGAACCAAGTATTGCTTCAGGGGCAGCAAAGTGATCTATAGGCCAGAAAAATCCTCAGGCCAAGAAATGCAAGTTCTGTAATTCAGAAGTCAGGCCAAAGAGCACTGAAGTGGTAAAGATGAAAGAATATTGGCAGGGTACCAATCACAACTACTATAGGACAGTATTAACCCATCAGGTAGTGGCCACCAGCTCTGAGCCTAACTCCAGGCAAATGGCTTGTTATTGGTCACTAGAAGCATCAGTATTGAGTCATACATGCCTGCATTTCCAAAGGTCAACTTGTGATGTTAAAATAGTGGCAGTCCAAGATGAAGATATTTTTAATACACTTTGTAGTAATAAAATTAATGGTGAACCATCAAGAAGGGCTTCCCAGGTGGCTTGGCAGTGAAGGCTCCAAATGCCAATGCAGGAGATCCATGGGTCAGGAAGATCCCCTGGAGAAGGAAATGGCAACCCACTCCAGTATTCTTGCCTGGGAAATCCCATGGACAGAGGAGCCTGGTGGGCTATATAGTCCATGGGTTCGCAAAAGAGTCGGACACAACTTTGCAACTAAACAACAACAGCAAGAAAAAGTTAAAATGCACAGAACTACAGTTTTATATCAAAAGCAACATTTCCCAAAGTGAAAACACTCAATCCCCACTCTATCACATCATCTTGTTTTACTATCTTTTCAGCTTTTATCACTACCAGAAATTACTTACTCATTTATTTCATTTATGGATTTACTTGTCTGTAGTTGTTTCAACCACTTAGCATGTGAGAAGAGAGACCTTGTCTGTCCTGTTTACTAGTGTGATCCCAGCATCAACCAGCATGTGTGTGTGTGTGTGTGTGTGTGTGTGTGTGTGTGTGTGTGTGTGTGTGTGAGAAGAGAGACCTTGTCTGTCCTGTTTACTAGTGTGATCCCAGCATCAACCAGCATGTGTGTGTGTGTGTGTGTGTGTGTGTGTGTGTGTGTGTGTGTGTGTGTGTGTGTGTGTGTGTGTGTGTGTGTGTGTGTTAGCCGCTCAGTCATGTTCAGCTCTTTGCAACTTCACGGAGTGTAGCCCGCCAGGCTCCTCTGTTCATGGAATTCTCCAGGCAAGAAAACTCGAGTGGGGAGCCATTCCCTTCTCCAGGGGATTTTCCTGACCCAGGAAACTGAACCTGGGTCTCCTGCATTGCAGGCAGATTCTTTACCTTCTGAGCCACCAGGGAAGCCCTGGACGCTCAATAAACAGTAGTTAAATGAATGAAAGATTGCCTTTCCAGAGAGATCCCAAAGCCCACGGGCATAGCATAGGCTCTGAAAAGTTCTTTATCATAGGACATAGTTATTTAACCTAGCACATCTCAAATTTATTTAACCATAGAACTTTTTATTTTTTTGGCCACACTGCACAACTTGTGGGATCTTAGTTCCCTGACCATGGATTTAATTTGTGACCTCACAGTCAAAGTGCAGAGTCTTAACCGCAGGACCACCAATTCCCAACCATGGAACCCTTTTATCCTGGAAATTAATTTTCCATGGGAATAATGATAAATACTAGTCAAGAGATGACAAAGCCAGCAAGACTGAGAATAACTTTAGTGAGTGTGACATGGTTAATAAACTGAGGGATACACTAGAAATATTCACTTCGGGAAATTCAAGAGACTGAATGAAGTAAAGGCCACTCCTTAAGAAACAGAAAAAATTCACAATATACGTAAGTCAAATCATTATACTATTCACCTTAAATTTACACAGTGTTGTATGTCAATTATAGCTCAATCAAACTGGAAAAACAAATAAATAAGCAAGAGTCTGGTCTTCCATCAAAAAAAGAAAATATCTCACATGACTACCAATGGGGGCTTCCCTAGTAGCTCAGCTGGTAAAGAATCCGCCCGCAATGCAGGAGACCCAGTTCAATTCCTGGGTCAGGAAGATCTGCTGGAGAAGGGATAGGCTACCCACTCCAGTATTCTTGGACTTCCCTGGTGGCTCAGACAATAAAGACACCAACGGCTGGCCCATTTCTAGACAACGCTGAGGTACAATCCCATAATAAAAGGTGCTCAGGTAAATTTCATCCAATGGTAACTCTTGCTCTGACACAGGCTCTTTTATGTTTTAAGTTTTGATTTACTATGACTTGATTTGTTCCAAAGCAAATTGGGGGCTTCCCAGGTGCCACATGTGGTAAAGAATCTGCTTGCCAATGCAGGAGATGCAAGAGATACAGGAGATGCGAGAGATGTAGGTTCAATCCCTGGGTCTGGAAGATGCCTCAGAGAAGGAAATGGCAAGCCACTCCAGTATTTCTTGCATGGAAAATTACATGGATGGAGGAGTCTGGCGGGCTACAGTCCATGGGGCTGCAAAAGAGTTGGACACGACTGAGCACGCACACACACAAAGCAAATTGAGCCTAGAGATAGGGCAGGCTGACTGACTACTGATAATAGACTTACCGGCAGGCTTTGGTTCGGGTTTGTTTCATTGATAAATCTACAGAAGTTATACCAGAATATCTGATATCGTGGAAAGAGGTTAAAAGTATAGTTTAGTGGAAGAAAGCAGCTGATAATAAATGTGTGCCGTATGATCTTATTTTAGTATTTAGTATTGTATATATAATCTCCCTGGAATGTCAGCTCCATGCAGACAGGGGCTTTTTGTCTGCTTATGCTCTATCCCTAGGGATGGCACATGGCAGGCATTCAATAAATATTTGTTAACTTCAAAAATAGATGTTTGTATAGAATGGAATGTTTACACATGCAGTGTATATGCAAATATATTCAACAGTGCTTAACTCTGGGTTATCAAGTCTGTGGGTACTTTCTGGTAGACCTGTATTTTTCTCATTCTTACAAGGAAGATATATTGCTTTTGGAGTCAGAAAACAAAGACTTTTTTTACAGTGATGGCTCGATTGCTGCTACCACATCTTCCTCCCCTTTTCAAGACCCATTTCAGTACTTTAAGGTCACGCCCAGCTCTCCTAGCTCCACAGAGTCTAGAAGCATCAGGCAAATGAGAAGCTGCCTCCACTTTAGATAGGTGTGGACCTGCACTTTAATCTAGCTTATTCCACTACACTAGTACTCATTCTACAGACTTATCAAAGCAGGATATTTAGAAATTCTGCAGATCATTTGATCACTCTCTAAGTTATAAAGCACAGAACTAAACCTGAAAGCTGTAAAGGTGATTTAAAACTAGAGCTCTTATGAGACTGCAAATTTGTTGCTGAGACTCAAGTGGAAGGCACTGAAGTTGTGCCATTCATCTTTCCAGTGATGGGTGAAGAGTATTTAGAGTTCACAGTCAGTAGCTTAGCACCTTCTCTGATTCCCAAAAACTGGGGCTCTAACACTTGCTCACTTGTGATGGGGTCTTCTGACACAAGGAGTATTCTTCATTGAAAATGCAGAGCTCCCACCTAAGGAAGAGGGTCCTTGTTCCTAGAAAATCCTATGTCCAACACTTGGATCTTACAAAACATCCACATTAAAGAACAGCTATTGAATTCCCCACTGGGTTCTCTTTTTAACAAAAGGATTCCAAATATGATTGGATATTTTAAAAATGAACTGTAAAACTGGCAATATCTACTAAAGCTGAACATACAACATTTCAACTCCTGAGAATATCACCAACAAAATACACAATATGTTCCCTAAAGGCACTACTTTTAATAACTCCAAACAGGAAGCTACTCAAAGTCCCCAGAAGAATAAATAAATTGTGGCATCTTCACACCATGAAAGACACAGCAATGGGAATGATCAAACATACAACAATAGGACATGTCTCACAAACACAGTGCCGAGTGGAAGAAGCCCACTACAGAAGATCACGTACATGTGATTCCATTTAATTAGGTTCTCAAGGCATAAATTCTATCTGCAGCATTGGGATTCAGGACAGTGGTTATCCTGGGGTGATGAGAAGACAGGAATGAGGCATGAGGATCCTATTTCTTGAGCTGGGTGTTGGTTACCGTTTTAGTTTTCATATCAAATTGCTACAAACTTGGTGGCTTAACCCAACACAGATTTATTCTCTCAGTTCTAGAAACCAGAAGTCAGAAATCAAGATGTCTACAGGGTCAGGGTCCCTCTGAAGGCTTGTTGGGACCATCTGTTCCTTGCCTTTTCTAGTTTCTGGTGGCTCCAGCTGTTCCTTGTAGCTGTATCTTTCAAATCTCTGTCTCTATCTTCATGTGGTCTTCTCTCCCGTGGCCTCTTCTCTTCTTCTGTCTCTTGTAAGGACACTGGTCATTGGATTTAGGGACCACCCAGGATGATCTCATCTCAAGAGCCTTCATTTAATCTCAAAGACCCTTTTCCAAATAAGATCACATTCACAGGTTCAGGAGGACATCTCTTCCTGGGAGCCATCGTTCAACCACTACAGTTACTTGGGTGTGAAATTTTACCCAGTGATGCATACACGCACTCTTCTGATTGTATGTTATATACCCACATGAAGACAGCTTTTAAAGACAGCTTACAACTTCTCAGAAATACATTTGTTATTCACCATGAGGCATCTTGCACACATCTAAGCAAAAAGAAGACCACAATCCCTGGCATTTCATTGGCCACAATGCCTGCAGAATTTTTGGCTTTTTACACCCTCCCATCCCACTTCTGGCTCTTAGCAGAATGTACAGAAACCGCACAGCAACTTCCGTGTATGTTTTTATTAACTGACTTCCCCCCATCCTCCACTACCCAAAGTGGTGAAATCTTTTAACAAATTATATGCCAGGGGCCATCAGAAGGTCTGGGTTCTGCACTGTGTCATCTCAGGGAACCAGGCTGTCATTTTAGACAGATGTTTGTAAACTTGGGGATTCCTTGTGTGTGGACTTGGGTGCCTCCAACCCCAGATGGCAGGGGAAGCAGCCAGTGTTCCCTGCCCAGATGACCCAGAAAACGTTCTTAATGAACCGTCCAGCGTGACTCACACTGGCTCCCACATCTGGCAGATCTGGGTTACATCACTCTTAGTCCTCAGTGTCCTGCGGGTTCCTGGGAACGCACTGCCCAGAGTCAAGTGCACCAGCTGCAGCAGCTGGCTGCATTCACACGCCTCTCTGCGTCATCCTGACGGCCACACACTATGGGGCTGGCTCCAGCTCCCTGTTCCAGAGGCTGAGTCGGCTGCCCCCCAGGAGGCCGCCTCCTCTCACTTTCCCATGGGCTTAAGAAGTCACCATGGAAGTAAAATTCCATGCCAGAGGTGTCCAGGGGAGGACTACATTCTCTGCTTTTCTACACTAATAGCTCCTGGCACTATAATTCAACATTAGCTGTGTTAAGCTGCAGAGAGGAAAAAACCAAACATAAAAAACCAAACCATTCACATTTCTCAAATAGGATTAGAGGAGAGAAATAAGTATAAACTTTGAAAGAATTTCCAAGAAGAAATACTGATTTAAACAGCATGTAGCACAAGATGGATGGTGGCAAAGAGGTGACAATTTTCATGAAGACGGGGGCTTCTGAGTCCTGCTACGTTCTCTCCATCACCACGCCTGTGGCTAGAGAAGCATGCAGGCTACAACTGGAGAAAAGGGGGACATAGCAAGCAATCAGGTCCTGTACTCCTCACAGGTTCCCATGATACTTCTCCTTTTTAAAAAGGGCACCTATTACTATATGATCCAGCAATTCCACACTTTGATATATATATATCTAAAAGACTAAAGTGCAGGGAATCAAATAAATGTCTGTATACTCAAGTTCACAGCAACATTATTCACAGGAGCCAAAAGGTAGAAGCAATCCATCCATCTATCAACAGAGGAATGGATAAAGAAAATGTGTTCTATACAGATAATGGAACATTATTGAACCTGAAAAAGGAAGGGGCATTCTGACATAGGCTACAACATGGATGAACCTTGAGGACGTTATACCAAATGAAATAAGCCAAAAAAAAAAAACAAATGAAATAAGCCAGTCACAGTACAAATACTGTATGATCCCACTTATATGAAGTCCCTAGAATAGTCAAATCATAGAGACAGAAAATTGAATGATGGTTGCTGGGGGTAGGGAGGACACAGAGTATTATTGTTTAATGGGCACAGAGTGTCAGTTTTGCAAGATGAAAACTTGGAGGGATGGTGGTGATAGTAGCATAACAATGTGAATGTACTCCAGGCTACTGAAGTGGTTAAAATGCTTAAGATGGTATATTTTTTAGCAAGTAGGGGGGCACCCAATGAGTGCCTATCATTTACTTCTCTCTGGTGTTGGCAAAGGTTATTGAGGACAAAATCACAAAGGTAGATGTGTCATCTATAAAACTGAAGTCTGAGGTTCATGCCCAACATACCCCAGAACACTGAAATCTGTTTGGCAGGACTGACTGACTCAAGAAAGAGTTAGAGAGCCTCGTGACTCCTCCGGGGATACATTGAGGGCCGGCTGGCAGGCCTTGTGTTTCATGTTATATAATCACCAAGCTGCCAGTTTCCAAACAAGACGAGGTGAATTCTGATGTGCTCCGTGTCTATGAGGTGTCAACTGATGATTAATTCCCAAATAACTTTATCAAGGAGCCTTTTTCTAACTCCCAAATGCAGTAATGTCATTTATTTGTTAGTTGAGAAATCTCTTGTTTCCTCTTTGGTGGGTTGACTCAAATGTATTGTGAAAGAGGGACTTATTTTTCATCTTTTCCTTCCTTTTGGCTTGGTATTCTAGGGGCAAAGAACATATTCAACAAGGAGAACATTCCATCGCCAATGGCTCTTTTTGAGCTGCTCTGTAATCCACAGCTTTCAAGTGAGTAAGCTTTCTCCTTGACTAACATCTCTGCGGCAGACAGAGAAGGAAAAAATGTGCAGCTCTTTTCTGATCAGTGGTCCTAACCCGTTCTTTCAGCCTGTGATGATTCTATACAGGGGATGACTTGTGAAGACGTTTTCTAGGGGAAGTCACCTGGGCCCTAGAGGCTGGTCCCCAAGCCAACGTGTTTGAGCTCTGGCCAGGCATCTACAAAAGCTTGTCATGCTTCCCCAGCCTCGGACCGGCAGCCCCAGAGCACCACTCACACTTGACCCAGAAAGTCTGTCCCAGTGATTCATCAGGAAGCCCAAAGTTTGGCAGCTGGAAAAATGTAAACTTTCTGCTTTAAGAATTTGCAAATTAACAGTTCTACCAGAAGTCAATCACTCAACAGGAGTTGGATTAAGTACTTGGACATCCTTCTACTGAGCTCAGACACAGTGAAACCACTGACTTGTTTCTTTGGCATAAGGTTTTGCAAGACAAAATAAATTTCCCTACAACTGAGCAACAACAGAAAAGGGGAGAGGTTCTTGTCCATGGAGGGAAAAGGAAATCTAACTTAAACAATATGACTGATTTGTGATAAATTCTAACCAGTGTCCATATTTTTATGGGTTCTTTTCATATTGATATTTACGAATCAGTTCCACAATACTCCATCATATAAGACATGCCACCTTGGGGACTCCAGGAGACAGCCTGAAGAGCAAAAGGGAAGCCGGTTTACTAGGTGCTCCTAATGGCGACCACCTGCTCCAAAAGCATAGACATTTTTCAACTATATTCCTCATTACATATCTGAAGTCAGACACATAAACGTAACCCTCCTGCCTCCCCCGCTCCCACCTCAGGTTTGCCCCATAAATGGAAGGAAAAAGATCCCCCTTGCTTGGACAGAAAGAAAAAGACTCCCCTGCTTATAATTGCCATGGGGTACTTCATGATTTCCATAAGGCTCTTTGGAGTCAACGGAACTCTGGAACTATGAAGTGGTCCACGGAGTATGTGGACAGCAGCATCCCAGCCATACATACCACCCCAGATCAATGTCATCTTCTCAGGTCTCTGTGTGCAGACATAAGGCTAGCAAAACTATTACACACATTGACATGGGAGGAGGAAGAAAAGGTGTATTTTTCCACCCTTACTCCTTAAAAAGCGCCCTAAGCACTGTATGTTAACTTAACAGCCTATTCCTTTCTTGGCCCATAAGAGAGAATTCAGCTCATGAAATTCCACCATCAACTGATATTGAGTGTTCATTTATAATGAACACATACAGCCCAACAGTGAGATAATATACTGTATTCCAAAACACTGTTAAGGCTCTCAATACATTCTCTGGCTCACTGAAATAGTGGAATGACCACAAATTGTGTAAAAAGAGAAATTTCTTTGTACATTCCAGAATAAAGAAAATAAAACCTCTACCAGCAAAACTTAGTGCTTAATAACTCACATACTGAAGTTTCCGTTTAATCAACTGTGACTTTTGTTATTTTATTTAATATATCTAGAAAGAATCACCAAAAGAGTAATTTTAATATCGCTTCTAAATTCAATTAGACTGGTTACATTTTTATGGTAGAGTAACATTCACAGGGCCATTCTTTAATACACAAGTTATTAAATCCCACAGTCCCTTAATCCACACTGCAGACTAATCTAATACATTTAAGCTGCCCTTGAGAAGCCATCTCACAGCGCAGGGCTCACAGAGTGTGATCGCTTTCGCTTTTCTGACCCAAGAAGTAATTTTTTTCCCCTCTTGACATCTTACGACGAGTCATCTTTAATAATGTTTTTTCTGTAGTTCTAATGTCTCTCAACTCCTGACATGCCAGTCTGACTTGGCAAGTCTGTTCTTCTCCCCCAGAAACATCCATCAACTGCAGCTATTGCTGACTCCCAGGCACATGGTCTGGCAGATACCCTATTACAAAATAAACCCACAAATCCAGATGAAAAGCCAGACGCTTTCTGGCATGCTCCACACACTTCCCACTGTGCCTGTGACAGATGCTCCCAGTAGCCTGAGGACGAGGAGACTCACACACACACAGACAC
This sequence comes from Cervus canadensis, assembly GCF_019320065.1. NCBI lineage: Eukaryota > Metazoa > Chordata > Mammalia > Artiodactyla > Cervidae > Cervus > Cervus canadensis. The sequence continues at coordinate 13,294,025 of NC_057386.1, read as the reverse complement.
ACAGAATCTGGCCAAGTGGGTGGAAGTAGGTAAGTCACCGTATCTTTCTGAGCCTCTGTTCTTCCCCTATTTGTAAGATGGGAATACTGATTGTATCTACCTTCGTTGATGCAATGACCAAGAGTCAAAAGAAGCTTTGGTACTTAGGGTGTCATGTGAAGTTTTTATCAAAATCTTTAGTCTGATTTCTGAGGGAACTGGACTAATTTTTACAGGTCCAGACAAATAGGCAAAGCAAGCACCAGCAAGTTCTAAATCAGGGTTCTACTGCTTTAAATATTTTTTTCAGAACAAGGTCAGATGTAAATTAACAATGACAGCAGCCCCTAGAGGATTAAGCCAGTTTATGTGGTAACTGAACTAAAGATGAATTCTTTAATACAAAGTCAAAATGGTCCCAATTTAGAATGACAAGATAGTTCAACAAGGCTTATGTTTTTAATCTGGAAAAACTTGACTATAAATGATCTCAAGCTTAACAGAAATCGAATTAGGCGAAGCTAGACAGTGAGAACTAACACAAGCATCTACCTCATATGCACTTTCTGAGCTAGTTATTATGCCCATATATCAAGCAAGGAAACTGAATAAAGAAAAGGGTTAATAGGGATAAAGGGAGAATGGCTATTTTATGACAATCAACAATGTTGGCTACATTATACTACTCTTCCGTTACTTACAGAGCTATATTTTGAAAATTAAGGTCTATATGCTATTCAAGTAGAAAAATCAAAGTATAAAGTACTAGGTCTGCACAGGTTACCCACCAATTCAAGCTGTTGGTACTTCCCTGTAACTTTCCATTCTATCATTCTGCCCTCAGACGGGTAGGTAGGTGATGGACACATGGACAGATGGATTTATGGTCTTTGAAATCAATAAACCTATAGGTCATAAAACATTTTCCATAACATTTGTACCAATTAAACCAGAATCACACCCCCAAAGACACAATTCATCTTAATATTGATCAAAAAAGAAAAAGAAAATTATTTTTAAAGATGGAATAACTTTTTAGCTCTGACCACTTTACAACAAGAAGAAAATCTTTTATTTTCATAGTCACTGTGAGATTTCAACTCTCAGTGCTCAACTCTGCAATTTTCTATGTGTTGGGCAATGAAACTTCTTTTAGAAGACCTACAATTTGAATGGAACTCTTAACAATAATTTATCAGTTATTTTAAAAATAAACTTTAAAAAATAGAGTTTTAAAATATGGTTATCTGGAGTAGGGTATTTCTAGACTTGTGTGGAAGGCAAACCAGAAATATACTATAAAGAGGGCTTTTTTCTCCTTTGGATCTGTGTTGGCAATGAAACTTCTTACAAAATTGGCTGCAAGTCTGATTTCTGCCCCAAATGTGTTTATTTAGTACTACGAATCCAGAACATCTCTGCAGATGTTCAGTAGACAAAGCATTAAGAAAGGGGCAGGGAGAGCTGGGGTATAAACATGGTGCCCTCACTCCCACTTCATCCTGATGCCAACCCATCAGTCCCATGGGTCAGGAGCTGTAAAATTATTGCCCTCTCTTCACTGGAGTTTCTATCTGAGGCTCTTGTCACTGGTGGAAAGCAAGCTGGCAATCCACAGAGGCATAAGATAGAGAGACATGGCATGGTGTAGGACACCGTGACTTGAGGATAGAAAGTCAAAGCCATGGTTCTGAATTTTGCCATAAATAAATGATCTGACCTCAGTAAGTGACTTGACCTGTTTGCATCTCAGTTTCTCATCTGCAAAATAAGGCAAGTGGATCACCTAATTTTTAAAATTCTTTCCAACTCTAGAAATCTTTATTATAAGGATAAGTACAATTTACAAAACAGTAATTTTCAAATCTGGGCCTCATTTTCAACAATTCTTGTCTATGGGGCTTCTGCATCCTGAATTTCCTGAAGCCAAACAAAACAAAAAACCCCAAAGCACAGAATGATTCTTAATGTCTTCCTTCAAACATTTTGTTGCATCTCATGAACTATCAGGGAAGTATTAATTCCAAGTCACAGGCATTTGGATTCCAGTATGCCTTAAGGGACCATATTTGGGGTGGATTAAAGAAGAGACTAACAGTAAGGACCTACTATATGGCACAGGTAACTATATTCAGTATCTTGTAATACGTTATAACGTGAATATAAATCACTTTGTTGTACACTTGAAACTAACACAACATTATAAATCATCTATAGTTTAAAAAAGAAAAAAAGAGACTAAAACCCACCTTTGACTTTCAGAAGTTTAATATATAAAACCAGAACACTTTTTCAGTTTTGTTAGCCTAAATGAAACAGATTTGAAAAATCTGATGCTAGGTAAAAGATATGCAAAATCTGATCCTATTGTGAAGGAGGTAGTATATCTTTGATTACTAAAAATATAACAAAGATAGAAAATTTTCAATCCAAAGGAGGAAAAAAAAAACTCTTTATACTTCTGGTTTGCCTTCCACACAAGTCTAGAAATATTCTACTCCAAATAACCATATTTTAAAACTTTAAAACTATTTTTTAAAATTTATTTTTAAAACAACTGATAAATTATTGCTGAGTTCTGTTCAAATTGTAGCCCTTCTAAAATATTCTATGTTAAAGATCACTACAGATTTAACAAAGACTTACAATAAACAACAGCTAACTGACAGTCAATCAGTACCTGACTGTTAGGTCAGTAGGAAATCATGATTCAGATCCCCTAAGGTGTAAAGGGGGATCACGGTGCTGTAAAATGTCACAAAACACAAATAGTTTTACTTCTTCCAAAGGTACAAGTAATTCTTGTATTTCAATGAAACAGAATTGCAAACTTTTCAATTGACCCTTAGCCTTATTCCAAGATCCTAGCCAATTTTCTCCTCTGCATTGATCTGGCTCCTCTTTTGGCCCTTTGCATTTAAGTCTTTGAATTGTTATTGGCCTAGTTACTATATAGAATTGTAAATCCCTTGAAGGCAGTATCCAAATTTTATACTTCCTTGGTAAAGTTTAACTCCTAAATGAACTGCCCTCTGAAGACACCAAATCCAAAGCTTTATCCCTTTAGGAAAAAATTATATTTTCTTATACAGGTAACACCTTTAGCAGAGACTGAAAACTTTCTAGCAAAATTCATCTTCTCCTTCCTCCATAGATTAGCACTGTCACTGGCCACTTAGATACCTGTCAGGATGTTGTTCTCTGCCTGCCTTGTGGTTGGCAGTTGGGTGTAGCCGTGTGACTGTTTCTCTGGTGAGGGGTGTGAGCTGAGGTGATGTGTGCCACTTTGGGAGCAGAGTCTCTTCCACTCCCCTTCTTCCTTCTTGTGACAGCACCCAGCCTTGACCATGTACAAGAGGACAAGGCCATGGGGAAAAGAGGAGACACAGGATAGAAGGAACCCAAGTCTGTGAATATCTGAACGGAACAGAACCCCCTGGAATACCTATGTCAAACTGCTAAATGAGAGAGAAATTCACTATCTCCATACTGTGGATTCTTAGCAGTCTGGATTTTTACTCTAACTAATACATGCTAAAGATGGAGCAGCTCTATACAGTAAGCAAAAACAAGACCGGGAGCTGACTGTGGCTCAGATCATGAACTCCTTATTGCCAAATTCAGACTTAAATTGAAGAAAGTAGGGAAAACCACTAGATCATTCAGGTATGACCTAAATCAAATCCCTTACGACTATACAGTGGAACTGACAATAGATTCAAGATATTAGATCTGATAGAGTCCGTGAAGAACTTTGGACAGAGGTTCGTGACATTGTACGGGAGGCAGTGATCAAGACCATCCCCCAAAAAAAGAAATGCAAAAAGGCAAAATGATTGTCTGAGGAGGCCTTACAAATAGCTAAGAAAAGAAGAGAAGCTAAAGGCAAAGGAGAAAAGGCAAGATATACCCATTTGAATGCACAGTTCCAAAGAAAAGCAAGGAGAGATAAGAAAGACTTCTTAGTGATCAGGGCAAAGAAATAGAGGAAAACAACAGAATGGGAAAGACTAGAGATCTCTTCAAGAAAATTAGAGATACCAAGGGAACATTTCATGCAAAGATGGGCACAATAAAGGATAGACATGGTATGGACCTAACAGAAGCAGAAGATATTAAGAAGAGGTGGCAAGAATACACAGAACTGTACAAAAAAGATCTTCACGACCCAGATAACCATGATGGTGGAATCACTCACCTAGAGCCAGACATCCTGGAATTCGAAGTCTAGTGGGCCTTTGGAAGCATCACTACGAACAAAGCTAGTGGAGGTGATGGAATTTCAGTTATTTCAAATCCTAAAAGATGATGCTGTTAAAGTGCTGTACTCAATATGCCAGCAAATTTGGAAAACTCAGCAGTGGCCACAGAACTGGAAAAGGTAGTTTTCATTCCAATCCCAAAGAAAGGCAATGCCAAAGAATATTCAAACTACTGCACAATTGCACTCATTTCACATGCTAGCAAAGTAATGCTCAAAATTCTCCAAGCCAGGCTTCAATAGTACGTGAACCATGAACTTCCAGATGTTCAAGCTGGATTTAGAAAAGGTAGAGGAACCAGAGATCAAACTGTCAACGTCCGTTGGATCACTGAAAAAGCAAGAGTTCCAGAAAAACATCTACTTCTGCTTTATTGACTATCCGAAAGCCTTTGACTTTGTGGATCACAACAAACTGTGGAAAATTCTTCAAGAGATGGGAATACCAGACCACCTTATCTGCCTCCTGAGAAATCTGTATGCAGGTCAAGAAGCAACAGTTAGAACTGGACATGGAACAACAGACTGGTTCCAAATAGGGAAAGGAGTACGTCAAGGCTGTCTATTGTCAGCCTGCTTATTTAATGTCTCTGCAGAGTACATCAGGCAAAATGCCGGGCTGGATGAAGCAAAAGCTGGAATTAAGATTGCTGTGAGAAATATCAATAACCTCAGACATGCAGATGACACCACCCTTATGGCAGAAAGCGAAGAACTAAAGAGCCTCTTGATGAAAGTGAAAGAGGAGAGTGAAAAAGTTGGCTTAAAACTCAACATTCAGAAAACTAAGATCATGGCATCCGGTCCCATCACTTCATGGCAAATAGATGGGGAAACAGTGGAAACAGTGTCAGACTTTATTTTTTTGGGCTCCAAAATCACTGCAGATGGTGACTGCAGCCATGAAATTAAAAGACGTTTGCTCCTTGGAAGAAAAGCTATGACAAACCTAGATGGCATATTAAAAACCAGAGACATTACTTTGCCAACAAAGGTCTGTCTAGTCAAAGCTATGATTTTTCCAGTAGTCATGTGTGAATGTGAGAGTTGGACTAAAAAGAAAGCTGAGTGCTGAAGAATTGATGCTTTTGAACTGCGGTGTTGGAGAAGACTCTTGAGAGTCCGTTGAACTGCAAGGAGATCCAACCAGTCAAGCCTAAAGGAAATCAATCCTAAATATTCATCAAAAGGACTGATGCTGAAGCTGAAACTCCAATAGTTTGGCCACCTGATGCAAAGAACTGACTCATTGGAAAAGAACCTGATGCTGGGAAAGATTGAGGACAGGAGGAGAAGGGGACAACAGAGGATGAGATGGTTGGATAGCATCACCGACTCAATGGACAAGAGTTTGAGCAAGCTCTGGGAGTGGGTAAAGGACAGGGAAGCCTGGTGTGCTGCAGTCCATGGGGTCACAAAGAGTCGGACACGACTGAGCGACTGAACTGAAGAATACATGTGTATGTATAACAGGAAGGATGAGAAAATACGAGAAGCAGGAGAAAAGCCACCTGGACCCTACACCACCTAATAATTATTAACCTCTTGACTTTTCTCTCTATCTATAGAAGAACCACATACATGTGTTTTTCTACAGAAATACAGCCTCTCTTACTTCATATCATCTTCTATCTATTAATATTTTTCTTTCTTGTTTTTGGCTGCAGCTTGCAGGATCTTAACTCCCTGACCAGAGATCGAACCCAGGGCCCCGACAATGAAAGTGTGAATCCTAACCACTGAACCACCAGGGAATTTCCTAATATTTTTCAGTATCAAAAATACATACATTTAATCTTTTTTAAAAAGACTTATTTTGTATTGGGGTATAGCCAATTAACAATGTGATAGTTTCAGGCAAACAGCGGAAAGACTCAGCCATACATACACAAGTATCCCTTCTCCCCCAAATTCCCCTCCCATCCAACTAAGCAGAGTTCCATGTGCTATACAGTAGGTCCTTTTCGGTTATCCATTTTAAATATAGCAGAACATACATTTAATCTTAATGGCTATATAATATTCTACTGTTTGGATTTATCAAAATAAACTCATCTATCTTTTCATTGTTGGCCATTTGCATTTTTTCCTCTTAAAAATTCTGTTATAAACAACACTGCAGAGAATATTTTTGCACCCAAACCTTTACATATCCATCAGGTTCCCCCCGCCCCAGGTCTCTATTCTCAGCATAAATCTGCAAAGATGTTCCCTCTTTCTCGGGGCCTGCATTAAATCATATGTCTGATAAGTATTTATAAAGCTGCCTTCATTCATTATATTTTTGAGCAAACTCCTATTTATGTTTTGTCAACCGGGAAAACCAAACAAGGTCCAGCTCCCACTCGGCACCTGGAATGAATAATTGACTCCCTACACGTATAAGACAAACTCTCCCTGTACAACGCAGTCCTGGCTAGTAACATGCACAAAAAGGAAAGCAGTAGTAAACCTTGTTTCCTGCTGACAAACCTTGATCTACATCTGTGTTGCCAATTACTTGTTCAACAAACCTGTTACTTTTTTGGAAATAATAAATAATTCAGAGAAAGTCGTTTTGAATCCTCTGACATCTGTTGCTTGTATGACTCTGAATTATTCATCAGTGAGCATAAACAGCATTAATTAAAAAGGGCTGAGGCAAACCATGGAAATAGAAAAATGAACACTGCAGAAGAAAATGCCTTTACTCAACCCATACCTCACTTGTCATTGACAAATATCCAAAGAGCCCGCCAGACCTAGTAATTTAAAGGAACTGGTACACTTAAGATATCAGAAGGCAGGATCTAAATGAGGAACACTATTTCAGGTTTCATGCTTTTTTCCCTCCTTCAGAAAAATCACCTTCTTTGACTTGGTCTCTTTCAGCACTCTACCTGCTCGTTCTCTGGGTCTGAGTGTTGTGGTATTCAAAGGGAAAGGAAATTTACTAATTGAGGTGCAAAAGAATTGCAAGAAGTGTCCCAGATCAAGTCATCGTATCCTCATTTGTACACCGAGATTTAGAAATATTAATGGAAGAGGTCCCCCAAATTAAGAGCGGCTCAATTCATCTGGCTGCCACTGCCTGATCATTTATTTCCATGACGACATTGGCACTTCCTCTCAACCAAGTGCTTTCTTGTGGTAAAGAGCAAAAGAAAAACCTCACAGCCTGGCTGCCTACTCTACCCGGGTGGCCCTGGGCTAATTCTTCCCCTAGTCTGTCTCTCTGCATCGGGAGAGTGATATTAGATTCAGCAACACCCTCCACTGGAGAAAAGCCTACGGACTCTGTGTGTGGAGGGAACGTGTGAGCAGACAAGAGTTTACGCAGAACTGTTGGTAAACATATGCCTCCAGAGGTGGGGCCCTGGGTGTCTCAGTAACTGGTTTCTCAGGGACCAGAAGAAACAGGCCTCTCTGGAAATGCAGGGTGGCGGCTGGGGGGAGCTGCAAAAGGTGGTTTGAGTCAGAAATTTTCAGAGAAACCCATTCCTTTGTCTGGCTCTGGTGACTTGCTCAGTGAGGATTTCTGGACTCCGAGGTAACCTGGACTCCTGCTCCCCTCACCCTGGTACCAACTGCTGGGGTTGTTGTGGGCAACAGAGGAGAAACACTGAGCAGAGAACAGAGCAGCCAGAGAAGGAAGGGGGAGGAAAAAAAAAACTACTAGACTGAAGAAAGCCACAGCCCTGTTTAGGGTCTTTTCAAAACCTCTGAAATCAGAGGCATGACAAGCAATTGGCAAGGTCTTCTTGGTGGTAGCCACTAATGAATGGCTTCTGTGCAAAAATGACCACTCCAGTCTCTCCAGATTGGGTGCAGAGAGACCTCCCAAGGCTTCCAGAAAAAGAGAGACACAGAAATCCTCCACGCACTTTTGAATCCTCTTTCAGTAACACCCTTTCAAAGGATTTCACAAATGGGCACAAACCTCCCCTGTTTTTTTCCCAGTTTAGTTTGTTCCTGCAAGGAGGAAGGTTGGAAGAGGGAAAGGAGATGGTGGAGGGGAGCGCAGAAGAGGGGAGAAACTGCTGGCTCCGCCTGGCTCGGAACGGCCCTTCATCAAAGGGGGCTTGTTCTTAAAACGGCAGAGGACGGGTGGAGGAGAAGCCAAGATGCTCAGTTTCCCAAAAAGAGTTTGAACAGGGACTTCTGTGTCTCTTTCAGGCACTACCGAAAATGCAACTACGAATTTAGAAAAGATCACTTATATAGCACTGGATTTGAAGAAATGAACTAAAAAAAGATCTCTCTTAGAAAGACAATAGATGGATTTGCTGGGTAAGAGGTCCTTCCACCGAAACCCAAGTTCAGCTAGGATGGATGAAGCCTGTTTGTAATGTCTGAAAGTTTCCCAGATGCCCACACAGGCTTTATTTTATTCAAATATTCAAAAAACAAACATTGACCCAGAGTACTTTCTCTTTTGGAAGAAAAAAAAAAAGCACTACCTCCTTCCTTTCTAATCCAATCCGGCTTTAAGTTAGAGGTAAAGTGAAAGTCTTAGGGGATGAATACAAGGTGACCGTTTCATCATGGCAGGATGTCATAGCTCTTAACAGGAAGAGCCTGGAGGCACCCAGACTGGAGTCTTGGTTTGGTGATGATACTATGATGCACCTAGAAATTGGGAGTTGTGAAAACACTCTACATGCAAGTGCTGAGAAAGACTTTAAGGGGGAGGAAGGGAGCACCAGGGTTCTCAATCTAGGAGAACCCACAGGGCAGAGGGAAGCCAGGACCCTCAACAGAGGTCACCCCATCCTTGAATGCTATCTGAATGGTAAAAATAAAACCTGGAGTCACCAGCGGAGATACCAATGGGCAGCTCAACCTTGCCTCAGAGGCAAAACCCAGTGTTTCTAAATTTTACCTCGGAATCTTGTTACAATGCGAATTCTGACTCAGAAGTTCTAGAATGAGGCCTGAGATTCTGCATTTCTAACAAGCTTCCAAATGATGCTCTGCTGCTGGTCTACAGACCATACTCTGAGTTGTAACAGTTCAACCCAGGCAATACATTAGAATCACTGTAGTTCTGAAAGGGAAATCCCTGACTCAGTCCTTCCCATGACCAATTAAATCAGTATGTGTGGCAGTGAGGCCAACCACTGGGATTTTTTTTTTTTTTTTAAGTTTCCCAGGTGAGTTTTATATGCAAGCAGGACTGGGGACCCACTAGCTGGACTATTCTGACTCTCCTTATCAACTAGGTATGTGGACCCAGGCAACTTAATCTCCAAGAATCTCAATTTGATATCAGAAAAAGGGGATATGCTGGCCAAAATGGATTGGTATAGAAACAAGCATTTCTGAAAGCACTTTGAAAGAAGATAAAATACAATAGTTACTTTATTCAAGTTCTTAATTTCCTTGATTGGAATGAGTTCATAGTCCCTGACTAATCAGATTTCACAAATATCAGATGCATGCTAATTCTATGGAATAGAATGGTTTTTAGCTGAGATCTCCCTGTTGTTCTGTTAATGCCCCAAAGCCCAGTGCGTTGGGCTTCTTTCTTAAATGACAATCCCGAGCTCCCTGGGTGCAAGAAAGGTCTTCTGCTGCCAATTTTGGACTTTTGTGCAATAAACAAAGCGTCCCAGGGCATCGGTTCTGCCAGCCACCAACAGATGGCATCAGTGGCCGTGCAAGGTCCTCTCAGCTTCGGCCTTGGCCTTGTTCCTTAATCTGTCACGTTTGCTATCTATGAAATACAATGTCTTGTTAAAAACTAACTGAAAGTTAAAAAAAAAAAAGAAGAAAGAGTCAAAATGAAATGCAAGTGTCTTTGGATAATAAAACAAGAGTTATAAACGAGTAAGAGACCTCAACATCTCCAACTCACTAAGAAAACAATTTTACCAGCAACAGGTACCCAAGCTAGGCTAGTGTCATGTTGGATTTAGAACAAACAGGCGTGCAGAACCCCATCAGTGAGAAGAGCCTCTTGTCCCTAGCTGATAGCACACTGAAGTTGCTTCTCAAACCCACACAGAAGACAAAACAACCCACCACCATGAGGCAAGGCTATAACCTCAACAACACTCACCAGAACAAAGACCCTCTGAGAAGCAGAGCTCCGCTTCCTCTGTGACACAGGAGACACTCTAGGGGTCACAGTGGGGAAAGAAGGGATGATGCTCCTGGCATCTACTGGGTGGAGGCCAAGGATGCTGCCAAGCGCTTCACAAAGGACAGGGCAGCCCCTTGCAACAAAGAATGAGCCAATGTCAACGGTGCTGTGGTTCAAGAAAGCCTCCTCTAGAGGCCAGGAATTTCAGCCAAGAAAATTTAAATTCCAAAAGTCAATTTCCTACTGTTGTCACCAAAAAACATCCTGACGGGGAAGACAAAAGCTAATTAATGGGAACTGCCTCCTGGAGACAAAAATCAACCCTCCCAAGCCTTCTTTGTCCCTGTTTTTGAGTACAGAGTGTTCCTTGTTTTTGCCAAGCTCCCCCCCCGCCCCCCCGGACCTCATTCTCACCGGCATTCTCAGGAACTATGCTCCCTCCACCATGACCTACTCCTGAGCTCTCCTTCACCACCTCCCTCTATCTGTTTCAGAGAGGCTGTTTCCCCCTCTCACCTAGAGAATAAAATAAACAGGACTCAAATAACCTGTTGAGTCCATATTGATATAAACAAGTAATTGGATAAATAAATAAATGGAAGAGAAGGAACAAAACATCCTCACAGAAGAATTCCAAGTAATAAATGTAGAAAAGAATGAAAAAAAAAAGAAAATCACTAGCAGAGCGCAATGGTAGTAATGGCTGCTGGTCAGATACACTGGTGAAAGTTCAAAGTTTTTAAAGGAGAAACAAGATACTTGCACAGCCTCAAAGCATCTCTCCAAAAGCATTTATTAATCCCTTTGGGGGTTTTAGCACCTGTGAACAACCTTGTTTTCATACTCCTCTCTCTACTGGGTAGAGCTTTCATTTCCTTCCCCTTGAATATAGGCTGGATTCAGTGACTCACTACTAATGGATGGAACAGGTCCCAGGGGCAGCTTTCTAGAATTATCAGGATGACTTCTGGCAGTTTTATTCTTAGAGGTCATTGAGATATCTTGACACAATATCCAAATGCATCACACACCTGGGTGTGGCTGGCAGGTGACTTTGGTGCACTGATAGTGTAGCATTCACTCTGAGTGACATTAATTTGCAGAGCAAATCTGGCTGAGGCATAGGCAAAGCAAACCTTATAACATGCCTAAAGTGACAGGTTGGTGTAGCAAAAGAACAATAGCTGGTTCCCAAATTCAGAATTTTTTTTAACAGCCATTCACTTACTGACCACAACCATTTCAAAACCCTTCGTGACAACATCCATTAAATTAATACCCCAGTCACTCTGCATCAGAGTAAATATGAAACAGGTACAACTGAAACCTCTCCCACCAGTCCACACCTCCCTCCCCCCATCTTGTATCTGGAAATCTGAGGTCAGGGAAAAAAACTGGATGCCTCAGAGTTCTTTTCAGCTAAAATGCAAACAAGAGCAGGTTCAAGAAGCAATCAAATGAACCTTAACACAAGAATGCCAGCTTGTTATTTTTCAAACAGTAGGGTCAAAGCCCTGTTAATAGGAGGAAAATTATTGGGGGCAGAAAATTAATATTCACTGCTGAGTCCTCTTTACCATGAGTTGACTCTGGAAGCAAGTGTTTGAAAGATGGATCAGGATGAAAGCGCTACCATCTCCCATCCTACCAACACCAGGGGCCACCACTCTTCCCAGAGCCAGGGAACCCCCAGTGGGGTCCAACTCAAGCCACAGCAACCAGAAGGCATGGGCATCTGATTTGTCTTTCCGGTGTCCAGGAGTAGGTTTTTCAAGGGAGCAGGCTGAGGACACTGCATTTGGAAGGTCAAAGGGGTGCTTTGAAGAGAGACACTTGGAAGAGTGGTGAACTGTGTTGAAGAGCAGGAGTCAGAAGAGGCGAGTGCCTGGCCCTATTCTCTGCTGAGTAAGGCCAAGTGCCCTGCATGTGTGCTTTACCGGGAAAGGGCTGCTCCAAGTGTTGACTGCTAATGGGTCCCCTCTGGTCCCCTAGTCTGTAAAACTGTCTTTGGCCTACAGGAGTATCTCCACCTGGAAGGTTATACCTACCCTGAGGGAGGCCCAGAACCAATCAATGGCTGACCTGGGAGAGGGGAGCAAAAGGCTGACCCTTGGGCAAGGGGACACAGAGCTCCTCAATAACCCAGCTAAAACTCACCTTTCCCCCACCGCCCCGCCACTCTCTGCTGTGCTTAGTCGCTCAGTCACGTCCAACTCTTTGCAACCCCATGGACTGAAACCCCCCAGGCTCTTCTGTCCATGGGGATTCTCCAGGCAAGAATAGTGAAATGGACTGCTTTGCCCTCCTCCAGGGAATCTTCCCAACCAAGAGATCAAACCCAGGTCTCCGGCATTGCACACGGATTCTTTACTGTCTGTGCCACCAGGGAAGCCCCACCCTGCCACTCTGCCCACCCCCAGTCCCTGGGCTAACACATCGTCTCCATGCAAATCCCTTGACTTCTAAAGAACCTGACCCAAGATACTGGGAATTAAGCTTCCTTGAAGTTTTGGGGCAGGGGCAGGTTTGGTAGATCCTGGGAAAAGAATTTCCAGTTGAAGGACTCCAGCGCTTCCTTGAGAACAACTAGGCAGAAAAGACTAAGACCCAGGCCCACTAATGCCCCAAACACTAGAAAGAAAGCTCATGTCCTAGTGCTTCCTTATTGCGATTGAACAAAGGATATCAGGAGATGCATCCCCCATATCTGGGTGACAGAGCCATGTCCTAAAAAGATCCTACAACAAAAGGCTGATTTTGCTAGTTACTGGACACCATGTACCCAAGCTGGGAAAAGCTAAATACTGGCAAATCCAATCTCACAGATCACTTATAAGGCAAAAAAGAGTCTTTTTCAACAAGGTATTTACAATGAGATTTCGCACTGGTGCTAGCATTGCAGCACAGATGATCTTTCCTTGGTGTTTTCCAAGGCTGTTTCCTCTCTACAGGATCAGCAGGAAACTTTCTCCTTTATATACACTCCCCACTGCCTTCCCTCCTTTGCCTTTCTTCCTGCCCCGTGCTCCTCGTGGGGCTTCCTAGGATTACCTCCCCAGTTCTCATCTTAGGGCTGACCTCTGGGGATCACTCTAGGACAGTGTACATCCAGCAACGTAAAACCTTAAAATCTTAGTTCCAGAGCTCATACTCTAAGTGAACAGCCCAAGAATGTAACCTAACTAGTTGTAACTTGCTAAAGTACTTGATTCTTGGGCAAAGTAGTTAAAAGCCAGAGAGTTGTAAAAGAGTGGTCTGAAACAGCCTAGGAATTTTTTACAACTCATAACAATGTGCTTCTTTAGTGCAATTTTAAATTAGCTTTCATAAATCTTGCCTGCTCCATTATATTTCAGATGTTGAATTTAGGACAGTGTTCAAAGATTTTTATGGGGCCAGTTCATGGTTCCAATTCCAATTTATCATTATTCCTTTCCTGACTTCCTTTTGGAGTTCTCCAGCATATGGGTCCTTAAAGACTAAAGAAACCAATGGTTTAATCAAAGAGAAAATGTTCTGTTTCCTCCATTTAGAAATTCATTGAAATAAAGATGAAGTCCATCCTGAACAGCAGGACGTTCTGAGAAAGCCATCAGTCTAAATGCCTTTATGAATAACTATTATGTTAGAAACTCAAAAGATCTTACATCTCAGCCAGATGAATAATCAGGCCACTAGGGAACACAGGGAAGAAAATTAATATAACGCGGGTCTACACATTTTTTTTCTCTGCTTGTCTGAACACATGAAATATCTCTTTACTTTTACCACCAAATACATATTCAGGTAGCTTCTCTTGGTATCAGTGATGCTTCTCAACTCTAAGTTAAGGACTTCTGGAGGCTGAATTTGCTTCCTCCGACCTCCAAAGCACTACGAGCATGCGTGTGTGCTAAGTCACTTCAGCTATGTCAGACTGTGCGACCCTGTGGACAGTAGCCCATCAGGCTCCTCTGTCCATGGGATTCTCCAGGCAAAAATATTGGAGTGGGTTGTCACACCATCTTCCAGGGGATCTTCCTGACCCAGGGGTCAAACCCGCGTCTCTTATGTCTCCTGTATTGGCAGGTGTGTTCTGTGTTCTTTACCGCTAGCACCATCTGGGAAGCTCCCAAAGCACTCTATGAAGTACAAAATTATTATAGCATGAATACAACAACATCCTGCTTAACTTGTAAAAATTGATGGTATGGGCTCAGGGAAAGCTCAATCAATATTGCCATAAATGCATATTAACGAAATACATGCCACAAATTCAATTAAGAAAGTGATTAAACAGTATTGAAACTAAGTATTCAAAAAAAACAAAATTAACCCAAATCCAGCTTTCAGTTCTCCCTACCTGTCAATCAGAGGTACAAAGAGAAAAACCGGATGCGTGTTTATCTCTCTTTAGCTACTATAAACTGTTACTTGCTATGCAAAGGAATCTATAAGTCCAGATTACTACAGGATGCTTATCGTCTTAAAAAACACAAGTGCTAAATATAAGTACTACATTACATTATATACGTGTGTGTATATATATAACTACAATCTATGTATTTGACTATAATTATTCAGTGACAGGGAAGCCTGGTGTGCTGCAGTCCATGGGGTCACAAAGAGTCTGACCCGACTGAGTGAACTGAACCGACAGATTCAGTGATCCGACTAATCATTTTTTCCCTGTAACATGCTATTTAGAAAACACTATTACATCATGTAAATAATTTCCCTGGCTCCACCCCAATTGCATAAAAGCAGTCAATGGCAACCCACTCCAATATTCATACCGGAAAAATCCCATGGACAGAGGAGCCTGGCAGGCTACAGTCCAAAGTGTTGCAGAATTGGACACAACTGAGCAACTGAAGCACAGCACAAGCCAGCAGTCTTTTTTCCAGCACAATGTGTTTGGAAAGTGCCTGCTATGTGGTGTTCTTGTCCACATCACCACATTTAAGCAAGCAACAGAAAAAAAGGAAAAAGAAAGGAAAAAGCAAAATTGTAGCTAAGCTCCCTCCTCCCAACTCATAATCAGCAAAACACTCTCTCTTGTCAAAGGACCAAACACAGGAACTTCAACGATGAGAGCCTGAGAGCCGACAACAACACAGTGATCTTTAAATTCAAGCAGCACACTGTGCAAGCACATGGAATGTTACCCAGTGAGAAGCGGAAGAGAAACTCCCCAGGGAACAGCGATGGGCAGGAAATCCAAGGGCCAGGTTGAGCGTTGACTGTGTGACTAGTTCTGTGATGATGAACAAGTTATGACATACTTTGTGGCTTCATATTCATCTACAGTTAAAACACTGGATTAAATGGTCTAAGGTCCATGCCAGTTCAAAATTCTAAGATTTTAAGGCTATTTCTTCAATACTTAGGCATTGCCAAGATTCCACGACATTGATCCTGACTCCCAAGGCTGCACTGTGGTTGCTGGAGACATTTTGCTTGTCACTCTCCAGCACAATGGGATAGGTTTGGAGAAAAACAGGAAAGACATGTCCTGAATGACATGTGTGTGGTCCTTAAGTGAAAAAAATTACCTATTTCATGTCTTCTCAAAGGGTATGGAGTATCCCTCTTCTAAGACAGACCAGACTAACTCAGGCACTGCTCTGATAGCTGTATACTATCCTGTGCTATTCTACTGACACCTATTATTTATTTGACTCAAGTAGGAAAATTTTAGAAGCATTTTCAAAATGAGAATACAGAATATGTTTTATTTCTAATTTGAGTAATTTGAAGTACCCATGGGATTTGCTCTTATACACACAGTTTTAGGCAAGACAATGAAAGAGTTCTGAGCCCTAGAACACAAATAAAGGCTAACCCCTGCAGCAGGGTGCTGAGGCTGGAAAATACCCAGGCACCTTAAACTCCTTATCCACCACTAATGAACAATGGCAATCCAGAGGCTGACAGAGAAAGTATGGAACATCAACAGGTACTCACTTTGACAGACAATCCTGGGGACAGAATACCTGCCACAGGTAATAAATCACTTCATTTATCTTTTTAGCAGTGCACAGTGGGTTATACCCATACATCACTTTGGCCTCTTTTCTGCCCTGTTGACAAAGGACAACTTGAGAAGGATGGTGGGAAAACTGGGAGAAAAAAGGGAGGGAAACAGAAGAGCTCTGTCCCTTGGCCTGTACAGTATAAGAAATAATGATGGCGATGATGATGTGCAGTGTCACTGTTTTCTAAGTATCAGCTCCATCTGTAAAATCTTACAGCACTTTCTGGATGTACCAATGAAGTGACTATGGGTTGGAAAATAAAGTTAGCTTTCTTCCCAAATCCCTTAGCACACACTATATATCTATAGTCTCAACAGGATCATAAGCACTTGGCTTTCCTAACAATGGGTGAGTTTATGGATTTCACCAATGATACTGTTTAGAAACTGGTACCCTGAGAAGCATAGCAGCACAAAACTTAATATGGTAAATGGGACTTTCTGGTGCAGCAATATGGTGGCAAATTAAGACAATGTGGAAAAAATTTTCTCACTACAAATATTCAAGAACTGGGTAAAATATAAAAAGGAAAAAGCCAAGTGAGAGCATAGTACGAGTGGATCCTGAGACTGCTTTGATAACTTACAGACTTGCATTTTAAAACCCAAGTGGATTAAGGAGTAAAACCGTGAGCTGCCATAAGGCAGAGAGTTGAAACTAAAACCCTTTAGGTGAGGCAGGGTCCTCAACGGGTGGCTTCCTCAATGAAGACCGGGGGAAAAGTTCACCCCCTAGAAAAGGGATCCAACAGGACAAGCATTGTGTCCCCGAACTCTGAGTGAAAAAGAAAAACAAAAAAAGCCTCTCCTCTGAAATACAGATATCCAGACCTGAGCCTTGAACAAAATAATCCAGAAAGTCCCAAACTAAAAAATGAGCAGAAACACTGGCCCCAAACCAGTGATACTCCTGAGAGCTCTAGAATAAGCAATGCAAATTGTTCTGGAGGCTCTGTTATCAGGCCACATGAGATCCCCACACACAAAAAGTAATCCCCACTCAAGATCAGCTTATATGAAAAACGTAAAATTACAGTATACCATAAGCAGAAAACAGCAACCACAACAAACAAAATTGTTAGAATGCCAGGAATTTGAGATCATAAAATTAAAATTTGAAAAAGAGAATACAAAATACAAAATAAATGTGTCTAAAGCTATAAAAGACATAAAAGTAGGGAATAAAACCCTGAGGGAAAAAATATGAAAAACAGTCAGATGTAAAAATAAGCCAAATAGAGATTCTAGAAATGAATATTATAATCATTGAAATTAAAAAGTCAACAGATTAAGTTAAACAGATTAGACACAAATAAAGAGAAAATTAAGTAAAATGGGAGACAGATTTGAGGAAATTGTCAAGGTGTATTACAGAAATAAAAGGGGCATGAAAGAATAGCTTGATTCCAAAAGCATTTAATGCAAGACTCAGATGATGCAAATATAGAGACTGTGTCAGCTTGGACCCTCTAATAAGCAGAAGCCAAGAAAAGATATTGGGAAGAGAGGGATAGGTAAAGAGAAGCCTCAGACCATGATGCAGGTGGGACCTGTGAAAGATAAGGGAGAAAGGAAGAGTGCTGGATAGGATGAGACGCAGAGCAAAGCTCAGTTCTAAGAAAATTCTGGTCATGCAGTGGAGAGACCTTGAGCCAAAATCATGCATTAGAAGAGTCCTACATCCTGAAGGAATGGGCTAGCACTAGTACTCACATCTTACTAAGCCAGCAACTGGGAACAGCCCGGGGCAAGTGTGGCTTTTGAGTAAATCTTGAGACACAGCATCTGGGGTCTCTCAACTATGCTTCCCAAAGCAGAAGATCTGGGAGGCATATTTTCATGGTTGCCAAAATGAAGGGGAGCAATATTTTAAGAGATAATAGTTAAGGATTTTCCAGAATTGTAAAAGCCATATATCCTCCATGTAGAGAATTAACAGCAAGTTCCAAGCAGAATAAATCAAAGCAAACCCACACATGCGATAGTTAAATGGCAGAATATCAAACGCTATAAAATGCCAAAAACGAGGAGAAATTTGAACTAAATGAAAAGAAAATAAGTTGGTAGGTAGGATAATTGGAGTTAATTTCAGACTGCTTTCTAAGAAAATAAATTTAAGGATAACAAATTCAGCAGAAGGAAAAAGGGAGGAATTGATAAAACTCAATTCAGTAAGAGACAGGAAAGGAGAAAAAGAAAGCAAAGAAAAACTATGGGAAATAGAGAACATGAAGTAAGAGAAATAATTTAAAATATCAATAGTTACTATAAATGCAAACAGATTAAAACAGCTGGTTAAAATTTAGCCATATTCTATTTACAAGAGATTCTTATAAATAAAAACCTCTTACTTACTTTACCACTAAGTAAAACCAATTACTGGTTCTTACACAAGACTTATTGATTTCATCAATGAGATAAGATCCTATTCTCATCTGTACAATGGGATGATAATAATAGACTTATTTTTGAGTCTATAATACATTTTTCTTAAAATAACACAAAGAAGTGA
Source organism: Cervus canadensis (assembly GCF_019320065.1). Classification (NCBI taxonomy): domain Eukaryota; kingdom Metazoa; phylum Chordata; class Mammalia; order Artiodactyla; family Cervidae; genus Cervus; species Cervus canadensis. The sequence goes on along the minus strand of NC_057386.1, from coordinate 13,275,193 downwards.
AATGAAAATCTTAATCATTCAGTTGTGTCTTGACTCTTTGCAACCCCATGGACTGTAGTCCACTGTACCCCTCAAGGCTCCTCTGTCCATGGAATTCTTCAAGCAAGAATACTGGAGTAGGTTACCATTCCCTTCTCCAGGGGATCTTCCCAACACAGGGATTGAACCTAGGTCTCTTGCATTGCAGGCAGATTCTTTACCATCTGAGCCACCAGCAACACAGCAAAACGTTAACATTTGTGTAATCTTTCTGGTGGGTACATAGGTGCAAGTTTCATTATTGTCTGTATATTTTAATCTATTTGAATTGCTTCAAAAATAAGTGTTGGGAGTCCAGTGGTTAGGGCTCTGAGCTCCCACTGCAGGAGGCATAGGTTCAAGTGTTGCTGGGGGAACTAAGATTCTGCATGCCATGCGGCATGGCCAAAAAAGAAAAAAATTTCTTTAACTGTTTAAATCTATTAAGTCCAATAATCAAGTAAAAATATAAGACCACAGTAAATGAAAGTGTTCTTATACACCATTTGGGAGGGTATGAACTATATACCTTTCCTAGAAAACAATTTTGTAAGATACACAAAAACTTTAAAAATGTAGACACTCTTTAGCCCAGTGATTCAATTCTTGTAATTCATCCCAAGGAATTAATCAGAGGTGTGTACAAGCACGTATGTATTAGTTTATAACTGAGTTACATGTAATGGTGAAAAATTCAAACAACTTTAATGTTGTTGGAAACTGCTTCACTAAACTGTAATGCATCTGTATAACAGAATAGTGTGCAATCATTAAAATTCAGGTTAAGGTTATACAAGATTGCTAATGACAAGTATATATTAATAAGTGAAAAAAGAAACAAAGCATTATGCATAGTATGAGCTTGTTTTAATTAAAAAAAGCATATGTATATATATGTAAACAGACAAAGGACCACCAGTGAAGCACTTCTGGATGGTAGAGATTCTGAATGACTTTTTTCATTGTGTTTTCCTCTGTTTTCCCAATTGTCTGCAGTGAGCATATGGTACTTTGCAGTTAGTGGGGGGTGGGGGGGAAGCAATCATTATTTCTAAAGTAAGTGGCAATAATTCCAGTTTATACTCTAATGCAGGGATCCACAAACTATATCCTGCAGGCCAAATCCAGCCTGCCACCCTGCCTGTGAGTTAAGAATGGTTTTACATTTTTAAATCCTTGAAAAAAATCAAAAGCAGAATAATATTTATAATCTGCCATTCTAATCTTTGTATTCAATCTTTACAACAACCCTGTGAAGTTGGTACTATGGCCTGTTTTATAGATAAACGAACAGAAGCTCCAGGATTGGTCAGGTAAGTAGTCAAAGATCTCACAGTTACCAAGTCTTTGCGGAAATTCAAACCCAAGGAGTCTTACCCCAGACTTTACCTAACTTGCTTCCTCCATGTGAAAACTCCACCACTGTGAGGGCCGACCTGCACAGGTGAATCTCAGGGTGAAAGCCCACAGTGTTCCAGGGAAGCTTTGTTTGAGACTGGGCCCTGGTTCTACCATGATGATATGCTGTGCTGAGTTGCTTCCTTCCTGTCCAACTCTTTGTGACCCCATGGACTGTAGCCCGCCAGGCTCCTCTGTCCATGGGATTCTCCAGGCAAGAATACTGGAGTGGGTTGCCGTGCCCTCCTCCAGGGAATCTTCCTGACCCTGGGATTGAATTCATGTCTCTTATATTTCCTGCACTGGCAGGCGGGGGTTCTTTAACCACTGATGCCACCTGGAAAGCTCACGATGATAGGAAACACAAACTCTGAACTTCGATCAACCAAAATGTCATCCTCCTCAAAAGAATTCCAGGGCGGAAAAAAAAAAAAAAGAATTCAAGCACTTCTCTGGTGGCCGAATGTTACGAAAACACCTGCCAATGCAGGGGGCACGGGTTTAATCCCTGATCCAGGAAGATCCCACATGCTATGGAGCCGCTAAGCCCATGCACAGCTACTAAGCCCACACTCCTAGAGCCGGTGCTCTGCAGCAAGAGAAGCCACCACAATAAGAAGCCTGTTCACTGCAGCAAAGAGTAGCCCCTGCTCACCACAACTCGAGAAAACCCTCGAGCAGCAATGAAGACCCACCACAGACAAAAAATTAAATAAACTAAAAAAAAAACCAATTTCCATTCTTTTCATCACTAGACCTGCATTGTAGAAAACTGTACTCTTTTAATACCATTATTCTGTTTTGAATTTCATCAATAAAAAGTTGTGGAAATTTGTTTAGTCTCATTATGTAAGGGCATGGCAACCCCCTCCAGTATTCTTGCCTGGAGAATCCCCATGGACAGAGGGGCCTGGCGGGGGAGCTACAGTCCGTGGGGTCACAAAGAGTTGAACATGACAGCGACAAAGCACACACACGCCTGGAACCACACAGTAACCAAGAACCCTAACGGCTCTCTCTTTCAAGCCATTCTACAGCTCTTTCTACTGCTATGTCTGTGTATATATATATATATATATATTTATCCATCATCTCCCATCAAGAGGCGCACTAAAAAAAGAAAGTAAAACTTAGTACACTCAAGGTTATTGCTTCTAGCAAAGATTTGTTCAAGGGAAGAGACTTGACGTTTATGTCATTTCTGAAGTTAATTAACTTATCAGTGTTTTTTTTTTATTACCAAAATAACTGAGAATTTGGCCCACCCTAAGTATGGGTTTGTTCATTCACTCACTTAACAAACCCTAAGCATAGCTTACAGATCAGAAGATATATATCAATACGACAAAACACATTTTATAATAGAAAGCAGTTTTAAATGACTACAAGAAATACAAATTAAAACCACAGTGATACATCACCACACCCATTAAAGCATCTATAATCAAAAGGACAGACAGTACTAAGTATTGGTAAGGATGTGGAGAAAGCAAAACCCCCATACAGCGCTAGTTAGAATGTAAAACATAAAATGCAACAGTCATTTTGGAAAATGGCCTGGTGGTTTCTTTGAAAGTTAAACATATGACTCAAAAATTCAAGTCCTAAGTTTGTCTACCCAAGAGGAATGGAAACATGCATCCATACCAAGATTGGTATACAGATGATCATAGCAGTATTTTCATAATAGTTCTAAACTAAATGTCCATCAACTGGTAACTGGATAAACAAAATGTGGTATATCCACACAATGGAACACTACTTAGCAATAAAAAAAGGCCAACTATGATACACTCAACAACATGGATGAACTCAAAAACAGCATGCTGAGGGAGAGAAGCAAGTCTCAAAAGACTATATTGTATGTTTTTAAAAGATATTTCTAGAAAAGACAAACTATAGAGACAGAAGCAAATCAGTGGTTGCCCAGGACTGGGGTGAAAGCAAGGACTATCTACAAACAGGCATAAGGGAACTTTGCAGGGTGATGGAAAGTTCTACAACTGAATTGAGGTTGTGATTGCAAATATGTATGGATTTACCAAAACTCATCATTACATTTATGGGTGGATTTATGGCATGCAAATGAGGCTTCAATAAAGCTGTTTAAAACAAAACTATAGGAGCAAAGGGGCAGCTATCTGCTTGAATTGGAAGAAAATGTAGGAAAGCTTCAGAAAAAAAAAGCTTGAGGTAATATTCTGATAATTGACATTTAACTGAAACAGGGATTTAGCAGTGTGCAGAGGCTAGAACTGGAAGGCATGAAAACTTAAGTAGGATTTAGGGAAAGAAAAGAAAGAGGTGATACTAAAAGTTAGGCTACACTTAGGTAAGTGAGAAAATAGAAAGGTGGTAAGAAGTTGGTACTTCATTTCACAGGTCATGGGAAGTCATTAAGGAATTTGAGGTGGGGGGTGAGTGACTATCACATCTGAGTTTTACAAAGCTAACTCTAAAGGAAATGTAAAAGGGAAAAAAGCAACAGGCAATGCCCAGGGAAAAGACATGGAACCAACTATTTAATTTCCAATGAGGTGGTGGGAAAGAAGACAATTTCTAGATGTCACTAAAACAAATAAGGATGAGTGCTGAGTGCTTAGTCGCTTCAGTCATGGCCAACTCTTTGTGACCCCATGGACTGTAGCCCGCCAGGCATCTCTGTCCATAAGATTGTCCAGGCAAGAATACTGGAGTGAGCTGCCATGCCCTCCTCCAGGGGATCTTCCCAACCCAGGGATCAAACCTGTGTCTAGGTGCACCTCCTGCATTACAGGTGAAATCTTTACCACTGAGTCACCAGAGAAGCCCATGATGGGAGCAAAAGCAGATTTGGGGGAAAGAGGTGACATAAACATTGTCTTAGGTTGATTGAGTAATGCTGTCAAGATATTCAAGTACAAATATCCAGCATACAAACAGGCAGAAATGGAAAGACTGGAGGTGATGCTGTGGCTTGGAGAAACCTTAGCAAAGAAATAGTCACTGAAACCACTGAGCTAAGATTCCTATGGACTCAGACAAACAGCAGGAAGTTATGGCTCAAAATCAAAGAGGCTAATTACAGAGAACTCCTTGGTGGTCCAGTGGTTAGGACTCAGCACTTTCACCTTTGGCCAGCCTGGGTTTGATACCTGGTGGCAGGGAACCAAGATCCTCACAAGCATGAGGGCCAAGAAAAGGCTAATTATAGTGTCTACTCTGTCCTCCTTGCAAAGACATTAAGAAAATGCTTTTCCTTCTCCTTTTTTTTTTTTTAAGGGTTAGAAACATTTATTTGTCAAAATATCTTCTAGAAATATGGGAAGAGTGGAGTAAAACAAAGCTAAGTTTCAGCTAATGCTGTACCACGACCATAGGTCAGACATAATACAACCCAACAACCCAAACCCCAATGGTCCTAGCAATTTCAGAAGATTAGTTTCAATGTTAGAGTCCAGAGCTAACAGAAAAGTAAAAGGTTGCTTGCCCTCTCACAGTCATTTTAAAAGTTAAGGAGAGGAGTTCCCTGGTGGTCCCCTTGGTTAGGACTAGGTGGTTCCCAGTGGTTAGGACACGGTGCGTTCACTGCTGGGGGGTCAAGTTCCATCCCTGGTCAGGGAACTAAGATTTCTACATGCCATGCGCAGGAGCCTAATGAAGAAAAAAATTTTTTTCATTTCAAATTTTAAATAAATAAAAATAAAGGGAAACGGACATGATGCAGGTAGACAGCGAGGAGAGTTTAACTCCTAAGGAAAGCAAGATGAGAGGAATTCCACTGCACGGGAAAAAAGGGATGGCCAGCACCATCCTTATCCAGGGCAGCTCAGTGGCTGAGAATACACAGAATGGATCAACAGGCTATAGAGACTAGTATCAGGAGGAAAGAAAAGTCAACTTAGAAAAATTAAATTAAGAAAGAAAACACAGTTGGTCACAGACTCCTTTTTTTAAACCTAAACATGAAGGAATGGAACCATCTCTGCAAAAGGGGCCGTAAGGAGCAAGTTCTCCTACAGGACCGCAGCCCGAAGGCTCAGTCGGCCATTGTCCTACCTCCAGTTTGTAAAAGGCTGAGTACCACTCCTCGGTCCACATCCTGCTCCTGCTTCTGCCGGGCCACGTCATACCGAAAATTCCCCGCAGCTGGTGAAGCCTGGGACAGCGCACCCTCCGGCCCATTACGAAGCCCTCTCCAGCTGTGGGAGCGGAGCTGCGGCAGGAATTGGCGGGGCGGGGAATCCTGTCCCTTTCATAATAGAATCTAGTGGTGGCAGTAGCAACAGTCATAGCAGCTGAGGTGGCAGCAGGGTTTGAGTTTGGCTATGGGGCGGGGGGGGGGGGGGGGGGGGGGGGGGGGGGGGGGGGGGGGGGGGGGGGGGGGTCTGTCCAGGGATCAACAGGAGTGGAGGGACTTCCCTGCTGGTGCAGTTGTTAGAACCCTGCACTTCCACTGCAGGGGACACAGGTTCGATCCCTGGAGAAGCAACTAAGATCTCGCATGCGGTAGAGTCCAAACAAACAAAAACCCCTGGAGTTGAGGTGACTGGTCACAGCTGTGCTCTGGTCTTGAGGCACATGGGCCACGTAGCTGTGCAAGGAAGCTGCTGCCGCCACTGCCTCCTGAAAAGCAGACTCTGTATGCGCTTAGCCTAGTCAGTAGCCGAGTGCTCCCGATGCATCCTCCTCTTACATGGATTCCCTATAGCCCATGGGGTCCGCTCCATACTTATTGTACGACTCAGTAACGTCGGCCATGACATCCCTTTGATCTCTTTTGACCAGTGATCCTCTTTTCCACAACCGATAGCAGCCACTCTGGTCTTCTCCCACACCAGGGGCGGTTGGAAGCTGGCTCGTGTACAATGCCACGCGCATTCATTTGCCTTGAAACTCTGTACAGGTTGCATATGGCACACTCAGCTGCATCTTGTTCTCTATGCGCACAACGAGGGTTTTGTTTGGTTGCTATAGTTTTGTTTTGTTGTTTTGGCGGGGCTTGTGGAATCTAAGTTCCCTGACCAGGGATGGAACCCGGCCCATGACGGTTTGCTGGCCCTCACTGACCTTCCTAACCACAGGACCCACCACCAGCGCATTCCCAAAGACATAGTACTTAACGATGTCACATTCTGGCACCTTCCCATGCTGCTCAAAGAGTGGATCTCCTACTCTTCCTCCCAGAGCAGGTTTCCGATGAAGAGCGTTACCACCCTGACAGGAGCCTCACGGATGCGGCGGTGGCGGCGATTCCTTCGTCAGAGAAAACTCTACAAAATGGCGCCCGGCGCTGAGCCTCGGTGGTGCGATGTGCACGTCTTGTGCGCCAACTCACGTACGCGCATGCGCCAGTGCGCGCTGGCGCCCCTCACCCTTGCAGGAAACGTGTTGCTGTTCTTCAGTTTGCACTTAGCAGACAGCCAACCGATTTTTGCAGTTAGAGATCACAAAACGAACAAGGGCAAAGATGATGCCCCAACTGAGGGCTGATATATAGATTGGAGAGCAGAATGCTCAACATATCAGAGGCAATCTGGACCATATAGAATCTGCTATCTAGAAAGCAAGGTGCATGGTTTAGTTGTCTTTGGAACTCTCTTACTGTGACTATGAGTACTAATCTGCTCTTTGAAGTTAAGGGTAGGTAGGTCAGTCCATCTATTGCCCTAAGCTCATCTACACCAACAAAATGCACATCAGTTCTACTGTCTTGTCAATAATATATTGTGCAGGTTAGTACCTTGGAGATCTACTTGAACTTCCCAATGCTCCCAAATGGCTAACAGATGGAGAGGACAAAAAATTTCAAAAAAGATTGTTGAATACAGGGTACTAGGAAATACAGACAAAAGAACAGTAGGCTAAATGCCAGAAGATCCAGATTCTACACTCTATTCTTCCACCATGGACAGGTTAATTATATTCTGTTTATGTACAAATGGGAATAGGATGCACAGATCAAAAATTGAAAATGTGTTTCATAACACATGGTAATACTGCTTGAAAGTTAGTCATTACTACACACAACCCCCTGTCTATTTAGGGGCCAAAGGAGTTAAAGTTGTGCTCTGTTATTTTAGGAGATAGGTGTCTTTGATGATAAAACTTGAAAATAATTTACAAGAAGTCATACCTAGAGGTGGACGACTGCAGTATAACAGATTCTCCTTCTACACATGACCTTTAATTCCGGTCACATCTATTTCTAGCCTTTTGGGTAAGAGAACTTAGAACATGACATGAACTTAGAACATGAAGAACACTTCATTCCTCAGGCCCCCACCCACAGTGGATGTGGCCCTTCTCCAGCACTGAGTCACCCTCTTCCCCATGCCTTCTGCTTGGGTGGCAGCCCACCAAGCCTGAAACCCAGTTTCCTGGTCTGTCTACCTGGCCAGACAAAAAGTTCTCTGCATGCAGGGTAGAGCTCATTTGTCCCTGTCTTCTCAGCACGTGGCATCATGTAGGGTTCAAAAACTAATCCCCAACAGGAAACAGCGGGAAACAGCAGGAAATTAGGAGGAAAGATGCCAAATGGCACATATTAAAAATAATTTTTATACTATTCTATTTTTTTAAATAAAAATCGTATATACTTGGGAATTCCCTGAGAGTCCAATGGACAGGACTCTGTACTTCCACTGTAGGAACCCAGGTTCAATCCCTGGTTAGGGAACTCAGATCCCACACACACACACAAAAACTTATGGTGTACGAGGTGATGATTTGAGATACATATACATAGTGAAATGATTACTACAGTCAAGCTCATTAACATATATTTCCTCTTGTGGTTACCTTTGTGTGTGTGTGTGTGATGAAAGGAAAAATTAAATTTTAAAAGGCTCCTGTGCATGAAGCCATAGATAAGTGGATACACAGCATGTGGTACCTACATATTATCCAGCCTTCTAAAGGAAGGAAATCCTGACAGATGCTACCACATGGATGAAACTAGGAAGCATTACGCTTGGTGAAATAATCCAGACAAATTATTCCACTTATACAAGTAGCTTGAATAGTCAAATTCTAGAAACGGAAAGTAGAACGGTGGTGCAAGGGGGTATGGGGGGCTAGTGTTTAAGGGGTACAGAGCTTCTGTTTGGGTTGACAAAAAAGTTTTGGAGATGACTAGTAGTGGTGGTTACACAGCATATTATGAGTGTACTTAATGCCACTGAACTATACACTTAAAAAAGGTTAAAATGTAGATTTTATGACACGTATAACCACAATATTTTTAAGTTTCCTATGCAGTATTCTAAGGAAGGATACAGGACTGTGACCTTTGGCCCACTTTTAGATGCCTGTTTCTTCATGAGTTGCATTCTTAAATATCTAACTGATAGCAAAAGGAAGAAAACACATTTAGCATTCACACACCTCAGTGTCCAAAGGTCCAAAGTCATTAATCTGGAAACATACCACAAAATTCATGAAACTGATTCAAAATTTACTTCTAAACTGTGAGAGCAAAAAAACAAGTGTGATTTTAATTCGGTTTTCTGGGCATGCAAGTGTTGTCTTGGTTGACTTATTATTTTAATTATTGGTGATCACTGGCTACCAGTACTAACCTCACTGCCAGAAAGATAAACATTTAAGCAACTAAAACATTCAAAACTGGAACTAGCAGAGAAAAAAGTTTATGTTTCTAACATTTTCTTTTTAGCATCAATTGTGATTCATATATCAAAAGACTAACCTTTTAAAAGGAGAGGAATTAGCTTTCATATTTGACTATTTTGGTAACCAGCTGTATAGAAAACTATTCTATCATCTCCCTTTCCCCACCCCCAGACAGAGAAATTTGTTGAGCTTGAGATCTCTAGATTATAATGCTGAAGTTCTTATGCAAGTAAAACCTCCCGAAGATGTTAGATGGCTTGTCAAGGTAAAAACAGGAAGATTTCTTCCTTTGATATCTGTCAAGAAAATATAAAGCTATGGTTATTACTTTCTTAAAAAAGTTCTTTTCCCTTTAAAGAAAAGTGTGTTTATTCCAATGGTGGTTTAACAAATAATCACAGGTCCTCAGCAAGCCTTCAAAACCAGTGATCAGAATGTAAGAAGCTGACAGACTCCAAATTAAATCGACACTACCCAATCTAAGGTGTCAAAAGGTGTGTATTAGTATCGTCCAAAGCAAGCCTTTGGGTGTCACTTTTAACTTCTTCAAACACCAAGTCTTTCCAAAATCAAACATGGCGGCGGAGAAAAGGCAAGAGAAGGGGCCTTGCTATGTCAATGTGGACATTCCTTAGGAGGTCAGTGCAAATCAAAGAAATATAACCAAATGGTTTTAATCGTGTGGGTGACAAGGCACAGGTGACAGGCGGGAAAGAGCGAAGAGATAAAAGTGTTAAGCGCTTAAAAGAGGTGATGCACCCACCTTTGCAGTTCAGTAAACACAGACTAATGGTAATTTTTGTCTTTGGGTGGTGAGACAGGACTGCACCAGAAGATCTTATCCCTTGGGAAGGACGAGAATCACAGAGGCACAAAAAAGGGGAGAATGATCCCGTGGCTCTAGACAGATCCAGCGGAAGGGAGAAACAGGTAATGTGAAGATGTGAATAAAGCATGCAGGAAGCACCTACAAAGGGCAGCTTCCTGGGTCCTGGAGAAGCCTCGTACCCTCTTATGCATGTTGGGGTGCCCCCCCATACTAGAAGCATCTGGTTCTAGAAGAGAAAATGATTTCAGTATGGGTGGAAGAACCACAGACAGACACATAGTCAGGGACACACGAAGACCAAGGTGATAAAAAGAAAATACCCAGGTTAAGCCCATATTTCAATAAGCCGTTCCAGAAAAACACTGTGGTGAGATAGGTAAGTCCTGGGGATGTGACATGCTGGCACAGAGAGTGTGGGTAACAATACGCTATTATACATTTGAAAGTTGCTAAGACAGTAGATCTTAAAAGTTCTCATAAGAAAAAAAAAAAACCTAAAAAAACAAAAATAGCCATGTATTTTCAGATCCCAGGTGAAAATTTCAGAAAATAGACACCTTCAAAGAAAGGAGACTTCTCTCTGTGGTTTTGAAGACAGAGTTTCACATCCACCACTCCAAAGACCCAGAAAGACTTATTGTGCTGGGCAATTGGGGTGTGCAAGCTTTGAGACTAACACAAATAATCAAGTCTCCTTTAGAGATCCTGAAGTATCTTTTTAAGAGATTCTATGCTTCTATTCCTCCTAGTTTGTTTTTTCTTAAATCTTAATTGGAAACGAACTTATTTCTTTATCAAAGACTCCAATTCTATTATACCCTTCTTAAACTTGCTTAATTTTTCTCCATTTTATTTTTTTGGAACTCAGAAGAATTTCCTCCTTCTCTAAGTTGAAAAGCCTCCAGAAAAAGGGTTGGTTGTGCCCTAGTTTTAGAAGGTGATGAAAAGGCAAGTCGCTAAAGCAACATGGAGAAAACTACTACTTGTGGCCTCGGGGAGGAAAGGAAAAAAAAAAAGAATCAGTCAAACAAAGATACCTGAAGTCTGATTGGAAGTTCTGGGGCAATCCAAGCCTTAGTTCCAAATGCCTAAACAATAGCCTCTATTTATGCACAGTTCAAAAGGACTCATTGCATCAGAAGGCACCTTGCGAATAAGAGTGCAGCTAATTCTCCCAGCAGCAGAAATCCACTCCCGTGAATAACAAAGCTTCGCTCTGTTATTCATAATAAGGATTAAGCTCAGTGGGATAAAATACACAGTTGCCAGGTCATCTTTGCATAGAGCTGAGTGTGGAAAACCAAGTTCCCATTTATTCTCCACTGAAGCCTGGTGATTGGTACAGAAACCAGTTCTTTCAATGTTCTGTGACAATTTCTTTTGCTGTTTAAGGAGAAATCAGTTAACAGAGAAAGTGCTTTGAGAAACAATTGAAGGGCACTAAGTCAATATTACTACTGTCCTCAGCCCTGTGTCACTACTGTGAGCACAGACCTCCAGAGGAACACACTGTTACCTAAAACTAAATGATCCCACAGTCCATCCCCTCATCTACAAGGCTACCTCTAAAGCATCAAGGGCCTGGTCCCCTATCTGTTCCACACCTAGGTTTTCCTTCTTGTTCCCTCTTCCTGCCCTGACCCCTGTTTCAGCAAAAACTATATGCTGACACCTTGCGCACACATGACTTACAGCTTCTCACTTAACAACTTTCTTTGCCAAAATCTATATTCATCCTTCAAGGCTTGCTTTAAAAGGGCTTTCCCATGACCCCGACCCAGTGGCAGCTCTTCCTTGCATGTGGATGATACTGAGTTTGCACTCAATTAGAAGTTTAATGTTCTTATTGAAGTAATTCTATGTGGAATAATATGTGATCTGGGATTTGCTTCTAAAAAAAATCCAAGAATAGGAGTGGAGGGTGGGGTATTACAAGATACTAAATTAGCTATAAGCTGACTGTTGTAGTTGAGGGATGGGCCCATGTGGGTTCATCAGAGGGGTCTCTCTACTTTTGCTTCTATTTGAAAGTTTCCATAGTAAAAATCTGAAAATATTTAGTGTCACAAAGCTAGCTAATGACAACCGACATTCAAAACACAGGATTGCCTGACGTTAAGGGCTGTTAAGAGCAGAGCCTCTTGACTGTGCTATTGTTTTTCATGAATTATTTCATAGTTGCTGTTACTGCTTTTGTTACTGCTTTCACTGTATCCAATTGTATTCATTATTCATTTGACATGAAAAGCCCGGCTGCTCTCCTCAAGGAGAGCTGGCAGTGTAACCGGGGACACAGGTAAACAGATAAATCACAGTGGAATCCTAAGTGAAACAGCCAGGACAGAAATCGAGTGGAAACAAACAGGTTTCTATGGGAAAACAGAGCAAGTAAGCCTGCTTTAGGGAGCTCAAAAAGGCAGTGCAGCCAGGAGATGGAACTCAAGAGCTAAGCAGGGACGTCCAAGGTGAATGAGTACAACCCTGACAGAAGATATGGCCTGGACAGGACGCAGTTCTGAAGCGGAGTGGTAAGGAAGGAACAGGGTCAGATGCGGAAGATGCCCTGGCAGGGTAAGTGGGGGCCCAGACTGTGAAGACTTACCTGGTGACTCAGATGATAAAGAATCTGCCTGCAATGCAGGAGACCTGGGTTTGATACCTGGGTGGGGAAGATCCCCTGGAGGAGTGCATGGCAACCCCCTCCAGTATTCTTGCCTGGAGGATCCCATGGACAGAGGAATCTGGCGGGCTACAGTCCACCGGGTCACAAATAGTCAGACACGACTGAGTGACTAACATGCATGCAGACCAGAAGGGGCTTGTAGCCAAGCCAATGGGGCCAGGTTTCACCTCTTAGACAATCAGAAACAAATGCGGAAGTAACATGATCGTTGTTGGTCTATTGGGAAGGTCACTGTCAGCTGTGTGCCTAACAGGCTGGCATGGGCTTTTGCAACAGACCAGAGCCAGGCTTAGGGTGATTGAGTGAAGTACAAAATTTACAGGGACACCAAAGAATTCAGCGATCCGGATGAATATTATTTTAATGCAATTTTCTTTTTCAGAAATCAAAATTAAAGCAAAAAAAAAAAAAAACCCACGAGGGAAAACAAAATCCAAATTGTAGGTAAAGACAGAATGTTGCTGTTTGTTTTACCACCCTGCCTTATTTGCAATGGAAAACACCACCCCACCTCCACAAGCCCCACCCTCCACCATGCTGGGTGGGTTTACAAAGGTGGACAATGATATAGGAACAGACTGGATAACGTGAGTCTTTGTATATAGTTGCATTTTTTTTTTGTCATTGTTGTGGAGCTTTTATTAACTTTTCCTGCTTGGTTCTCAATATGGGAGGATATTTTGACAAGTGGACGTGGGGTGCACAGTTTTCTTTGCCTGAAGGTGCCTGTAAGAGCTTGGCAGGGCTCCGCCATAGACTGGGCAGTCAATGAGGACGGACAGCCCTGAGGCAAGAGCAAACACCCAGAGGGTGAAAGAGGAAGAGACCAGATTCAAGCAATGTTTCTAGGGCAGAAATGAGAGAATGTACAAACACAGTAGGAATATAAGCCTGAAGGCTCAGCTGGAGTATCATTTATTCTCCCCAACTACATCATAGACACTGCAGGGGCAAAAATTCCATTCTCCTAGCTTTTTGTATCATATTTTGTATCCTAGCTTTTTGTATCAACTCAATAAATTCCTATTAACTAATTAAGTGGAAAAGAAGAGCTTAAGTCCAAAGCACACACCACTGAAGCCAGGAGTGTGTGGTTCTGTTTCGCAAACTGCCTCTCGCTGAAGAGCAGGGCACAGTGATGAATCCCCATTCATGATAACTAAGCCCCCCTCCCCCCCAAAGTCTAACAAGCTTTTTCAGTGACAGTCTCCTGTCATTCTCCCATCTCACTTTGTATCCTTAGAACTAAGGAGGAGAGTAATTGAAATGAGGGCTCTGCTTCGTTGTCTCTGCAGCTATGATCAGATTAGAAGAAAGGCTGAAAAAATGGTTGGTTACACCTGGCTGGGACAATGGGAGAGAATGGAAGTGGGGAGGGAGCTTTACAGTTTTGTATCAGAGAGTAACCAGATTCCCGCGCCAACCTTCCTGCCCATGTGATTTTCACTTGCCCCATATTAGCTTCAGTCCTATGTTATGGAATATGGCTTCTTCTCTGTGGAGCAAATCAGAGGCTGTTCAGGATCATGGACACGTTATCCAGATAAATCACTAGGCGTGGAAATGCACTCAAGAGAAATTCAATGATGGAGGAGGTTTTAACAAATAGAAAGCTGCTATGAGACTTTCCTGGTGGCCCAGTGGTTAAGACTCTGTACTTCCACGCCTGAGCAAGTGGCTTTGATCCCTGGTAGGGGAGTTCCACATGCCCAGAGCAGCCAGACAAAAAAAAAGCTGCTATCAAATCTAACTTCTGGATAGCTTTGAAAGGCTGACTTGCTCTGAGAGGGTGGTACAGAGATAGCAACTTGCTGCCCATGTCCCAGCCCAGGCAAAGAGCTATGACTAAACAGGAAACTGGTTACTTAGCTGTTGAACGGATGTATGAGCGTTCAAAGCGCAGGCACTGGGCTATATTCTGAGACAGCCTATAAAGTGAAAGCACAGCTGTGTTAACCCTGACAGATGTGTAAAAGACTCATGTAAGAGGCAGGGCCTGCTTGAGTTGCCTGAAGAACTGAATTCTCTGTGAATAACTATGAATTATTTCAAGCCATGGTTTAATGGCCATCTACCGTGCACCCAGTAGTTTCACAGGTATAACTTTAAGCCATCCCAAAGTCCTGCAAAGGAAAGCGCTATCTTTTTTCTACAAAAGGAAGCTCTGAGAGGTTGAGTCATGAGCCTGAGGACACAGAGCTGGTCCTAAAGGAACTAGAATTTAAACCCAGAGCAAAGCCAGGCTTAGACCAAGGAGAAACTTTTCCTTTTGAGCTCTTGGTAACTTACTTTCCGTTAGTGGGAGGTAAATAAGTTTGAGTTCACCAGTGCAGGGTCAGATCCTGCACTCAGCATTTGGATATTTTATTCAGCATGGAATATTTTATATTAATGATGTTTTTATAATATATCAGATTAAAAATATTATTCATCATGATTATTGAGTTTGGGGGCTTCCCCTTCAATTTTGGGGTCCCAGGGGCATGTCTCACTAGCCTCATCCTAGCTTTGGCTGCCCTCCAGGCTATGGGTGACCTGTGATAACCTGAATGCAGCCTACAGACAGCTCTCATTTTAAGCAGACATATCCCCCTCCTCCAGCCTGCCTGATAAGTTTTACATTCAAAGGTATTGCCTACTGTGAAAGAGGTTTCCAGTGTTGTGTTTTTTCTTTTTCACTTACTTGTTTGCTTCATTTTTTTCCCTATTCATTTTACTTCTTCCCTTTATCTTCTTTCTCTGGTCACCACTGACATGACTGGGATACTTACAACCAAGAAATGTGGCAAAAGGTGATAATATGGATAACAGGATGCAAAAAATTCTACACAACCCATGAACATATTCAAATGTACTCAAAAGGGAAGCATCTTAGAATAATGGCCTAAGGCCTCAGAGTATATTTATTTCTACAGGAAATTAACTTCCATAAGGATCAGCTCTTCACACATCTGCCTCGTAGAAGTGTCTCTGAGCCCTATTACCAGATACAAAATTAAATAAATATTATGAGCTGAAGCTGTGGGTTGTACTGGTAACTGGAGGGAGAAAAGTCATCCTTATTCTTTCTAAACTTTTGTTTCTACAATGTGGTACTGTAGTGACATACACGAATATGAGGAGGATAAAGGCCACGCCAACAGCAAACACAGCTGTTTTGAATCCTAGTCTGTATTTTTTTAATTAACTAAATACAGTGCTTGGTTTGTCTTTTTTTTTTTTTTTTAAATCAACATTAGGAAGCTCATCAATTACAAAGAAGAGAAGCTGACATAGAAACTGACACTGTCCAGGTATTCATGCCTAACCAGTTTTGCATTTCAGCCCCGGTTTAAGTTAAAGAAGCGTTCATTCAGGACCTGCTGTGTGTTCAGACAGGACCAGGAATTTGTATCACGGAGACAAAGGGCCAGGTTTCCTGGGAGAGGCTGATGCTCGGCCAGGGCATCACTACTTGGATCCATGTTTTATGGAAGAGAGGCCAGTCCATTAGTTTAATTAAGAAAAAAGGAAAAAAGCTTGATTGATTCCCATGTACCCTTTCTACAGGACAGGCCAAGGGAAATTTATAGGAGCAGAGCGGGTAGGCCTCTGGCAGGATTACAATAAAATCAAATGTTTGTGTCCTGGAGTTTCCTCTCCTTTTTCAGCACTTTCAACCTCTGAACAAAACAGAACAAAAAACAAATAGTAGCAATAAACCAGCAGCGGGACTGCTTTTTGTTGCTGGCATAGAGGATTATACTTCTGGATTGCTCCTCCAGTTCTCCCAACTTGACCCAGCTAATAAACATTTAAAAGGGAGGAAGGGAAAATTACCTATCAGCTCAGAAAATCAATGTTAAGGATCCAGATTCTAAAATCCACACAGTCTCTGCATTAGAGAGGTACTTAGGCCCTCACTCAGGAACTCGGTCCTCCTCATCCATATTCTAACACAGATTTTTAATTAATCTGGTATTTCAACCTGCAGGAATTTAGAAGGCACACAGCAAAGGAGTGCGCACACACTGTCCACGGCTGCTTATAATTATCACTGGGGCTATTCAATAACCTTCAGGGCAGACAAGGCCCTATTCGTTCACAGACAGACCTGTTCATTCACTCACTCTTTCATTCATTCATTTAACCAGCCCTGCCTCCTCAGGGCTACTAATGTTCATTCAAGTTCCTGGTAATACCACCCTCCCTGACGTTAAGGGAGGTTTACAGAGCTGCCAATGTTCCTGTAAGACTCCCACGCTCTACCCCAGTGAAACCTCCTGAGAGATCAAAGATTCTTAGGAACCGCATTAGTTTCCTGTAGCAGCAATGAGACAGTACTACCGACGATGTCACTTCAAGCAACAGAAATGTTACTCTCTCACGGCTCTTGCTTCCCTTGTGGCTCGGCTGGTAAAGAATCCGCCTGCAATGCGGGAGACCTGGGTTGGGAAGATCCCCTGGAGAAGGGAAAGGCTCCCACTCCAGTATTCTGGCCTGGAGAATTCCATGGACTGTATAGTCCACGGGGTCGCAAAGAGTCGGACACAAGTGAGCGACTTTCACTTTCACTTTCTT
This sequence comes from Cervus canadensis, assembly GCF_019320065.1. Taxonomy (NCBI): domain Eukaryota; kingdom Metazoa; phylum Chordata; class Mammalia; order Artiodactyla; family Cervidae; genus Cervus; species Cervus canadensis. Next base: position 13,258,094 of record NC_057386.1, on the reverse strand, counting down.
TCACGGCTCTGCAGGTAGAAGTCCAAAATCAAGGTGTCGGCAGGGCTACACTCCCCCTGAAGGCCCTAGGGAAGAATCCTTCCTGCCTCTTCCAGCTTCCAGTGGCCCCAGGAGATCCCTGTGGCTGCATATCCCCAATTTCTGTCTCCAGTTTCATAAGGCCATCTTTGTGTCTGTGTCCTCTTTTCTTATAAGGACCCTGGTCATTCTATATCCAGAATGATTTCATCTCAAGGTTCTTAATTTTTTAACTGACTACATCTGCAAAAACCCTATTTCCAAATAAGGTCACATTCTGAGGATTTGGACAAACATGAATCTTGAGGAGACTACTAGACTCCCACAGAAGGCTATCACTAAACTGATAACTGAGTATCCCACCTCCCCCGAAAGGCCATCACCATGAATCCCTGAACCTCAACATCCTTGAAGTCCAAGGATCCCTGGTTCCCTTTATCCCCACTCCTCCTCTCACCTTGACTCTCCACACATCAGAAAAGTGTTAGCTGCTTAGTCGTGTCCGACTCTTTGCAACCCCTTGGACTGTAGCCCACCAGGCTCCTAGGTCCATGGAATTCTCCAGGTAAGAATATTGGAGTGGATAGCCATTCCCTTCTCCAGGGGACTTTCCCAACCCAGGGATTGAACCTGGGTCTCCGGCATTGCAGACAGGTTCTTTACCACTGAGCCACCAGGGAAGCCCTCCACACATCAGAGACAGAAATCAAATCATGTCAGTCCCCTGTTTATAACTCTCAGTGGCTCCCTCAGTAAGAAGACAACATCCCAAACTCCTGGCCAGGCCCCCAAAGCCCCCTATGGTCTGCCCTCTGCCTCGGTCTGCTCCATCTCCTCGGAGAACCAGGTTCTGTTCTGAGCCCCAAAGCACTGCCACCTGTGGTCTTGGCCCCTCTGCCCCATGCTGACAACACCCACACCCAGTCTGTGCTGTTCTTCTGCTGGCCTTCAGACTCCTCTTTGGGGGCATCTTCTCCTGCAGCTAGGTGGTCCCACTGCCCAGGGCTGGCCGGCCCTCTGATGATGCATCTGCCTGCAAGCTTGGTGGCTCATAGCAGCCACCACACTCTCCCAGGTGGCGTCACCCACGTGTCCAGACCTGCTTCTGCAGCTGCAGCTAAGTCCTGTGCCTTCCCTATTGCACACTTGTCATTCTGTCTCCTCTCTAGATCTGGCTTCCGTTGGTCTGGCTCAAGCAAGGAGGAGACAGGAAGACTATAAAAAGCAGGAGAGGGAGAACCATTTAGTGCAGAAGCAACTGGCTCTTTTGCCAAATATCTGCGAGCCTTCTTCCCGTGATTCACGCAGGTCTCTGCTCAGATGTCATCTCATCAAAGGCCTTCCCCATCACTTTCCCATCGCCACGCCCTGCTCCCTTATCCTGCCTTTTTAAAGTCTCTACCTGACATTATATTTGTATGTTTATACATTATCACCCAAAGAGCCGACTCATTGGAAAAGGCCCTGATGCCGGGAAAGATTAAAGGAGAAAAGGGTGGCAGAGGATGAGATGGTTGTTTAGATAGCGTCATCGATTCAACAGACATGAATCAGAGCAAACTCCAGGAGATCGTGGAAGACAGAGGAGCCTGGCGTGCTGTAGTCCACGGGGTCGCAAAAAGTTGGACACGACTTAGCAACTGAACAACAGCAACATTATTATCTGGGTCCTCCCATGCAGAAGGCAGGAAGTTTCTAGTGGTGCCAGGCATTCCGTGACTTGTGGCTGCACATCCCTAGTGCCCAGAGCACTATCTGGCACAAAATAACTACTCAGTAAACAGTGGTAAGCTAAATGAGAACAATAGTACCATAGAGCTGAAATCCACAGGATACACTCTAACTGCTGACCTTTACAACAGATCTCTCAAGCAATCAAGGCAGAAAAGTATTTTTTTTTCTTTGGATTAAATGAGATGTTCCGGAAGTCTTTAACAAAGTTTCTAGAACATAGCAAGCCCAGCAAAATGTTAGCTATTATGATAGAAAATATTCTAGAAAAATGTACATGATTTTGTTAAACCTTCCTTATCAGGCACACCCAGCTTGTTTCCTGAGAGTTCCAGACAGCTAGAACTTTCCTGGAGGGTTAATCCATTGGGGAAATACAGGGGTGTGGCTGGTACCACCAGAAACTGAAAATATCTGAGCCAAACAGAGGACATTTTAAATATAGGTGTTGTTGATGAAATAAACATACAGCCCATTGTCCAAAAAAAGTCACCACTTTAAAAGATAAATGAAGAAAAGCTTTCACACTGATTCACGTGGAGCCTTTGAAGACATAAAATGTGTGGAAATGTGTGAATTATGCATTTCTCGGGATATATGCTTTTAAGATTAGTAAGGGACAAATCTACATTAGTATTCAAGGCCACAGAAACCAGTCTGTTTTACAAATTACCATGTAATTAAACAGAAGGCTCACAAGATCTATTTTAAGCACATCCTTCCCTTAGTCTTAGTATTCCGCTCACCATCTAAGTCCCTCTAGCCAAAACCACAACTTAAAAACTGCAAGCTCACGGCACTGTCAAGGAATATTTTCTAACTGTCCCCTAAAACTGCCAGACGAGTCATGTTCCTGTCATGAATAACGGTATCAAGAGGTTTGACAGGAGGTTAAAAGATGGGAAAAAATATAGTAAGAAGGGTAAAGTTTGAGGGTGAGACAAGACAGGAAACGTTAAAAAAAAAAAAAAGTGTTGTTTATATTAATGATAGTTAAAGGGGCAGTTCATCATAAAGTAGAAACATCTAATGAACGTCTTTAAACCTTCCAAGTTTTTTCACAGTACAGAGCAGCAGAAAGAGTTAATGGTCCTGAGATGTTACCATTTATAAACTCCCCTGCATCTGAAATGGTCTTAAACTCTATATAAATCATATCTTTACACCTGTGAAAGGTACTTCTTTTACAGGTGAGCAGAAATGGGGTTCAGATCAGAAAAGTTAAGTGATTTGCTCCCAAGTAGTGGGGATGCAGAGCTGCAACTGTGTTTGTTCCAAAGTGGGACTCTTTTGGCTGCACTGATAATAATTCCTCAATGATTCCCAAGTGCTCTTGCGTCACCAAGTTTGCACAGGTTCAATGCCAAACGGAAAAAAACAAAGCCAGTGTAGTCTGTTCTCATAGGGCTAAATTTACTCACTGTTTAAATGCTGAAATCGTTTCATGTTCAAACATACTTCCATAAAATAAAGGACATTTCAACATGAAAATTTCCCCCAATCATAAAAAACAAATTTTAACATGAAAAATTAACGAAAAGAATAGCAGAAGTTTTTAAAATAGCCTTACTCTGCAACATAAAAAGTTGATCCTGCATCAAGTGCCAAAATTTCTTTTGAAATTTTACTGACCCATGAAATAAAAGACTGGCACTATTGCACAATAGTCAGTATTTTTCATTTTACCCATCAGGGGTTTATGAGGTCATTTTAGTTGGTCAATACCTGCACTCTTTCTGTGTCAATAAAATAGAATAAAAAATTGAAAACACCAGGAAATAAGCACAGGTAGCACAAACGTTAATGAATGCTTCATGAAATGCTTGTTTTAATTGTGTACATAAATGCATGTTTGTACTGAGTCAGGATGTAAGTTTTACTTCTTACTGGGGGTCCCAGTCAAAAAAACTTTGAAAGCCTCTGTACTGTTTTTCTTAGAGTAATGCATATTCTTTATTGAACATTTGTAAAACAGAAAGATTGTATAAGAAGAAAGTTTAAAATCATCTATAATTCCATCACTCACAAATGACTATAATTATTCATAGCTTTATCTCCTAAGCATGTTTGTTTTTTTTTTAAGCATGTTTTTATATTACCCAAACACTAGCTGGACACACAAACACAAACTGCTCCTGAGTCCTCTAACATGGCACCATGATTTAAATAGAAGCCTGATCCTCGGTGGCTTTGTGCCACAAATGAGGCAGAACACACTTTTTGTTTTCATTTTGGCTGCAACATGTGACTTGTGGGATCTTAAGTTCCCCAACCAGGGATAGAACTAGGGCCCATGGGAGTGAAAGCAGCCAGTCCTAACCACTGGACACCAGGGAATTCTGGGGAGAGGGGAAATACTCCTAAACAAGATGAACTAGTGGATTTTGGATGCTGAGGCTGAGGCATCTATCAGTCTCAGTGATTACATCAATTGATAAGAGGGAATTGATTTCTATCTACCTGCTCACAGAAGGAATGCAATCTTCCACCCTAAGTGAAAGTCACTCAGTCGTGTCTGACTCTGAGACCCCATGGACTTTCCAGGCCAGAATACTGGAGTGGGTAGCCGTTCCCTTCTCCAGGGGATCTTCCGGACCCAGGAATCGAACTGGGGTCTCCCACATTGCAGGCGGATTCTTTACCAACTGAGCTATCAGGGGTAATCTTCCACCTTAAAAGTCAGCATTTGACTCCACCATGAACATTTTCAACAAGGATTCGATCAAAGCACATTATATATTTGCTTGGAATTTTGCTTCCAAGTGTTAAATATGGTATATTTTTAGCCTTGGGAGTGATGGAATTTGTGTTAACAGGTCGTGGTGAGAATAATCAGTTCACAGCCAAGCTCCGGGTGCAGCCAGTGTTCACGTGCAATAGAGGATGACTTTGAAAATCCGGCAAACCTGGCTCACACGCTCTTGTGAGAGCAATCGGAGGTTTTAATAGTGAGAGACTATAAATTGTGGGAAAGCAGTAATGCAGCCAGGATCTCACAGTGCCACAAAGCCTTAGGTATTAACGTGAACTATGACCAGAAGAATTTCTCCCGGTGGGAATCGAGACTAAGAGAGTGGTCTGGTATGGCACCTCCAGAGTGGACCCCATGCTTGCATTTGCTACAAAGAAGAGACACCCGGAACAGGGTGCTGAAAACGTCCCTGGCAAGTAAAAGTGAACTTCACCATGAATAGGAATTCCAACATCATCAATCAATCTGTTTCCTATCAAACATGGGTGTCCTTACCAAGTAATGAAAATGAGGAATCCAATTTTGAGGCAATAAATGTGGAATGTTTAAATAAAAACTAAGTACGTTGTAAGAAAACATTGTGATACATCAATAAGGAAACTCTAAACACAAATTTATATTCAAATGAGTTTTTTACTCCAAAGTGTAATTTTCACACTCACAAGGTTACAGGAAGTTTATGATGATCTATGAAGATGTTAGCGAACCAGGGGTGGCAGGCCAATGGCCTATTTGGTAAATAAAGTTTTATTAAAACACAGTCACACTCATCCCTCTCACCTACTGTTTATGGCTACTTTTGAGCTATGACAGCAGCATTGAAGGATTGTGCCAGAGACCTCGTGGCCTGCAAAGTTAAAAAAAAAAAAAGAAAAAGCTATTCGCTGGCCCTTTAAGAAGAAGTTTGCCTAATGTCAGAAATTCTGGTGAAGCAATGCAGGTTTTGAATAAGCTGTGGCCAGTTGTGAGGGCCTGATCCTCCTGCACAATGAACTAGCGATCCTTCTTTCTCTCCAGAGGTCATTTATTAAAGGGCATATAAATAGCTGTAAAACATAACAGGAACACCAGTGGGGTTTGGATTGGTGTTAAAACCAATTTCAGAGAAGTGTGACTTTCAGGGTTGCAAGGAACCTACTCAAAACCTCTTCTGTGAAACTGATCCGGATGTTTCAGCCGAGTCCAAATAAGGACCAAGACACTCAAGAAGGAACATTACGACTCTCTGCATGTGAGACTCCAACAATATCTTCCTTCCAGGCTGGAGGATACCAATCTGGAGCCTCCTTTTGAAGGCACTATGAAAACATTCTTCGTTTCTTTAACAACTTTCTTTCACTTGTCCTTAACCCCAGAACCACGTAACCCTATAAGTTGAAAGTACTAGTGACCATATTTCACCAGCTCTCTATATCAAACCCACATGCTCACCTTTAGAAAAGAAAGCCGTGCCCGCTGATTGGGGTCAGGGTGCTCCAGGGGAATATTACCTCCCCCAGGCAAAGCCCTACAAGATGATGGAGAGTATTTCCGCAATCCATCGTGATTCTTCAATCTGTCAGAAGAAAGACCTTTATTCAACTTGTATTGCTTGATTTGAAAGCCAAACTCAAAATCTCAATGCCGTCCTGACAATATTTCTATTAAATAAAATCCTCCCATGTTGTTGGGAGCTTTTAAATCAATCTGCCACAAAAAGCTTCTGAACAAGTTAATAACGCAGACACTGACTCACACTCTCCAGCAGGCACTCCTCCACGAAGAATCAATGGACTTTGTTCAATCTATCAAAACAGCTAGCAGTTGAGCAGTAAAACAATTAAAATGCAGCTCTTCTTTGTATTCTTTCTCATTAAAAAAAAAAAAAATGCAAGGATGCTGAAGTCTTGGGAGCAAAGACAGAGCTGCTGAGTTCAAATCAGAGCTTCACTCCTTAGAGCAGAGCTCACATTTACTAAGTGATCAGGACACAGAGGCCATTGAGGCACGTCCACACGACCACTCTTTCTCAGTCCACTTTTTTATTTATATTTATTTATTTGTGTTTATTATGGAAGCAGAGTTGATTTACAATGTTCAGGTGTTAATTTCAGGTGCACATAAAAGTGATTTCTTTATATATATATATATATGCATATGTATATATATATTCTTTTATACATATGTATTTTTTCAGATTTTTTTCCATTACAGGTTATTACAAGATGATGAATACAGTTCCTTGTCTCAGCCCACCTTTTTGAAATTTCTTTTTAATTTTTAAAAAATTTTATTGAAGTATAGTAAATTTACAATGTTGTGTTAGTTTCAAGTGTACAGTGAAGTGAATCAGTTATACATGGATCTACTCTTTCTAACATTATTTTCTCATATAAGTGATTAAAGAGCATCAAGTAAAGTTCCCTGTGCCCACCTTTAAAGATGAGCACATTGAAGCTCAGAGGGTTGAAGTGACTTGTCCAAGGTCAAGCACCTAGTAAGAAGTGGCAGCACTGGGATCTAAACTCAGTCTATCTCTGAAGCCTTATTTGTTGTTTTGTTTGTTTTGGCCTCACCACACGGAGTGGAGTGCAGGCTCTCAGTTCCCCAACCAGGGACAGAACCCTCACTCTCTCTACTGGAAGTGTAGATGCTTAACCATTGGACCTCCAGAGAAATCCCCTTATTTTGTTTTGTTTTCTCCTTCCAACTGTACGTAATAGTAGCTGGACAATGTCAAAGGTCTATGAGCTCCTCTCTTCCCAGGACAGGCCAGGGGACATGCTGTTTTGTTTTTTTCTCTGCCTCTCCTTTAAGTCTTTCTAAGCATATATCGGTACAGCCTTTCTTCAGATGATTTGCTTTAAGCCTTCTTCATTACATTCACAAGTGAGTCATACTTCCTGCAAGTTACACCAGCTCACCTTTCTGGGTTCCAAGCGTTCGCAGATATTAAGCTCATCTCTCATACTGTGAATCTTAACTTCAATTTGAGGTCATTTCCTGTTGGCCTCGTGTATCATCGATACGTGGAATTCTCCACTCAATATTATCTCTGGAAGGTCTCTAATTGCCTTGGCCCTACTAGACTATGATTCCCATCAAGGAAGGATTTGCTGGCTCACTCACCTCTGTACTTCCAGACCTTGATAAATACTGACTAGATCAATGGACAGTGTAACTTTGCCACATTTCAAGGCAGTAGGGAAACTAAGGCACAGGAAGGTTAAGATAGCTTCTCTAAGGTCACAAAAAGAGTGGTACTTCACATAAGGCGATTTAAGAACCGCCATAACCTGGATGAGGTGTCTTCTGTTAGAGCAAGCTGGTTTTTCCCCTAACATCATACTACACACTACACAAAGAGGTTAGGAATAACATAAACGGATTTTGAAAGCTACCATCCTCTTTTCCCAAGTCTTTGGCACCAAGATAAAAAGGCTTTCGATCTTATATACAGGCTGTATGTGTGAATGCATCCAACACGGGGTGAAAAACTAAGAGTTCTTTTGCCACCTGCCAAGTCTTCACCAGTGCCATAAAGAAGAAAGCCCACGTTCAGCCTGCCTGGAAGAGCAGAAGCCAAGGAGGGGTGTGCAGAGATCTCCCAAAGTGCCGTCTTCCCCTTTGTACCCAGAAAGACCTTAAAAGAGCCCCAGCCAAAGAGACTGGAGCTGAGTATGTTCTAGTTAACATCATGGATAATGCATTATTCATGGATGATAAAATTCTAATCATTGGGATAAGAATGGGCACCCACATGAGGCATTTCTGATCTTCCTTCAGCTACATACAGACTATATAAGTGAAGGATTACTGATTTTTTTTCCCCGCAGGCATGTGTGATCCTAGTTCCCCCACCAGGGATTGAACACATACCCCCTGCATTGGAAGCAGAGTCTTAACCACTGGACTAACAGGGAAGCCCCGAGGACTACTGATTTGATTAGAAGAAATATTGGAAAATATGTCTGAATATTAAGGCACTAAGTGCTTCTCTGGGGAGAAAATATATTAAATGTTAGGAAATGTGATGGAAATAAAAATACAAGTAGAAAATTGAACGGATTCATGTCGTGGGTCTCCAAGAATGTAGAAATCTGGCTACACATTGAGATTTTTTTGTTCCGTTGCTTCTGGCTGCATTCAGAGGCATGCTGACAGGCCATGACTTAATAATTCCTGAGAATTTTCCTTTGAAGGTTTTCAAATCACATTTAATACAAAGCATGCCATTAAAAAAGACTCACTGATCACTGATCAATAAAATATATTCCTTTCCACGGAGTGCCTTTTTATAGCTCCAATGTGAAAAGCATTGCTTTCCTGCTACCCCCTTGGGGATCAAAGGCAGACTGATGTCAAGCGCTCAGAGCACAAAGGGAAAAAAGGTCTCTGATAACTTGGTGCTCTATGTACAGCCAGAGGCGGATCATTCTGGTATAAAAGGATTTTTTTTTTTTTTTTTTTAATGAGTCCATTGACTCTGTAATGGAGGAAAAAATACGGTCTTCCCTTTCTCAGAATTCTCCTGATCCCATATTTAAGGTCAAAACTAGAAAGTATCCCAAATAAGGATGAAAGACTGGCTTCACTCTTAGCTCTAAAGCATGTACTGAATCGACAAAACTTGAGACAAGGACGCAGAGAAGGATCCGAGAGTCTGGCACGGCAACTTGAGATGATGTTTGCTGGATATAAATCTGTCTTTCCTAGGAAATACACCCTATCTACGCTCTAAGAATTAGGAAACTTCTAGAATCTGTGCCAGTGAAGCAGAGCTGACTGACCAAGTTGGAGAAGTGTCTACCTCTCCACAAGATGTAGCTATCTTCTCCCTCACCCTTTGCACCTGCTGCCTGTCTTTTCCCACCTCCTGTTGCCATCTTTCTTTTTAAAAAATATTTATTTTTTCTAATTTGTTTATTTGGCTACACCAGATCTTAGTTGTGGCAAGTGGAATCTTCAGCTATGCACACAAACTCTCATTTATGGCATGCAGGGTTTACTTCCCTGACCAGGGATGGAACCCCGGCGCCCTGCATTGGGAGCATGGAGGCTAAGCCACCCAGGAAGACCCTGACAACTTTCTTGCTTCCACTTTTTTCCTCTCCTTTTCTCCTTCTTCCTCAAAGCAAGGTTTTATTCATGGTTACAAGCCACAGTAAAGTCTCTGCTTAAATTTACTGACTTATCAATCTAGTGTTAATCTGGGCAAAGAGGGTGCTGTCCTCTGCTCCTTACCGATCAGCTGGCATAAAAAGAACAGGTTACTCAATAATGCCAAGCTAGACCCAAGTAGCAGGAAGTTCTCATAGGCTGATGACCTCCGAACACAACCCAGGGCATCAGTCCTGCCTGTTTTCTCTGGTCAAAGGCTTTCATTTTCATCATGCTTATATTAAGTAGAGTCCCGAAAATGACTGCCATCCCTGCTTGCTGATATCTTTCATTTTTGCTTCCTCCTCCTCCAGAAAGACTGTTTCATGGAATATGCAGAAATCTGCCTACCTAGCCAAAGAATGAAAAATGTGATGCTCTTGTGATAGGAACTTTTTTCATGAAACACTGAAATCCCATTTCCCTGCATTGTAATTTCTAGGTCATTACTTACTAGGCAAAGTTAGAATATTCCATTTAAATGTAAAATTGTCTTCTCCTAGGAACAGCAGAGCAGTGCTGCCATAAACAAACCAATTGAACAAGTTAGAAATTTAGTCTCTAATAAAAATAGGTATGGGCTTCCCTTGGTGGCTCAGACAGTAAAGAATCTGCCTGCAATGCTGGAGACCTGGGTTCGATCCCTGGGTTGGGAAGATTCCCTGGAGAAGGGAATGGCTACCCACTCCAATATTCTTGCCTGGAGAATTCCATGGACAGAGGAGCCTGATGGGCTACAGTCCATGAGGGTGCAAAATAGGTATGGGGGCCTTTAGAATAGTCTACAACAAGGTAATAAACAGATCTTAATCTACTACCCAATCATCCCCTGATAATGAGGTTATGTGCTTGGTAGCCTTAAGATTCAAATCATCTCTTGGTGAGATTTATCACACGCACTTCCCAAGGGAAGAATACCCTAATATGTTGCCTCTTTCCATTGACCAAGCTGTTGGAACCTCCATACCTACAGGAAACCAGAAAGAACTTTTCACAGTACCGAGTACAAAAGTATGCTCTCAGCAGGACAGTTGACGAGAAGTTATTTTGAAAGTGTACAAATGGGCTTCCCTGGTGGTCCAGTGGTTAAGAATCCACCCTGAAATGCAGGGGACACAGGTTCAATCCCTGGTCCAGGAAGATCTCACATGCTGCAGAGCAACTAAGTCTGTGACCACAACTACTGAGCCAGGGCTTTAGAGCCAGTGGGTTGAAACTCCTGAGCCCGTGTGCCACAACTGCTGAAGCCTGAGTGCCCTGAAAGCTTGTGCTCTGCAACAAGAGAAGCCACCTCAGTGAGAAGCCTGCGCACCGCAACTGGAGAAAGCTCACGCAGCAATGAAGACCCCGCACAGCCATAAATAATTAAAATTTTAAAAGCGTGTGGTGCAGCAAAAACTGAACTTTCCATATATTCATGCTCATGCTGGTCGCTCAGTCATGTCTGACTCTTTGTGACCCCCTGGACTGTAGCCCACAAGGCTCCTCTGTCCATGGAATTCTCCAAGGCAAGGATGCTGGAGTGGGTAGCCATGCCTTTCTCCAGGGGATTTTCCCGATTCAGGGATCAAACCCAGGTCTCCTGCATTGCAGGCAGATTCTTCACTATCTAAGCCATTTTCAAATATGGTAGGACCCTATCCAGTTATATCAGCATCCCTGTACTGAGAGGCAAGGGGCTGAAGAATCTAGGCAGAAATATACTGTATCTCGCCCAACTCCCCATGACTGTTTTGTTTTCCCTAGGTTTAAGTTATCTATAGCTGCAACCATAGGTTCTTAATCTGACAGTGACTGAAATTATACAAAATTTCATTGTAAATAAAATAGCATTCATAAGAACAATGAAAAGGGGTCACACTTACACAAGAAAAGGACAAAGCATTATTTGGAAAGTTAAATGAGTGTTTTAGTTAGTACCTGTGTTCCTAAGAGTCCAGTCACTGTCATGCTATTTTACATATTAAACATACATGACACTGATATTGGTGTGCCTTCAATTCTGCAATCATTCTTCAACACACAAATGAGAGCAAAGAATAGCAGTACATTTTTACACATAAGTATAAAAAACATTCAGGCTTGTTTTTCAGGCAAGAGTGATTTTTAAAAGTCAGTGTTTTCCTTCCAAAAGACGTGACTATTGCATATTTATCCTATCTAAGTTGGGACTTTATCATTTTCAACCAAAGTTCCTGGCAAATCATTCAGAAGAAAGAAGAGGACAACATGATCTTCAAAAAAATGTTATAAGTCTTCAAAGAGAATAAAGTTTGAATGAGTTTCTGGGTTTGAAAAGATGTAACATTTTAGATTTCATTTATTAAGGGCCTTGTGAGGCCATTACATAACCATGTTCATAGAACTGTAATAGCCAACATTTCATTAGCTCTGATTTTTCAAGAGAGCCAAGGCAGTAAAAAGAAGAGATATTAAAAGTTAGCTACATAGTCATTGGGGGACCATAATTAGTTTGATTTGGTCAAAGGATAGGACAGGGGCAGAAGATGAGGCTGGGAGAAGTCTGCCCTGGAGGACTTTAAATGTCATGCAAAAAGGCTTAAACTCACTGTAAAAAAGGGTGTGTTGACCATAGGGATTTGAAGAATGAGACGTGAGTCTTGGTATTAAGAAACTTCATATCTAATGGAAGTGACACCCAGAGAGGTTCCCGAGCTAAAGAAAAGCAAGAGATGGAAATCCCCTGGTGGTCCAGGGGTTAAGACTCCGTGCTTCCAATACAAGGCCTGCAGGTGCAATCCCTGGTCAGGGAATTAAGATTCCCATCTGACCCCTGAGGGGAAGGTAAAATTTTGATAGCAGTGGATGGCAACAAAAGAGCATAGTAGATGGGGAGGCCGGGCAAAGACTGGGAGTCAGAAACACATAGAGGAGAGCTAGAAAACGATGAGAATTTCAGTTTGGCTGTACATGAAGATGCCCCGGAAGCACCCTCCAGAACGAGGTTCCCCTCTGCCGGCGGTTCTCTGTTGCACAGCATTCCTCGTGACCTGTCATTATTCCTAGCCATTTGTGTTTCTTTTCTGTGGTTTGCTCTCTCTAACTCCAGGCCAGGGAGTGGTAAAGAACAAGATAGCAAATATTTTAGCATGCAGACGCTGTCATGACTATTATACTCTGCCATTGTAGCAAGAAAGCAGCTATAGACAGTGTGCTAGCAAAGCAATGCGACTGTGTTCCCCTAAAACTTTATTGATAAAAAAAAAAAAATTGACCCTCAGAATGTAGTTTGCAGACCTCTGCTCTCAACTGCACGGCAGCTGACAAGGGCTGGGGCTGTCTATATACAGAGTCTGGTGTGGCAGGCAATGAATGTGTGAATGAGAAGACAACTAATAGGGCTGTAAAGTTGAGTTGAGAGTCCATCCGACAAGGATATTTGCTAGGGAGTTTGGACTTATTATTCAAATTAATGGGACGACCTTCAAGGTGGTCTGGGTTTATTTATTTGGCTGCGCCGGGTCTTAGTTGTAGCATGTGGGATCTAGTTCCCCGAACAGGGATTGAACCCAGGCCCCCTGCATTGAGAGCTTGGGGTCTGAGCCGCTGGATCACCAGGGAAGTCCTGGGGGTCTCTTTTATAAGCATGCTAATCCCACTCATGACACAAATCTACCCTCACGACCTAATCACCTCTCAAAAACCCCATTTCTAAATACCATCACATTGGGGATTAGGTTTCAACATATGAGTTTGGTAGGGACATAATCATTCAGTCTATAACACTAGGCATAAGATCAACTTATTCCTGAGATCAAGTTGCCTCGAGTGCCCCTAGGGTTGGGGCATTTTACCAATCTCCTATTCCGTCACTCCTGCTTTGTAACTGACATCCTGTCCCTGAGTCCCACTCTGACTTGGAGCACTTTCCCACATGTTTCTCTGATGCTGCCAGGTAAGCTGCCTGCATCTCTCCCATCTGTCTGCCTTCCAAAGGCCTTTCTTCACCTTCTACATGGCTATCCCTGTTGACACCTGTCTACCTGGGCCACACTGGTGGTCCAGTATAGAGCCTGTTGTGTTTTCCAGGTGTAACTCCCCGTAATCACAAGCAGAGAACACTTTCATCTCCTTTTCTAGGTACCACCTACTCAACTTTGTCAGTCAACTCTTTCGCATAATGCTATAGGATGAGATAGGGTATGTTTCTCATCAACATGGACACAATTTGGTCTTAGCGTAGCTATTCTGCACTAATATGCAGGCTCCAAGAAAGGGAATCCTCCCTCCTCTACCCTTAGTTCCCTGATTCTGCCAACTGCTACACTATAGTAGCTCCAGACCCTGTGTAAGAGAGTAATAATAGGTTGGTGCGATGTTGCTTTAATGAACAAACACACACCCTTATTTACTACTAGCAAAAGCGTCATCATCTCAATCAGCTAAAGATCTGTTTAAGCCTCACACTAATACTTACAAATTTATAGAGATACTTTGGATACTCAGTTCTCCAGCTATTGGCCTTCTGCTTGTTTAGAACAATTCTTGCTAACAAAATATCAGAAGCCTAAGAGGCAAATCCCACTTGCAAATTTTACTACTTCTTCCCTTTAGGTAATGACTTTTCAAAGCGACACTGAACAAATAGAATATTTAAACACTGAATTTTCCCAAATGTAAACTCTTCTACATTGCTCATGGGAACATAAATATTACAATTACTTTGGGGAAACATGTGCATAACTCTACACTCCTAAGCATATTCCCCAGAAAGACTCTCACACGTGGGAAGTAAAACACATGCTCAAGTATGTTCCCAGCCACAGTGTTCAGAAAAGCAAAACTCTGGAAACAACCCACTGTGCATGGATTGAAGAATGAATTAAATACATTATGGCAGATTCATATGAAGGGCACTATACAGCCATAAGGGCTTTGCTTCCCAGGTGACGCAGTGGTAAAGAATCGACCTGCCAAAGCAGGTGACGTGGGTTTGATCCCTGGGTCAGGAAGATCTCCGGGAGATGGAAATGGCAAACCACTCCAGTATTCTTGCCTGGAGAATCCCATGCACAGAGGAGCCTGTCAGGCTATGATCCATGGGGTCGCAGAGTCAGACACAATTTAGCAACTCAGCAGCAGCAGCAGCATACAGCCATAAAAATGAACGAATCAGGGCCATGGGTTTCAATCTCAGGATCAAAATGTTGAGTAAAAAAGATTGAGTTCTGCCATAGAAGAGGGAAAAGAGTCTTTTCAAAAATGATGCTGAGTCTATGGCCATACCACCCTGAATACACCCAGCCTCACTGGATCTTGGAAGTGAAGCAGGATCAGGCCTGGGAAGTCCTTGGATGGGAGACCATCTGGGAATACTGGTGCTGTAGGCTTTTAAAAAATGATGCTGCGACAAAATGGGTATCCACATGCAAAAGAATGAATTTAGATTGTTACTCTATATCACATTCAAAAATCTGGCTCAGATGGTCAAGAATCTGCCTGCGATGCAGGAGACCCAGGTTTGACCCATGACTTGGGAAGACCCCCCGGAGAAGGGAATGACTACCCTCTCCAGTATTCTTGCCTGGAGAATTCCATGGACCGAGGAGTCTGGTGGGCTACACCCATGGAATCGCAAAGAGTCGGACACGACTGAGCGACGGACACTTTCACTTCACTTCATATTCAAAAAACTACTCAAAATGAACCAAAGACCTGAATGTAAGAGCTTAAATGATAAAATTCTTAGAAGAAAACATAAGTATAAATCTTCGTGATGTTGGCTTAGTGAATGATTTCTTAAATATTACACCAAAAGCATAAGAAATCAAAGAAAAAGTAGATACCTTGAACTTAATAAAAATTTAAAACTGTTGCACTTCAAAGGACATTATCAAGAAAGTGAAAAAGCAACCCACAGAATGTGAGAATATTTTTGCAAATCATGTTACCTGATAAGGGTCTAACATCCAGAATACAGAAAGAACTCTTAGAACCCAACAATAGAAGGACAACGTAACCTGAATAGAAATTTCTCCAAAGATATCCAAATAGCCAATAGGCCCATGGAAAGATGTCCAGTATTACTCATCATTAAGGAAATGCAAATCCAAACCACGCTGAGCTCCGACTGCACACCCACTAAGGATGACTAGAATAAAGAAGACAGAAAGTAGGACCTTCCCTAGTGGTCCAGTGGTTAAGCATTCACCTTGCAATGCAGGGGACACGGGTTCCATCGCTGTTTGAGGAAATAAGATCCCACTTCCATGAAGCAATTAAGCCTCTGTGATGCAACTACTGAGCTGGAGCACCACAACTAAAGTTCACGAGCCCCAACAAAAGAGCCCACATGCAGCAAGCAAGACCCTACAGAGCCAAATAAATAAATATTTTTAAAAATTATTTTTTAAAAAAGAAAGTAACAAGTGTTGGCTAGGATTCAGAGAATCTAGAACACTCATACACAACTGGTGGGAATTTAAAACAGTGCATCAACTGTGGAAAACACTCTGGCAGTTCCTCAATAAGTTAAACAGACTTTCCACAAGACCCAGCAATTCCACCAGTAGGTGTATCTATCCAGCAGAACGGAAACTGTGGAAACAATCCAAAGGTCCATCAACTGATAACTGTAAAAACAAAATGTGATATATCCCTACAATGAAGTAATATTCAGCTATAAAAAAGAATGAAGTACTAACTCACACGACATTGAGGAATCTTGAAAATGCCATACTGAGGGACAGAAGCTGACACAGAGACCCATGTATTGCATGATTCCATCTATATGAAATGTCTGAAACATGCAAATCTGTAAAGATAGAAAGTGGATCAGTGGTTGCCAAGGGCTGGGGAGGTGATTATCAGTGGGTACAGGGTTGCTTTTTGAGTGGTAGAAATGTTCTGGAATAAGAGCAGTGATGGCCATACAATTTTGTGAATACACTAAAACTGCTGATCTGTACACTTACTTATAAGAATGAAGTCTATGTTATATGAATTATATTTCAAGACAAAAAGTTAATAGAGAAAAACCCCAGCAAGCTGTTAAAGACTACCTCCTCTGGGATGCCACGTATATAGAGAGCCTGGGATCAGTTGGGGGCACATAGAGGGCTAAATGAACTTGTTATCATTCTACTTATTAAACTGGGCAAATGAGTAGATGGGTGTATTGCTTCATAACTATTCAATAAAAAACAAAACATTTAAAAGAGCAATTAATATACCTTTCTCCTGTTTTTCAAACCACAATCAACACAAAAATTGGATCTGAATTTATTTAATTTTTTTAACTGGTGGATAATTGCTTTACAATATGGTGTTGGCTTCTGCCATACAAAAACATGAATCAGCCATAGGTAAACACACGTCTCCTCTCTCTTGAACCTCCTTCTCCCCTCCCAGTTCATCCCATGCCTCTAGGTTGTCACAGGGCACCGGATTTGAGCTCCCTGCATCATACAACAAATTCCCACTGGTCATCCATTTTACGTAGGGTAAAGTATATGTTTAAATGCTACTCTCCCAATTCATCCCACCATCGGCAGATGAATGGATAAAGAAGCTGTGGTACATACATCCGATGGAATATTACTCAGCCATAAAAAGCAACACATTTGAATCAGTTTTAATGAGGTGGATGACTCTAGAGCCTATTATACAGAGTGAAGTAAGAAAGAGAAAAGCAAATATCATATTAATACATATATATGGAATCTAGAAGGGTCGTA
Source organism: Cervus canadensis (assembly GCF_019320065.1). Lineage (NCBI taxonomy): Eukaryota > Metazoa > Chordata > Mammalia > Artiodactyla > Cervidae > Cervus > Cervus canadensis. The sequence continues at coordinate 13,240,757 of NC_057386.1, read as the reverse complement.
CTGATGCGCCTATTCGCAGGGCAGCAATGAAGATGCTTCCCTGGTGGCTCAGATGGTAAAGAATCCGCCTGCAGTGTGGGAGACCTGGGTTCTATCACTGGGTGGGGAAGATCCCCTGGAGGAGGGCATGGCAACCCCCTCCAGAATTCTTGCCTGAGGAATCCCCATGGACAGAGGAGCCTGGTGGGCTACATCCATGGGGTCACAAAGAGTCAGACATGACTGACCAACTAAGCACACACAATGGAGATACAGACAAAGAGAACAGACTTGTGGATCTGAATTTAAATGACCATAAATTAGTAGTCAGCCTTAACTAAGAAACCACAGTGTGCAAAACACCATTAAAAAGAAAGAAAAAGAGGAAGAGTTTTTTAGAAAGAGGCATGACAATCACCATCCTCCAAAGAGCTTATAATCTAAAGCATGAGTGGCCACCAGCTCCAGAGAGCCAAAAAACCAGCTTCCTCATGGAACAACTTCAGCAAGGGTTTTGTCATTCCCAGCACCAGCTATAATTAAAGAATCAATTTCATACAATTAAAATATCAATACTTTTAGAGTTTCACATTTTTACCCTGAGAAGTTGTTTCATCTCCCTTTTATAAATCTGCTTTTAAGGGCTCAGGCTAAGGAATTAAGAGCACATGGAACTGTAAAGAACTTGTTTCCAAGACTTGTTTTTCACTTGAAGTAATGTATTTTTAATCCCCAATGTAAATGATATCTATAATTTATCACATATTTTTATCTAGGTTCTATTAGTTTCTGAATATTCATATAATGACATCTTGAAATGCCTTTTTTACAAGGTAGAGTTGAGATAAACACAGAAGCTTTCTAAAAACAATTAAGGCTTCCCTCAAGATTTATATTACTGTAAGGTTATCGAAAACTGAATCTAGTTTCCAGTTTTACCTAAGATCGGCAAATGCAAGTAGTTACAACTTGAACACACTCTTTCCACTAAGGAGGTCAATATTTTTGTTTTATATCACACTTTCTACAGATGTATACTCCAGAAATATATCATCCCAGTAACAAATTCAGGAACATATATCCCTTTTAGGATCAACTATCTAAATTAACACAAATAACTTGATAATGAATGAGGGGCAACTTCTCTTTGGCTGTGGAAAGCAATGGTGTTGTTGGAGAAAGCAAATGGAAATTTGTAACCAAAGTGCTGTGCATCAGAAGCCAGCTCTGCCACCGATTCTCTGGGTGACTTCGGCAAATCCAGTGAGCCTCAGTTTCAACATCCATAAAATGGAGATAAAAGGATCCACTTTGAAGGATCTTGGAGAAGGAAATGGCAACCCACTCCAGTATTCTTACCTGGAGAATTCCATGGACAGAGGAGCCTGGCGGGCTACAGTCCATGGGGTAAAAAGAGCCGGACATGACCGAGTGACGAATGCTTTGAAGGATGACTGCAAAGGTGAAATGAGGTAATAAACACAGTGGTCCTGGCATACTAGAAAGTTCCATAAATGTTGGTCCTCTCTGTTTTCCCTTCTTCTGTGAAAAAGCAAAGCCTTGCTAAGTAAATGTCCCCACAGACAAATATATGATTTTAATCAAACGTTTGTACACTAAAAAAAAAAAAATTGGCTTCACCATTTACTAAATTTTCTCCTCTGCATGGTAAATTATAATCTTGGTTAAACTGTTTCACAAAATATCTCATGAGAACCTTATTTTAAAAAATTAAAACTAATGAGGAAGTAGCGAATAATCCATTCTTAATCTTATTAATATAATTGAGGGCTTCATCTCTATACCCGAGTGCTTAATGGTTTCTGCAACCAAGGTAAGCAGCGATGACCTATATTTTAGGATTTGGATGTGACTGAAAAGTCGCTGTGCTGTTGGATCAAGACAGAAAGCCATGCTTATCACATCTGGCACTAAGTTAAGAGGACTAGCTAACACAGTAAATAACAGAAGCATGAACCAAAAACATTTTGTCAAACTTGAAATCAGCAGATGCTGTTCATCACATTTACATTTCAAAGTCCTACGATAATGGTTGTTGTCGCTATCAGGCTGCTTGTTTTTGTAGATTTCAAACAAAAATCTGGATGCAGAGACAGCTTTGCCAGGAGGTCACGTGGGTGAACTGATCACCTTGTCAGTCAAAACTGATGCAGCTTCCAAAACTGACGATGTTAATACTAAAGCATCAACAGAGTATAAGGTGCTGAAGTAACTAGTTTCCATATTTTCAGCACTGCTCCTTCAATACCTTGAGCCCAAGCCAGCCCACACCTGTTGGGTTTTTTTTTTAATATTTATTATTTATTTATTTATTTAGCTGCACTGGGTCTTGGCTGCAGCATGTGGGATCTATTTTTTTCACCTGTGGCATGTGCGATCTACTTGCCCAACCAGGGACTGAACCTGGGGCCCCCTGCATTGGGAGCACGGGGTCTTAACCACTGGACCACTAGGAAAGACCCCCAACACCTGTTTTTGTATGACCCATGAGCTATGCATGGGGTGAAAAAAAGCAAAAGAATAAGATTTCATGACATGTGAAAATTACATGAAATTCAGATTTCAGGGTCCATAAATAAAATTTTACCAGAATACGGCCATACCCATTCATTTACATACTGTCTCCGCCTGCTTTCGTGTCTCAGGGTCAGAGTTTAGTTGTTGCAACCTTACAGCCTGTAACTCTAAAATATTTCTATCTGGCCTCTTACAGAAAAAGTTCACTGACCCTTGGTCTAGAGTACCGTGTTCAGTATTTTTGAAAGGTCAGTAACAGAGGAAGTCCACAGGACTGGGAAGGAAGTCTGTGTATACAAATATGTGTGTATATACGTATGTGTGTGTGTATGTATTGACATATATATATATCAATGGCATATTAAAAAGAGGCTTATTTAAATGAGCACTTCAGCTATAAAAAGAATCAGATTTAAAAAAAGAAGGATTATTTTTAGGAGGAGGGTTCCAGTTACACAAAATAAGGAAGGGACAGCCACGGCTAAATAAAATGAGCTGAAATCTTGCCTTGTGTTACTACAGGAAATCAGCTTGGTGCTGCTTGATAAAGGGGAAAGGTTATATATAAAACAGGAAGAGGAAGAATGTGTTACGACAAAAAAAAAAAAAAAAAGAATGTTCTAAAATACAAAATACAGTAAAGGGCACAGTTGTGTGATTTACTCGCATTGGACTTCATAAAATAGTTTTACAAACAATATCACAAAGCACAGCCACCTGTTACGCTGTTATTTTGGCCCATCTATTTCCAATGACAATCTTGACACCCAAGCAAGAGACACACCACCATAGCAACATAAACATCATGATGTTGGAGAATAAAAATTTAGGAAGCAATTTATAGCCTCTGCAGGACTGGAAATAAACTAATCCTTAAGCATTTGTTACTATGACATAACGTTTCCACAGGACAAACTCGGATCACCCTGGAAACCTCAGGATTCTTTCCCACGGGCCATTTGCAAAGTACAGACTCCAAAAGTGAATATTATATTAGATGGATTTCTAAAATAAGGGTATTTAAAGGTAATGAGATCATGTCATTTCATGCACAGCTCAGGGAATGCAGGATCACCAGGTGTTCAGATAGCACCCATACTTTTTAATTATTATTATTTTATTATTATTATTATTGTCTCTTACATTTGCCAGATGGGCTTATATGTCAAGTGATCAGACCCTCATGGAAGCAAAAAGATGGGTATGGGAATACTACTCAGCCATAAACAAGAACAAAATCTTGCCATTTGTCGCAATATGGATGGACTTGGGGGGCATTATGCTAAGTGAAATAAGTCAGAGAAAGACAAATACTGTATGATATTGCTCATGTGTGGAATCTATAAAATACAACAAACTGGTGAACAAAAAAAGAAGCAGATTCACAGATACAGAGAACAAACTAGTGGTTACCAGTGGGGAGGGGCAACATAGCAGTGGGGAAGTGGGAGGTGCAAACTAGGGGGTATAAGATAGGCTTAAGGATGTATTGTACAACAGGGGGTATATAGCCAATACTTTGTAATAACTGTAAAGAACTATAACCTTTAAAATTATACGAGAATGAAAAAATTTTAAAAGAGGGATATTGAAAATTGAGGAAACTGAGGCACAAAAAAAATCCAGTCTTCTTAAATCAATTCATGACAATCAAACAGCAAAGCCTCAACCAATCCTTCTAATTCCACACCATACCACAACACCCAAAGCCAGAAACCCCAACTTAGGGCAATAGAAGGACTCTGGCTTCAGGAGATAAATGCAAAATGAAGGGTAGCAGAAAATGAAAGAAAAATCACGTTTGAAAGTGATGCCTCATTTTAGCAATGTTACTCACTGTGAGAGGTGGCGCAATTACCAGGACTTAAAACATGAAGTCTGTAAGGTGTGGCTGAGCTGCCATTCAGAAAGACCCAACCACAGGGAGAGAAAGCTGATCTTCCAGTTTGAAGATGAGACACACCCAAAAGGTACGTCATGGGGCACAGGGTGGCGGCAAAGTGCATCTCCATCAGGGTGAACAGGTTCTACCCCAGCCTGGAGATCTGAGAGACACCCAGGGTGGATGCTGAACCCAGTGATCAAAACACTGGCCTGGCTTCTACCCTGGAACCACAATCCATTAGCCCTGGCCACCACTCCTAACTCTTTTTTTCCTTTGCTCTTAAGCATTCTCAAAGATAGATGCCTGCAAGGAGCATGGGCCATGCCTTCTCCAGATCCACAGCAGAGACTGTCCAGAGGCCAGGACGACACTGGATGTGGTTGTTCTGCAGATGAAAAATAGATGACTCTAGGATGAACTTCTGTGAAGCTACAGATCTGGCTGCTTTTGATATAAGAACCATTCCTGAACCCCTTTGGGGGCTTCCCAGGTGGTGCTAGAGGCAAAGAACCTGCCTGCCAATGCAGGAGACATAAGAGGTGCAGGTTTGATCCCTGGGTCGGGAAGATCCCCTGGAGGAGGGCATGGCAACCCACTCCAGTATTCTTACCTGGAGAATCCCATGGACAGCGGAGCCTGGCAGGCACTATAGTCCATAGGTGGACACAACTGAAGCAACTTAGCATGCATGTACCTGAATCCCTTTAAAATATAAGATGGTTTCTGACAGACATAAACAACATTAAAAAAAAAAAAAAGCTGATTAAAAGAGCTCAGGCAGAAGGCTGAACACTATGTAAATAATGGCTGATTTTAAATATACTTGACCCTTTTGGAAGTGTGTTTCTTGAAAAGGCTTAAGGGGGATTATTCCATTTGGATAACTAATAGCCTAATTACTATTTTTTAAGGAAACAACAACCAAACTCCTTTTCAGCCAAACTTGGCAAGAAATCTCTAAGAAACACCCATCTCTGCAGCACCATAAGTCATACTGCTGAAAAACATAATTACACTCAGCTGCATCCAAGTTTCCATCAGACACAGTCCAAAAGAGGTGAACTATTGAATCCTGAATCTAAAGGTTTTTCATTTTGGGCACAATGCCTTTTTAAGAGCAGGGAAAATATAACATCAAAAAAAAGTATTCATCATAACCTTCAATAGTCCAAGATTTGGGTCTCCAGTGTACACAGTACAGTCTGTACCCCAATGATTAAACACAATTCTAGTTATCAAACTCTTTGCACTTGGGGGGATTAAATAACTCTATTTCATATCTTTAAACCTGTCTTGTTGAGCAAAAGTACAGTCTATTTTCACAGCACTTTTCAGGTATTGAGAACACCACTTTTATCCCCCATGTCACTTTTATGGAGGCTGGAAAGTCTGGAATGATGATAAATGTTAGGTGACATGAATGGCTTTGCCTTTTCATCAGCTCCATCATCATCATCATCATCATTTTAGACCAGGGTAAGCTCAGCAAAATGTTCCTGATGTAGGCACAAGTCACAAGGCTACACACCATAGGGAACGTAACACGTTTCAGAAGACATGCCCAGGGGCTCAAGTACAAGCTTTAGACTTTAGTGATAACCCCTGTTCCCAGAACTACCTGTCCACATAAGCAGGTGATTACAAGTCTTGTTTTCTCAAGCATCTATCGTGTTTTTTCTTATTTGGTTAAACTGCTAATTATTACTTTAACAAGAGTTATTTTCTGGGTTTTCAGTGCATTACAGATTAAACAGACATCTGTAAGGTGTCCCAGGCATACTGCAAAATTCTCAGACTGAAGACCAAAATTTTTATACCCACCGTTACTTTATTTTTTTAAAAAGAGTTTTGGTCACACCTCATGGCATGGAGGATCGTAGTTCCCTGACCAGGGATCGAACCCTCACCCTCTGCAGTGGAAATACGGAGTCCTAACCACGGGACCACCAGGGAAGTCCCAACGTCCCACTCCTTCCTTGGACAGTGCCAGACACAAACTGCTCCTTGAGAGCAGCAGGACCATAATCTTATAAAATCTAATGAAATCCAGGTTGTTGGCTAGTGATCTTGACATACTAAGCGGATTGACAACAATGAAAATGTTACAAAGTTGACTTATTGATAAGCTGTCATAATGACAAATTTTTTCTCCTGAACTAAACATCATCCTTTTTTAAAAAGAAGCTAACATTTTAACTATACTTCTTTATTTAGAAAAAGTGTCCAATTCAGGTCTGTTTCCACCTGGTATACGAATAAAGCATTATTATTAGTCAACTATTCTTTTATTTTAAGAGAACACATGTCAGTGCCAACTCTGTTGCAAATACTTCTAAAATATGCCGGTACTTTTTCCTTCCATAGCAAGTATTTCAAACAAAAAATATGATTTCTCTGTTAAGTGACAGTATAGGAGGACTCCTGAATTAAAACTGTCAAGCACTTCAGATGTCGCTGCCAAGGTATAGGTCAGTAATCAAGTCATTAATGCCATCCCAAATATGGATACAGGTCCATCTTGTCATTTTCCTCCTTAGAAAGCAGAATTCCAAAAAAAATTCTTTCCGTTAATTCAAGTTTTATTGAGTTTGTTTCAGGAAATGATGTATGAGTTTAATGACAAAGTAATATAACCAATGCTTTAAAGGAAAGAAAAAAAAAATGCTGACCGAATCCCTAGAGTAGTGAGTGCATGAACAGAAAGAAGAAAGGTGGTTGCCATGGGCTGGGGAGAGGTGGATAGAGAGTTATTGTTTATAGGTACAGAGTGTCAGTTTCACAAGATGAACAGTTCTGAAGATGAATGGTAGTGATGATGGCCTACGGGGTGGCTGCACTTAACGCCATCACACTTTACACTTTAAAATGGTCAAAGATGGCAAATTTTACATAACGCGTGTCATACCATAATTTTTAAAAAATTGTTTTAAAAAGATTGACCTGAATGTACACATCCAATTAAGTGGTGCTATGCTGTGCTTAGTCGCTGAGTTGTGTCTGACTCTTGTGACCCCATGGACCGTAGCCCGCCAGGCTCCTCTGTCCATGGGGGTTCTCCAGGCAAGAATACTGGAGTGGGTTGCCATGCCCTCCTCCAGGGGATCTTCCCAACCCAGGGATCGAACCCAGGTCTCCCGCATTGCAGGTGGATTCTTTACCATCTGAGCCATTAGGGAAGCCCAAGAATACCGGAGTGGGTAGTCCATCCCTTCTCCATGGGATTTTCCCAAACTGGAATCTCCCGCATTGCAGGCTGAGTCTTAACCAGCTGACCTACCAGGGAAGCCCCCAGTTAAGTGGGGTCTCCTTCAAATGGTTCGTTTTAGAGCATTCCATGTTTATTCCCCTGGTGTCAATATAGAGTGAAACATCCTTGAATCTCTGCTGTGGAACATAGGTCTGTTTGCATTTTTTTTCCATTATTTTGATGACGGTTTAGTGTCTCTGGAGGACAATTTTTAATTTTGAAAAGAATATTTTAGAGCTCCACTGTCGAAAAAATAATCTTCTCAAGTTAGAAAATTCATTTGAGCCCCCACAGGAGGTGTGACGCTAGAGTAACAATATGAATTTGTGTGTGTGGTTTGTAAACTGCCTCCGAGGCAATGCTGGCAAAGGTGAGACACAAGTGTCCAAGGAGCAGCTATCGCAGCAAGAAGGGAAAGTATACCAAACAACACATTCCGATCACTTTTCATCCTCCCTGGTTTGGTTACCTCCATGTGAAGGGTTTCAGGTGTTCAACGAAATGTGCCAAAAACATGGTGGCTCTTGCCTGTTCCCACTGTTATTTCCAGACACTAATTTTGAGAAACCCACAGGAGCCCATCAGTGAACATCTCTGCTGCTGATGTCTATGAAAAGCCAAAGGTTGTCACTGCCATTAAAAGGAATAATTTCTGAAAGTGTAGGGGTGGTTCTCTTTTTAGAGCATGAACTATAAAAGTTCTTTTCAAAGAGGAGTATGATTCATCTATCAAAGTTAAGCTGGGGAATGTCTCTTGGTTTAATACTTAGGTAAAGTTGATTGTTCAACAGAAGATAAAACTTATATCACTCTGTTAGCTCACCTGGAACAAGAAAACTACCCTATCCCAATTATTTCCTTTGATAATCCTGAACAAGTTATTTAATCTTTAAGAAACGTGTTAATGTGTGTGTGTGTGTGTGTGTGCTTATTGAGATAGAACAAAATAACCTCCAATGCGCCTTCCAGCTTTGGGATTCTAGAGAAGCCAGAACTGGAAAAGCAGACTCTGGGCTCTGCAGTCTGACCAGCGTGGGCATGAATCCAGGTCTGCCACTGACTAGCCATGAAAGCATCCATAATCCACATCTGTAAAATGGGACGATAATATCCAACCCACAGGACCATTACGAGGACTAAAGCAAGAAAGCACTAGATAAATCTAATTTCTCTCTTTGCCTCCTCTGCATGTGGAATGTGACTGTGAGCAATCCAAGCATACAAAACTGAAACTGAATTTTTAAGCCTCTTACTTTCCACACGAAAGGTTTCATGGGATATGCATTGCCGAGGCACAGAGTGCTATTTTATTACGCACATAAAAGCAAGGTGACTGCCAGGCCACATTCAGCCAAGATCTTGTGACACAGAGTGACTACCCAGCTCCTCACTGCTGCGATTGAGAGGTCAGGACAAGCAACTTTCACAATCTGTCTAAGATATGAAGTCGGAGATGGCTCAGATAGGCAAAGGGAGCAGTGCAATTCTGCGCTTTCTAGGGACTCTTCAGTCCTCCATGATACTTTTCAGGAAGCACAGGCACAATATTCATTAAGAGGCCCTACCACCATCTCTATAAACCATCTACACCAGTTGGAAACACTTCCGTAAGAGAGTCAAGAGATAAGTGAAACTTGGCCATTTTAAGAATAAGTAAATATTAATAAATCCCATCATGATGGTTAGAACTAGAAAATATTGGAGAGCTTTGAAGAACTCTAGATAATCCAGCAAACAAGACCCCAAAGCATTTGAAGTCTTCAATAACTTAATTACGAGTCTGTGCTAAGTCACTTCAGTCCTGTCTGACTCTTTTCGACCCTATGGACTGTAGCCCACCAGGCTCCTCTGTCCATGGGATTCTCCAGGCAAGAATACTAGAGTGGGTTGCCATTCTCTCCTCCAAAGGATCTCCCCATTCCAGGGATTGAACCTGCGTCTCCTGTATCAGCAGGCTGGTTCTTTACCACCAATACCACCTGGGAAGCCCCACCTTAATTATATTAGCAGACAAGTTGATGGTGACTTCTCTTTCCCCAGTTGGTACATTCACTTCTGAATAAATACACAGATCAGTTAATTGGAGTGTAAAAATACACAATCTAATGCTCAGAAACACCTGGATCTGACCTTAATACAGCAAGTATGATCAGACCTAAACTCTGTGTGTGTGTGTGTGTGTGTGTGCGTGTGTGTGTGTGCGCGCGCATGCACATGTGCATGTATAGGTGACATCGGGTGGGGAGCAGCCTTTGGAGATTAATCGTTTAGATTAAGTGCTTAAACGGCATTCTTACAGGTTGTCATCAAATTACATTTGTTTGGCCAATCTTACTTCTCTAGATGATTCATTCTGGGAAAGAAACAACACCCTGAAGATCGTCAGATTAATTCTAAAGAAATTAAACGATGATGATGTTTTCTCTTTGCTCAGGAACAACAGGAATTCTAGACGGCCATGGTTCACCCAAACTTAAAAGAAGCAAAAAATACATATATATATATATTTTAAAGTGAAGAACTCTTAGATAAATCTGATCAAGAACTTATGTTACCTAACTTGTTGAGATGGATGAGTCGACTTCCACTAAAGTCTAAAAAGGAGTTTTAAGAGCTGGCCCTTTTTATCAGAGTGCTAGGAAATGAAAGAATGACTCACTTTATACTTGATGTCAAAATCTTGGTGAGCTCCAGCTTTCGTGTTTCTGAATCAACAAACAGTACTGTGTAATGCTGCGCGGGCCATTAGCCAGGAAGTGGCCGGTGACCCTCGACTCCTTGCTCTGTCATGGGTAAAGCGAGTGTGTCCTAGGCAGAAAGGGGCTCCTTCTAACTCTCTGTCATCTTGAGAGATTTGCCCAGCCTCGTGTGGCACGACGAGACTACTGACATGCAGTTTAAACAGCCATTTAGCCCGTTTTATAATGAAGCCCAGGATGGAAAGTCTTAAGGACATCTGCCAGAGATGAATAAAGCAGAGGACTCAACACCCATCTAGAACCATCTCCTCCAGAGTGCGTACTCCAGGATTCATTCTGCCAACACGTCATTTTCCACCCAACGTGCAGAGTAGAGGAATGCAGGAGCCACAGCCCAAGAGGCCACCAGGTACTTATTTTTCCTTCCATTCTTGATGGCCAATGCCAGCCTCTGTCCCCGCTTAGGGGCAGGGCGGCTGTTCCTGAAGATCATGAAGTATGTTGATGATTAGCCTTCAGTACCCGAAAGACCTGCTGCTACTCAAGTCGTGATAACTATTTTTTCATGTAAGAATCAAATTCTGACCTAAATTGTGGTCATTCTAGTCCACACCTGGCAGCTCCCCCCCACCCCACTGCTGCAGAAGAGAACAGTCTCCTTTGGAAAGCTGTCTAAATTCAGGATAACCAGAGTCATCTTCTTGCGGACAGGGACCATAACTTCTCACTGTACACACTCATAATTCCATTTCCGTGCTATCAATGTCTCTCTCTCTCTGAATGTAGACGTCTACTCTGCTGGAAAAATCCATAGCTATCTCTTTAAAAAAAAAAAAACAGCTCTACTGAGATATATTTTATGTACCAACTCAATGGTTTTTAATGTATTTAACATTCACGCAGAGTTGTGCAACCGTGGCCAATATCTATTTTAAGATGGCGAGGAAACCTCTCCAGTGTTCTCTGGACTATAAGCTCTAAGAGGGTAGGGATCGTGTCTGCTTTGCTTGCTCCTCCATCCTGGGCAGCTGGTCTGATGGCCAAGCACCTGGCAGAATAGGAGTTCAGTAAGTGTTTGTGATATCAACACTTTTATGCAGCCCCAGTGCCAACCTGAACCTTCCAGATTTCTAAGTTTCCCAGATATGGAAAATAACTACTTTCCTCCAACAGAAACTATTTTTTAAACTTTTTATTTCATATTGGAGTATTGGAGTATGACTGATGAAGGGCTTCCCTGGTGGCTCAGCGGTATAGAATCCGCCTGCAAAGAGGAGCTGCAGGAGACACAGGTTTGGTCCCGGGGTCAGGAAGATCCCCTGCAGAAGGGCGTGGCAATCCACTCCAGTAATCCTGCCCCGAGAATCCCATGGACAGAGGAGTCTAGTGCACAGGTCCATAGGTCATGGAATCCGACATGACTGAAGAGACTTGGCACGCACGCATGGCTGATTAACAATGTTGTTTCAGGTGGGCAGTAAAGGAATTCAGCCATACATATGCATGGATCCATGCTCTCCCAAACTCCCATCCCATCCAGGCTGCCAAATAACCTTGAGTAGAGTTCCCTGTGTGTACAGTAGGTCCTTGTTGGTTATCCATTTAAAAAATACCAGTGTGTACCTGTCCATCCCAAACTCCCTAACTATCCCTTATGCCAACCCTTCCCCCGACCCCAGCAACCATAAATTCATTCTCTAAGTCTGTGAATCTGCCAACAGAAACTTTCAATTCAGCTCATATCCCTATGGTAGGCAGAATGGTCCCCACGGTTCCTACTCCTTGGTGTATACACCCTGTATATGCACAATTCCTTCCCCCTTGAATGGGGGTGGGTCTGACCTTATCCAGCCAGTCTTTCTGAAAAAGAGTAGACGTCAGAGACAAGAAGTCAGAGATTCAGAGTTGCAGTAAATACTCTCCTGTTGGCCTTGAAGGGGCAGATGGCCACGTTCTGGAGGGGGTCACATGGCAGGAAATAGCAGGTGGCCTTTAAGAGCTGGTTCCTAGCTGATGGGCAGCAAGAAAGCTAGGACTTAGTCCTACAGTCACAAGGAACTGAATTCTGCCAACTACCATGTGAACGTGGAGGAGTACTCCAAGTTCCAGAAGAAAATGCAGCTTGGTATCAAGCCTGTGAGACCCTCAGCAGAGAATCCAGCCACATGGTCTTCTGATCCACAAAGACCGTGAGATAAAAAATGGCTATTGTTCAAAGCCCCAATGTTTGTGAAAATGTGTTGCACAGCAATAGATACTGAGTATACACTCCTTCAAGAATTAGAAGGAAGGCAGACAGATTACATTAACTTCCAGGAATGACCAGCCTCAAATTTCTCAGAGGCATTGCTGTGGAATTTTAAAATAAGGAGGCTTTTTAATAAAAAGGAATCTCTAGTTTGCAACATTTCAAGAGGTATAAAGCTGAAGTGGGGAAAAAAAAAAGTGTGAAGGTAAACATCGAGGGTCAGATTTCCTAAAAGGTTCCTATTTCTCTCAGCTTCTTTCATCTATGCATGCAGACCCAAGGTTTAAGCACCAGCATTGCCCTATCCAATATGGCAGCCACCAGCCATATATGGCCTTTGAGCACTGTAAAGTGGCTAGTGGGGACTAAAATGTGCTGCAAATGGAAAATACACACCAGATTTCAAGGACTTTACATGAAAGAAAAATAAGTTAAGGGACTTCCCTGGTGGTCCAGTGGCTAAGACGCTGCACTCCCAAGACAGGGGGCCTGAGTTCAATCCCTGGTCAGGGAACTAGATCCCACATGCTGCAACTAAAGATTCCGCATGCCGCAACAAAGATCGAAGATCCCTAGTGTTGCAACTAAGAGCCAGCACAGCCAAATAAATAAATAAAATGATAAATAAATATTTAAAAAATGTTTAAGAAAAATAAGTTAAAAGATCTTGTCAGTATTTTCTTCTGTGGATTACATGCTGAAAAGATAGTGATGGAGATGGATGACAAAGAAGTAAAGAAATAACAACAAATTAAGATAAATGTAAAAGCAAAAAGATAAATACTATGAAGGAAATATCTGTGAAGATAGCGAATGCGAGGGGAAAACTATTTTATATGGAGTGGTCAGGAAAGATATCTCTGAGGAGGTAACATGCCCACGTGTAAACCTGCAAGACCACCATAACCTCGAGTGTTAACACATTACAGCAGCAGGGTCTGAGGAGTTTGAGAGGACTAACAAAGGGAGTTGGTCAGTTGCAGGACCATCACATTGCACTATTCCCATTAGGTTCCATGGAAAGTGCACCCCCTGGAGGTGTGCGCCTCCCGCGCCCCCCCCCTTCCCCGCCCCCCGCCGGAGCTCTTGTTTGTATAAATTGTTCATAAGTTTTTGTCAGGCTTCCCTGGTGGCTCAGATGGTAAAGAATCCGCCTGCAATGCAAGAGACTTGGGTTCAGTCCCTGGATTGGGAAGATCCCCTGGAGAAGGGAACGGCCACCTACTCCAGTATTCTGCACTGGAGAATTCCATGGACAGAGGAGCCTGGCAGGCTACAGTCCATGGGGTTGCAAAGAGTCAGACATGACTGAGAGACTTTCACTATCTTTCAAGTTTTTCTAAGTTGGAGGGTGTGTATGTGCTCAGTCGCTTAGTTGTGTCCGACTCTTTGTGAACCCATGGACTGTAACCATCCAGGCTCCTCTGTCCATGGGATTATCCAGGCAAGAATACTGGAGTGGGTTGCCATTTCCTCCTCCAGGGGATCTTCCCTACCCAGGGATCGAACTCAAATCTCCTGGGGTTCCCCCATTAGCAGGCGGATTCTTTACCACCGAACCACCTGGGAAGCCTAAGTTGGAGGGTGGACAGTATGAAAAATCAAGCTTCCAAGATAATTTTTTCAAACTTTACATTTTCCAGATACAAACTGTCTTCCAGTTTTAATAGCTACAGCACACTTGGACTCTGTCTGCCCTGTAGCCTACAAATAATCTCCACTTAGGAATACAACACAATTCCTGATTTCAAGCACAAGACACAAAGGGCAGACAGCTGGCCATCTGCAATCTGAAATTTTTTTTTTTTTTTTTTGTCTCCCAGTGAGCTGAATTTGCTAAAGATTTGTAAAACCTTCCTAACTTCCTGCTACGAATCAGCTGTTTTCTGGATCTGTCTTTTTCTCTGAACAGAGGCAGAAGTATTAGATAGTTTTCAAAAAAATGTTCTGATTTACTTGACTACACAGACCTCCAGGCAACAGAAAGCAGGGCAGAGCCCAGAGAAACTAGCCAGGGTACCTGTGTCCTCACTCAGGCAGCTAAAGCAATGAAGCTCGACGTACTTTTCCAGTAATTGCCGCCCCTGAAAAACACATTTACTGCCTGTCACTGTGCACACACTTTTATATTTTTTTTAAAAAAACCATCTTTGTGAGCCCTCCACCCTACACACATACATACACGCACACACACACACACACACACACATGTACGCAAACACTTCCCTGATTGACACTCTGGAGCAAGGAAGTGTTGAAAATAGACTATTTTTTTAAAAACTACTTATAAAAAATAGTATTCTCCATTCACCTGAAATGAGAGGCTTCTGAAATGAAGATGCCTCCCTTTCTCTTAATATCGGTTATACTCAATCAGATACAGGGTTCTGAGGTTGATTTTTAAGAGCCTTAGGAACTCGCACCATGACTTTGTAATGAACAGTAAAAGTTAATTACTACCCACTTTTAAATAGGGTTTTGTTAACAATAGCGTGCTTTTTTTTTCTTTCAAGGCCCAGAATCTGTTTCATAGGAGGCATTCACACTCAAATCACAGGGAAAATGCAGTGTTCTTTCTCCAGAAAATCACTTTCACTGACCAACCAGGAAAAGAGCATCTGCTCCAGTCGCCTGGTCCATTAGTAGTGAAAGCTTTGCACGGATCCATTAACCACCCCCCACTTCCTGGGTGACCTTCACGACCAAGAAGGGAGCTTCAGGAGACAGCTGGGCCGCCAAGGTAGCTCAGACGATAAAGAATCTGTCCGCTAATGCAGGAGATGGGTTTGATCCCAGGGTAGGGAAGATCCCCCGGAGAAGGAAATGGCTAGCCACTCCAGTATTCTTGTCTGTAGAATCCTATGGACAGAGGAGGAGCCTGGTGGTTACAGTCCATGGGGTCGCAAAGAGTCGGACACAACTGAGTGACTAAGTATGCACGAATGGGAAGCCACTAGCAACATGATTCCCAAACTGTGAAACAGGCAAGAGAAGCTACCAAGATAGCCCAGAAATCGACCCTGGGCTGGGTCCTTCCCAATGAAGCTAACAGGGGGAAAAAAAAAAGTAAAAATAGTGCTCATTCTTAAAAAAATTTTTTTTCCAAAATCATGTTTATAAGGAACCTTGGAGAAGGTCTATGCAATTAATCTAGGGGGTCTTTCTCCTTCACACTTCAGGGTATCACCTTGTACAGAAGACAAAGTGTCAATGAAAATATTGCACTTAAAACCTCTTTTCTTAAAAAATTTCTGCCCCAATAGGTTTGCAGATGCATTTCACAAAAATCCTTTAAAACGGAGCAAAAGGAGCACTGTTGGTCATTCTGGCATCTTCATTTATGTCATTGCAGAGACGGCACCACCCGGATCCCAAATCTGTTCTCAGAAATGTGCGTAAGAAGATTCTCCAGGGACTTGGGGGAGCCTGGATAAAGTGCACTGGCTCCCTGCCAGGACAAAGAACACAATGATATTCTGTTAAAAAGCTGAGTGCTTTTTTCCCCCTCTCTCTCTCTTTCTTCTTTCTTGGAGGGGTTGTTGTTATTCAGTCTCGCTAAGTCGTGTCTGGCTCTTTGCGACCCCATGAACTGCAACACGCCAGGCTTCCCTGTCCTCCACTATCTTCCAGAGTTTGCTCGAACTCATGGAGGGGGAGTTTTTCTTTGTGCATCAAATCCCTGAAGACCACAAATAAATCCCAGACATTAACACTGATGCAGTCAGAACAGGAAGTGTTAACACCAAAATGAGCAATGAACTTGAAAAGATTCCCACCTTAGATCATACTGGGAAGTGCTTAGCTCTTAGAAGATGCTTATCTTACTGATAAGGACCTGTCAGGGAGGAGCGATCAGACTGTGCTCCACGGAGTCCTGAAGATGCAGTTGGGGATCTATGTGAGGTGCTGGGATCAATGGCAGCATCCAGGAGTGGCTTGGAAGGGAAGGCCTTGAACTCCACCATAATCTCTATCAAGTCACACACTCAAATAAAAATACAATCTAAGGAAAACCAGTGAACTTATTATATACAAAAGCAGCTTCAAAGAGAGCCACTGGACCCTTTTCCAGGCAGCTGACGAACTCCTAGAATTCCCCTAATGAGACAATGTCTGAGTCTCCAACCCACCTTTCCCACTACAGACTGAATCGCGTATCCAGTTTAGGGATATTTCCTTCCAACAAGGAATCCCAGAGGGGGAAGAAGTGAGAGAATCCCTGGCTTGTAACAAAAAGAGCTTTGCTCCGGGTTCTGGCCTGGACCTTGACCTTGGCTATGAGACGGGCAACTAACTGACCGAACCTTCTAGAGCACTAGTCTTCTCTCCCACAAAATGAAATGGGTCAACTCTAGACCATCTGTAATAGCCCTTCCAAGTCTAAAATTCTACAATCTCTATCACCAAATGTTTCAAATAAACACAAAGACAACTGTCTCTTTACAGGCAACTATTGGCCCCTAGGGACCTCTGCTGTTTAGAACTTTCCAACAGGCTTATATTTAGTTCAGAGACAACAACACTGAACATACATGAGGAGAACAGTCCAATGAAGTGGGTTTTTTAAGTTAAAATGAATCTATGGGATGTTACTTCTTATAGTTCTTTACTCTGAATATGGAAGTCTAAGAAACAAAATGCCAACACTCTGAGCTAGACTGTAATTCAGCTTTATTTGCTTGATCTCCTAGAGCTATTCTTCTTTCCTGGAACTAGAGAACATTTTATGAGTCAAAATAAGGTGAGTGAAACAGTAGAAACCAGGATTCTCTATATCCATTCAAAAGGCCTTTGGTTTTTCATGTAGTTGACAGTGCTAATTTTCAAGAAATTTTTGTTTTCTTTTTGCTGGATTAAATATGAGTAATGGACAAAAAGCTGAGTAAGGAGAAACAAATACTAATTTTTTTTTTTTTTAATACCATGGCTCTGGTTTTACTTTGGCTAGTAACTAGCTGTGTGGCCTGGCACACATTACTTAGCCTTTCTGAACTCTGGTTCACTCATCTGTAAAATGTGGGTAACACATCAGTCCACCTTCCACTCCCTTCTACCAGGAGTTAAGTGAGATAAGGCCAGGGAAAAAAACAGACATATAGTATTGGTTCTTTTGAGGACTTTCCAAAACAGGGGCATTTGCCTAATTTTTTAAAGTGTGGACATTGCTACCAGTTAACTGTGGCGGTTAGAATAGAGAGAAGTCCTAAAACAGGCTGAATCAGGCCCAAAGTAAATCAAGAGTTGTAGCAAGGGGACTTCTCTGGCAGTCCAATGGTTAAGATTCCCCCTTCTGATGGAGAGGGCACAGGTTCAATTTCTGGTCAGGGAACAAAGGTCCCAGGGCATGTGAGATGAGGCCAAAAATTTAAAAAAAGAAGAAGAAAAGAGTTGTAGCAAAAGTGAGGCTTCCAAAAGTCTATTAATTTGATGGCAATTTTTTTTTTAACTTATTTACTCATCTATTTTTGGCTGCACTGCGTCCTCATTGCTACAGGCGGGCTTTCTCTAATTGCGGAGAGTGGGGGCTACTCTTTGCTGAGGTGTGTGGGCTTCTCATTGCGATGGTTTCTCTCGTTGCAGAACACGGGCTCTAGGCGAGCCAGCTTCAGTAGTTGAGGCTTGTGGGCTTTAGAGCGCTGACTTAGTAGTTGTGGCACCTGGGCTCAGATGATCTGTAGCGTGTGGGATCTTCCCGGACCAGGGATTGAACCTGTATCCCCTGCACTGGCAGGTGGCTTCTTTACCACTGGACCACCAGGGAAACCCCGACAACTGTCTTCTTTGAAGGCACATCAGTTGCCTCCCCAGTTTTCAGTGTTAAGGTTAGGAGGACATAGTGCTAAGGTGGATGGTGGAGATTGTGGGGTTCACTACCAGTCAGACCCTAGGGGTCTAACCTCTGGTAAGCTGGGCCTCCTGTCCTCACGCATCATGATTTGGTTAATCTGAATCCTTCAACTTGGAAACCTCTCTCAACCTAAACTGCCCTCCTGTTTCTCTAACAAAGAAGAAAACTACTTTGGAATACGACCTTTCAGATACTGAATCACCCTTTGGTCCAAATGAATGATACATTAAGTAAGCTATAATTATACATTAGGTTACAGGCCTAGCCTCATTTCATTTGCCAATTAAGAAAAGAACGGCCTCCACCTATACCACTCAAATAAGATTACTTCACACCAAAATTGTAGTTATTTCAGTACAAAAAAAACTAAGTGTACAAAGGGTGGTGGTGCCTGAGGATTCAAGAAAGCCTGAAAAGGGAACCAACCAGAATAAAGAGACGTTGCAGGTGGTATAGACGATTCTAGAGTTGGTTACTTTCTTGACTATCACCTGCCTCGCTGGGCATTACATGCCATACCAGCGTTGCCCTGAGATCCCAAACTCCTCTCAAAAAATAAAGTCATTAGGAGGAGATGGAGTGGAAGCAGACACACCTCCAAGCTGAACTACTCCAGCTTAGCGGCTCAGAGGTTGGGAAGATCTCAACAATTCCTAAAATTGCTTTGGTTAACCAGTTTCATTCATTTGCCGCCCCATTGTCCACAGAGCCGGGTGCTACTTCTCCACAGGATTTACACGGTCTGCCTACCCACATCCTTCAAGGATCTTGCTCATATGCGGTCTCCTCCAAAGTCGTCACAGAACCGCGCTGCTCGGGTGTTCACTGGATAGGCGGGCTGATCTCTCTTTGGCAGTCAGCCTCCCTCGGATACATTTTGCAAACGCGGAGCTACTTTGATCTTGCCTTGGATTGTACTATCTTAACACTTGCTCCAGGTGACACATGCAGACAAGTCCCTTGGGAGCACAACCACGTTCTTGGTTAAAAATCTTTTTCTCTCCCAAAGCACCTTGCCCCTTCCCCAAAGTAGTGGCTCAAGAACATATCGGAAAGATTAAGGGCACTGTATTTAAACAAATATACGGTTTGGGTCGCCGGTGTAACGTGTGTTGTCACACCAAACCACACTAGTTAAGTTTCAAATAGTCCTGATTGTCTTCCAGCTCCCTCGCAGTCCCTGGACAGGCGCTAAGCAATTGTGAAATCACCAAAAAAGTAGGGAGGCAGAGGGGGAATAAAGGGAAGCCGGGCCTGAATAATCCTCACTGAGTCATCGTTTCCTGAATGATAGAGCTTACCGCTTGGCGGGGACGAGGGGTGCAGATCCGGAGAAAGCAACCTGAGCGGCCCGTGGAGGACAAGCCCAGGAAGAGTCCCCGGCGCCTCGCCCTACAACTGGGGGACCCGAGAGCCGGGGGCGGGCGGGCGGGAGGAGGGGGGTGGGGGGCCTGACGGCACCCACGTGTCACAGCGCCCCCCTGTGGCCGCGCCGCAGTCCCCGCCGCTCCCCGCTCGCCCGCAGACCGCTCTCCCCGCGGCCCAAGAAACAAGACACGCACAAAGTTTCCGAACCAGGCGGTTAGAGAAAGGTCGAGGCCAGGCTCCGGAGCCTCGAAGCGCGGGCGTGGCTGGAGCGGCGCCCAGGTTGGCGGCGATGGCAAGGGGTCTGGGTCCAAACGGACTGCCCCCTCCCCAAGGATTCCGAGGTGCCCCCAAGCGGGACCCGGGCCCTCCAAATCCCGAGGGCGAAGAACTGCTCCCTTACCCCAACCTTCTAGCGGTGGGCGGGAGGGGAACCCGGGTCCACGACGGGAACGGGATGCCCACCTCCCAGGGTTGCGCTACCAGGGTGTGCTTGGAGCTCTTGGGTTTGCTTTTCTCGTTTTCCTAATTGGAGGGAGGGGACGACCAACTCCCTTTGGTGCATTCTGATCCTCAGCGTTCCGAATTCTGGATGCCCCTAAAGAACCCACCTGCAGTCCACCGCCCCACCCAACGTTGCCCTCCTTGCTGGGGTGACAAGTGGAAGCAGCAACCCCCCCTCCTCCTGCCCCTCCAGCCTCCGGTTTGGGAGGCAATGTTCCACCACGGTTTTCCCCGCCGTCCGCAGTGGACCCGCTGGCGGTAGGCGGCGGCGGAGGGGAAGCGGCGCCCCGGAGCCGGGGACCCAGAGCGGGCGAGGCCCGGCCCGGCGCGGCGCTTACCTCGTCCACGGTGAGTGGCATGCAGATCCGGTACTCCTTCAGCAGCATGGTCCTGCCGGCCACGGACCTCCGAGGCGGGAAGCGGGCGGGGCGGGGGTGGGGGCGCCCCCAGAGCAACAAGGCTGCCGCCAAGGCGCAGAGCTGGGCGCCGGGAGCCCCGTGCTTGGAGCCGGTCGGCTAAGCAACCCCCCGGGCGGTGCGCTCAGTTCCTGGCTTCCTCCTCTCCGCCCGAGAGCATGTCAAGGTTTGGGTCCGGGTGTTCGCGGCTCCCCCGCCTCCTTCCTCGCCGAGGTCGATCCGCCTGGAACGCGGTGTTGCAAAGTCAGGGAGGGAGGGAGACCCACTGGAAACCAATCTGATCGGCAGCCCCGGGCAGCAGGAGCGGAAGCCAGATCAGGACATGCCCGTCGGCGGGCGAGGGAGGGGGAAATAAAAAAACAAAACAAACCACGAGGTTTCCAAAAATTACACGGAATACACAAAAGTCACCCTCTCGAGCCGCCTCTGAAACCAGATCTTAACCTGGCGACTCCCCCCCACCCCCTTTTCCGGCCGGTCTGTCCAAGGCGAATGTCACCGAGCACACATTGCAGCCAGAGCCAGAGATGCTGACTTTTCAGACAAAGGCTCGTACGGCTGTGCTCCCCGGCGGTAAACAAGATTTCCTTCTCTTTTTAGGGCCGGTCGCCGAGGCGCTCCAGGGGCTCGCTGGGTGAGAAAAGGGAAGCCTCCGCCGCCGCGGCCGCTCGGCTTCTGCGGGGCTGGGGCTCCGGGTTCCTCCGACCCCGGCTCGCGGCTGCGAGGGGCGGGCGGGCGGGCGGGCGGCGGGAGGAAGCTGGCGCCTTCCGCGCGCGTCCCCTCCCCCGAGTCCGGATCCCCGAGCGCCGTGCGTGCCCGCGAGTTTGCAGCCACCTCGCCGGGGCCGGAGAGTCGGCGCCGAGCTGCGGTGTGCCTCGGGCCGGGGAGGTGGGTGCGGGAGGAGCGAGCGCAGCTGACATCAGCAGCCGTCGCGGCGGGGAGGGTAGCCCCATCCGGCCAATGGGGAAATGGCAAAGAATGTGGAGGATTTAAACAAAACAGCATGTCTCTCCCGGGCTGCTGCCAGACGGCGGGGCTGCCCCGGAGAGCGGAGGCCGGCCGGCGCTGGGGAGGGTCGGAAAAGAGGGGGCTCCCGTCGGCTCCTTGAAACCCTTTGAGTCTTGTTCTCAGATGTACCCCGGGTGCCACGGTGCTCTGTCCAGCCACTCTGGGTAGCTTCTGGGTCCAAGGTACAGGAGTGTGTCCCTTGACCTTTAGAAATGGTTTTTGTCTTTTTTTAAACAAATGCCCACCCGAGAGCGTTTTCACTTTGATCCAGTAAACAAGTCCAGCGCTGGAGAGGCAACGGGATTTGGGAGCAAAAAAGCAAACCTGTGCATGGTTTCCTAACTGGTTTCAGAGCAGGAATGCAGAAACTGGAAAGTGCAACGCAGTGAATGAAAATGAAATCCACAAGGAAAGACACACAACCAGGAGGAACGTGAACGGGGACATAGCCTTTTACCTCTCCTGGCCCTGCTCTGCAGTCTGACTGCAGGCTTCGCGGAGCAGCAAGAATAGGTTTTCCTGTCAGCACTCCCAAGTTCAAAAAGTCACAATGAAATGTCAATGAAAATGCCTGGAGTGTTGGTATTTCATCCATATTAAACAGATCCCTCATTTTAACCACAAGAGGCACATTCTTCAGTTACTCAGGAAGCTGCATGTAACTGCTGAAGTCTGTTTTTCATTTGTCTGGTATTTTTAAGCTTGTTTTTCTGAAAAGTGCTGGATGAAAAATGCATCAGTTGCCTCTTTGCAGAATAACCTGCAAGCATCATCTTTTCTTGGGAAAGAAAAAAATATTCATGTTCTAAGATCCTGCAGCTCCTCACAGGGCTTTGGATGGCAATGCAGATGGCCTCCATGTTACAGTATTTAAAATTATGAGCAATAAGTAATTAACCAGTACAACTATGGTGGGCTGTGGCTAAAATCATCCAGATGGCTGAAGAGAATTTCTGTGTGAACATGATAACAAAGGCTGATAGAAAAATGACATCCTCTATCCAGCTTATATTCTAGGGAAAAACTATTTTCTAGATAAATGCTTCCCAGTATTGGCTCAGAAAGATTCACAGCAACTAATTAAAGCTAAACCAAATTCCTCGAGGTGGAAAAATCTAAATCTGATGCTGTACTGCTGAATAATAATACATGAAAGCCTGCGATACACAGAGGAAGCTCAAGCTGTTATTCTTTTTCCTGCTTCTTACTAAAACAAGTGTAGTGGCTTCACTTCTGGCACTTGAAACTCTTCCCGGAGGCAGCTAGGGGATGTAGTGGCTAGCCACATACGCATAGGCACACAGGACATCAGGATACGTGGACATATTCCTGGCTTCCCAGCCGTTCCTGACATCAATTCTATAAGTATTTCACTGATGAATATTATGGCTGAAGAATTACTTCTCTGCATCTGTTGTTCAGTGCTCAGCGGTGTCCGACTCTGCAGTGTCCATGGACTGCAGCACACCAGGCTTCCCTGTCCTTCACCATCTCCCGGAGTTTGCTCAAACTCATATCCATTGAGTCAGTAATGCCATCTAACCATCTCATCCTCTGTCCCCCCCACCCCCACCCCGCACTTCTCCTCCTGCCCTCAATCTTCCCAGCATCAGGGTCTTTTCCAGTGAGTCGGCTCTTTCCATCAGGTGGCCAAAGTATTGGAGTTTCAGCATCAGCCCTTCCAATGAATACTCAGGGTTGATTTCCTTTAGGGTTGACTGGTTGGATCACCTCGCTGTCCAAGGGGCTCTCACGAGTCTTCTCCAGCACCTGGCAAACTGTCAATAACCACAGATATGCTTCTGCCTTTTCCCTCTCTGCTAAGCTGCCTTCTCCCCCAAACTCTTCCTTTTCACTCAGTTCGCGTGCCTGGTCACATTACCCTTGTTCAAGCACAGCTGTAATCCTGCCACCTTCAAAACCTTAGTGACTCTCTGTGGTCTAACTGAGCAAGCTGAAATTTCTTGGCAGGAGGATCAAGGCTCTGAATCTATCATTCTTATGGAGCCTCACCATCCTTTTCCAGCCCTACACCACCCAAATGAAAAACATCTCTTGTCTGAAGAAGGGCTCCACTTACCTGGATCCGTCTGCTCCTGCCACTGCCTTCACAGAAAACCCTCTCCTACCGGCTCCCTGGGGACCCCAGCAGGCAGCAGGGCACTGACAAGGTGTGTTTTTGGAAAGTGACTCTGATGGCAGTGTGTTGGATGGCTTAGAACAGGATACTAGACAGAGGCCAGAGGTTATTGCATTACTGTAATTCTAAAGCAGACAAATGGAGAGAGTCTGAATTAGCGAATGAAGAAGAAAAGATGATGGATTTAAAAGATTCAGTACTGGGAACCGAAGGGTTTTAGCTCCAACGGCGCTTGGGGGAGGGGAGGGCAAAGGGAGCGCGTATTCATTCATAACTCACTCACACAAAAGGAGGAGGGCGCCATCTACTGGTCAGACACCTTGCTTTAAAAAGTTTCAAGCCACCGTCAGCAACAGCCTGGCGAGAATTGTCTGTTTCAACCAATGGCGTCTGCAAGGTTCATTTCCAAAGAACCTTGAAGGTGTTGCTATCATCACTAAGGATGGTAGCGATGTTCCATTAACAACGTATACTCTACAGTTTACGGGACCATCACATATTAAAACGTGTGGATGGTGACTCCCTGGTGGTGCAGTGGTTAGGACTCTGTGCTCCCAATACAGGGGATGCAGGTTCCATCCCTGGTCCGGGAACTAGATCCCACATGCTGCAACTAAGACCCAGCACAACCAAATAAAAAAAATTATAATTTTTTTATAAAAAATTGTGGACGGGGTACAAAGGGCAAAAAGGAACCAAGAATAAAGTTACCAGTGGTGAATGATACTACCAAAAGGAAATGAATGTATGTCTATGACAGCGTATAGTCTCAGGCGGTGATACCCTCTGAAGACAACGGATCTCAGATGCGAGATGGGGAGGTGTGCATCTCAGGCATCTGAGGAGCTGTTCAATCCACTGTCTTCACCAGAAATCTGTTGACTCACACCTCCCAGACATTGAAACCTCTTATCAGTTCAGTTCAGTTCAGTCGCTCAGTTGTGTCTGACTCTTTGTGATCCCATGGACTGCAGCACGCCAGGCCTCCCTGTCCATCAGCAACTCCCAGAGTGTACTCAGTGTCCATTGAGTCAGTGATGCCATCCAACCATCTCATCGTCTGTGGCCCCCTTCTCTTGCCCTTGATTTTTCCCAGCATCCAGGTCTTCTCAAATGAGTCAGTTCTTCAAAGTATTGGAGTTTCAGCTTCAGTATCAGTCCTTCCAATGAGTATTCAGGACTGATTTCCTTTAGTTTCCTTATCAGTTCATGTGGAAAAAAAATGTAGGGTTCTGATCCACATCTATAAATAGGATCTGAAAGAAAAGCGTATCAACAGACTTTGTGACTCTTCATGTTTTATCCCAAGAATATCCCTGGTACTTCTAAGGTAAAATGTTGTGGTTCTTTCTACCTTCCTACTCACTAGATCTAAGGTCTGTGGCTGCTTAAAAGGTTCTATCTCCTAGACAGCCATTCCAGACTCTTTATAGACAACCCTGGACTATTCATTTTTGTTCTTGTTGGTTTGCCAGGGTAGCCTTTCTGTACAAAATATCATATTCTGTAACTGAAGTGCTTCCTTTGTTCTCCAATTCCCTAACACGATGATAAGCTTCCTGAGGAGACAGACCACGTCCTGTTGTGTCTTCCAGAAAGCGTAGCCTGGTGTGAGGGATATTGTGGGTACCCAACAGTAGCCTAGTGGATATGTGTATGAGTTCAGAGTTCTCGACCTTGGCACTACCCACATCTAGTGACGGATCATTCCTTGTGGTGGGCAGCCACTGCAGGACTTAGCAGCATCCCTGGTCTTTACACGTTGAGTATCAATGGCAACCCCGCCCCCCCCCACACACACTGCCAAATATGGAGATGGGTCTGGAGGGGGAAACTCCGCCAGTGAACGACTGTTAGTGTAAAAGTCATTGTGCTTGTATGCTTGTGATTGCGCTAAGTCGCTTCAGTCATGTCCGACTCTTTGCGACCCCACGGACGATAGCCTGCCAGGGCCCTCTGTCCATGGGGTTCTCCAGGCAAGAACACTGGAGTGGGTTGCCATGCCCTCCTCCAGGGGATCTCCCGACCCAGGGATTGAACTCGCATCTCTCAGGTCTCCTGCATCGGCAGGCAGGTTCTTTACCACTAACGCCACCTGGGAAGCCCTGTCGTAGTCACTAATCTTATCTAAATGTGTAGATACTCCAAAGAAGCTTTTGAAGAGATGGACTTTCAATTTGTTTTAAAGCTAAGGAGAGAAGGAATAGAACAAAACTGTTACATCGTGGTGCTATAAAGCTGTCCCCTTCTCATCCCTGTGCTCTGTTTTCTATTAGCAAAGTAGCCCTTGGTAAAGGCCTTGACTTTCACCTTGATAATTTGACTAAGGTGATGTCAGCCAAGTTTTTCCGTTGTAAAGTGACTAGTTTTTTTCTTTCCGTACTCTGTCTTTTGGAAGGTAGTCATTAAGAACAACCATGGCACAGTGGTAAAGAATCTGCCTGGGGACGCAAGAGACGCGGGTTCTATCCCTAAGTAGGGAAGATCCCCTGGCAACCCACTCCAGGATTCTTGCCTGAAAAATTCCATGGACAAAGGAGCCTGGCGGGCTACAGTCCACGGGGTTGCAGAGTCCAAGAGGACTGAGCGCTCGCGCGCGCGCACACACACACTCAAGGGAGCAGAGCTAAGCGCTACCTCCTCGAGGGAAGGGTATTGTGGCAACCTGCAAGATGCGTCCTTTGCCCCTCATTTGTGTGTTTATTCAAGTATTTATCCATATCCGTGTGGACTCAAGAATATTCCTTCCCTTATTTGAGTTATAATTCAATACATTATTTTTGTTGTTCAGACTGTTCCAGCTTTGGCCATTGGTAGCTCTTGCAGGATCATTCTTGTGTACTTTTGACATGCTCTCCTCCCCTTTAAGGGCAATTTTTGAAAATCAAAGTTATACTTTGCAATTAATTTTTGTTTTACTAAACATTATTTAATTCCAGCTAAGGCTATGTCTATATATTCCTCTTTATGTGTCTGTGTGTGTGTGTCCCTGTGTGTGTGTGAGTCTGTGTATGTGTGTGCGTTTTAAACACTTGTATGCTGATCTTGTTAGGTCCTAAGCAAATGTTAAATTCATTCTTAATAAAACTACACAAAGCAAGTCCCAGAGCAATTCTTATGTGTAGACCCATTTATCAGGCCTCTATTAAATACGGAAAATGCCTTTGATGTGGAATTGCTTACAGCCGTGCAGTAGATGCTCATAAAATAAAAATTAATTCAGAGTGATGTGGTACAAATTGCTTCACATAGGAAAAAAACTTGGAGGTTCCATGGCCAAACATATGGCTTTATCTTTTTTTAAAAAATATTTATTTATTCGGCTGCTTTGGTGGTACATGGGATGTTTTAGTTGTGGCATGTGGGATCTAGTTCCCGGACCAGGGATAGAACCTGGGCGTCCTGCATTGGGAGCATGCAGTCTTAGCCACTGGACCACCAGGGAAGTCTCCATCTTTTTTTTTTTTTTTAATAAATAAGCTAGTAATAAATTTTATGAAGTTTTCATTTTTTATTGCATTACCTGTTTTTACAGAAGTTGGCAAAACACTGGAATATTTTGAGATGAATTATGAGAGGATCTGTAACCTAAACTCACTGTAGAGAAATTTTAGTGATGAAAGAAGATGCTGTCCTTGATCCTTGAGTGTCCTTTAAAAGGAGGTAAACGCAACCATAACTTATGGGAGCTCTCTAATGCCAAAGTATACTTGACCTAGTATCATCAGATGATGTCAACACAGATCCAGAAATAGGATTTCTTAGCTATGTGGTGCCACAGAGACGTCATGGAATTTGACTTTTTGTGGAACATTTTAAATGTCCCCAGAGAGAAGAAGGAATTGTGGTTGCTATTAAGAGTATGTAATCATTTATATCAAAACCTCAGTTTAGAAATTGCTTAGGTGACTATTGGAGAAGGAAATGGCAACCCACTCCAGGATCTTTGCCTGGAGAATTCCATGGACCGAGGAGCATGGCAGGCCACAGTCCATGAGGTCGCAAAGAATCAGACACGACTGAGGGACTAAGCATAGGTGACTACAGTGAGGCTGAATAATGGCCCCCAAAGATATTAGGTCCTAAGCCCTGGAGCCTGAAAATGTCACCATATTGGAAAAAGGATCTTGGCAGGTTTGATTAAGTTAAGGACTTTGAGATGAGACTATCCTGGATTATCTGGGTGTCCCTGAATATAGTCACAACTATTTATATAAGATACTCATATTCAGGGTATTTCAGATACTTATATACCCTGAATATTCATTGGAAGGACTGATACTGAAGCTGAAGCTCCAGTACTTTGGCCATCTGATGCGATGAACTGACTCACTGGAAAAGACCCAGATTCTGGGAAAGACTGAAGGCAGGAGGAGAAGGGGACGACAGAGGATGAGATGGTTGGATGGCATCACCGACTCAATGGACATGAGTTTGAACAAACTCTGGGAGATAGTGAAGGACATGGAAGCCTGGCGTGCTGCAGTCTGTGGGGTGGCAAACAGTTGGATACAACAACATCTATATAAGAGGACTTCCCAGGTGGTACTAGTGGTAAGGAATTCGCCTGCCAATGCAGGAGACATAAGAGACTCGGGTTTGATCCCTGGATTGGGAAGATCCCCTGGAGGAGGGCATGGCAATCCACTCCAGTATTCTTGCCTGAGGAATCCCATGGACGGAGGAGCTTGGTGGGCTATAGTCCACGGGGTTGAAAAGAGTAGGACACGACTGAAGTGACTTAGCATGCATGCATCTATATAAGAGAAAGGCAGGTAGACATCTGACAAACACAGAGAAGAGGAGAGGGCAATGTGACCATGGAAGCAGAGACTGGAGAGGTGAGGCCACAAGCCAAGGGATGCCCACAACCACCAGAAGCTGGACGAGGCAAGGAACAGAGCCTCCAGGGAGAGCATGGTCCTGCCATACCTTGATTTCAACCCACAGTGACACTGATTTCAGACTCCAGATTGTGAGAGCATTAGTTGTTTTTGTTTTCAACCACCAAAGTCATGGTTATTTGTTATAGCAGCAAGAGTAAATGAATACAGTGACTTAGGTAAGCCTTTACTCACCTGATATAACTGCACTTGACAGGAAGTAATTCTAACCCGGGACCAAGAGATTTACTCAAAAGATAAAACACAGCATGTTTTCCTTTGCCAAATGCTTCGCAACAGACTTGAAAATATCAAGTTCTTCCATTGTCTTTCTTTCTTTCTTTTTTGACATAGGACAGCATATGGGATCTCAGTTCCCCGACTAGGTACCAAATCTTCGACCCCTGAAATGCAAGTGTGGAGGACCACACTGAACCACTATGGAAGCCCCTCCCATTGCCTTTAAAATAAGCAATTTATAAAAGCAAATATTTGGGGAATTCCCCGGTAGTCCAGTGGTTAGGACTGGGTGCTTTCACTGCCAGGGCCTGAGTTCAATCTGTGGTCAAAAAATAAATAAACAAAAACAAATATTTTACACACAGGTCAGGAAGTGTTTTATAAATTAAGCCCCATGACTTTCAATACCATCAATATTTTACTGCCTCCTAACTTCAAATAAAAAAAAAAACAGACTGGTTCCAAATAGGAAAAGGAGTACGTCAAGGCTGTATATTGTCACCCTGCTTATTTAACTTATATGCAGAGTACATCATGAGAAACGCTGGGCTGGAAGAAGCACAAGCTGGAATCAAGATTGCTGGGAGAAATATCAATAACCTCAGATATGCAGATGACACCACCCTTATGGCAGAAAGTGAAGAGGAACTAAAAAGCCTCTTGATGAAAGTGAAAGAGGAGAGTGAAAAAGTTGGCTTAAAGCTCAACATTCAGAAAACTAAGATCATGGCATCTGGTCCCGTCACTTCATGGCAAATAGATGGGGAGACAGTGGAAAGAGTGTCAGACTTTATTTTTGGGGGCTCCAAAATCACTGCAGATGGTGGTTGCAGCCATGAAATTTAAAGACGCTTACTCCTTGGAAGGAAAGTTATGACCAACCTAGATAGCATATTAAAAAGCAGAGACATTACTTTGCCAACAAAGGTCCGTCTGGTCAAGGCTATGGTTTTTCCAGTGGTCATGTATGGATGTGAGAGTTGGACTGTGAAGAAAGCCGAGCACCAAAAAATTGATGCTTTTGAACTATGGTGTTGGAGAAGACTCTTAGGGGTCCCTTGGACTGCAAGGAGATCCAACCAGTCCATCCTAAAGGAGATCAGTCCTGTGTGTTCATTGGAAGGACTGATGCTGAAACTGAAACTCCAATACTTTGGCCACCTGATGTGAAGAACTGACTCATTAGAAAAGACCCTGATGCTGGAAGGGATTGGGGGCAGGAGGAGAAGGGGACGACAGAGGATGAGATGGCTGGATGGCATTACCGACTCAATGGGCATGAGTTTGAGTAAACTCTGGGAGTTGGTGATGGACAGGGAGGCCTGGCGTGCTGCGATTCATGGGGTTGCAAAGAGTCGGACACGACTGAGCGACTGAACTGAACTGACTGCACTTCAAATCTCTAGCCCTAATGACTCCCTTTAATTTGACACTTGAATATCCATTTGCCTTCTCATCATTGTCACTTGGATATCCAACAGGCACCTCAAACGTAACATATCCAAAAGTGAAGCCTGTCCTTTTTTCTCTGACTTGCTTGTCTGCTCCATCTTGGTAAGTGGCAACTCCATCCTTTCAGAGCTTGATGTAGACATGCTTTACCCTCCCCCCAACAACCAACCACAAATGCTACCTTGGCTGTGTTTTCAGATTATATCCAGGATCAAGCCACTTCTTACCACTTCTACTGCCTCCACCCTCATTTTTCTCCCAAATTATTGCTGAACCTTTCTAACTAGTCCCCCAGCTTCTGTCCAACAGAAGACAGCTTCTGCCCCACAGGAAACAGAGTGATTCTTTAATTATACTATGTAAATCAACACTTGCCATTCTGTTGCCCCAAACTCCATTGGCTCCCCATCTTACACAAATTAAAAACCAAATCCTGAGACTTCCCCAGCAGTCTGGTGGTTAAGACTCTGCCTTCCAGTGCAGGGGACATGAATTCGATCCCTGGTTGGGGAACTAAGGCCCCAAATGCTGCTAGGTGTGGCCAAAAAAATGAAAAACAAAACAACAACAACAACAACAAAAAAAAACCCAAGCCCTTCTAATGGTCAAACTACCCTAAATCTCATCTCCTACAACTCTCACCCCTACTCATTCTGGTTTTCAAACAAGCCAGGCATGATCTGATTGCTCTCAGCTCAGGGCTCCTGCTCCAGCTACTGGCCGGAATCTTCATGTCCCAGCGACCTGTGAGACTTCCTTACTAACTTCAGGTCTTGGCTCACTGGCCATGCCCTCCTCGACCACCTCCCAAGCACTATCACACCCAGCGTGTATTTACATGTCGATTTTCTGTCTTTCTCCCCACTAGAATGTTCACTTCACAAAGGCAGGAACTTTGGGTCAGATAAGTGCACAGTCAATAAGCTGAAAGTGTCAGAAATGCCAGATATGAAAACAGACATACCAATGCAGTAATTAATATATAAGCACATTATTTTCAATAATTAGTATCACAATATGCATTACTGTGATTCTTTCTGAACAAACTTTTGTTTCCAGTCAGTATTTCTCTCTCCATTTTAAGTACCTTAGTCTCCCATTGCCAATTTTTCTCTTCTGAAACCAAATTCTTTCTTACAAAGCCACAAATTTAATCTCAGACTTACTCATATAATAAATTTATAGTCTGTCTATAATACAGTACTTTTACCTATTTTCTCTGCCCATTACTCAGACTTTTATTGATTTCTTTCTTTAATATTTATTGATTTATTTGGCTGCGCTGGGTCTTAGTCATGGCATGTGGGCTCTTTAGCTTTGGTATGGAAACTCTTAGTTGTGGCATATGGGATCTAGTTACCTCACCAGGGATCAAATTTGGGCACCCTGCATTAGGAGGGTGGAGTCCCAGCCACTGGACCATCAGGGAAGTCCTCTGATTTCCTTCTTTATTTACTTCACTTGAATTTTTTGGTTTCCTTTGCCAACTTTTCCTTAGATTTCAACTTGCTTTTGTTTTCACTACCTCCAATCCCAGCAAGGAAGGGCTTCAGTTTGGCGTGGAGCCAACTAGACTTTTCTCCACCTTTGGCTCTTCCACACTCCTATGTTTTGAGTTCTGTAAATTATAAATCTCTTTAGTCCATCACACCTTTGTTACTTTTTGTCTTTTCAAGCAAAGGACAGACCTCCAAATCCTTTTGTCTACTCTAGTCAAATCGACTGCCCTCCAAATGCAGAACCAGAAAACATCTTACCCTAGTGTGTCTCAGTGGGCGTTAGAGTGTGGTTTAGAAATCTGTAAGGGGATTTGGGGCTGCCACAATCATTGGGGAGGAGGAGGATATCAACATGTAATTATGATGTTGAACAACCTCGATGCCAACAAACCTACACAATGGAATATCATCCCACATTTCATCAGACTTTTTGACATCCCGCCAGACACTTCCTTATGTATCTGAGGCATAAACTCTTAACTCCACTATACATATGTCAAGCTATTTTTCATTTTGAAGTTTTAACACCCACTAAAAAATTTCAAAGACTTCTGTGTGAAAAACAATGTAAGAAAATACTTTGATATACACAGAACTTTACCAAGACGTTGTACACTAGGTTGGAAAAATCATGCTTGAGAAGCCAACAGAACACACCTGTGGCAGTTAACGTTTGCGTTTAGTAATCGTGTTGTATATGTGTACAAGCAAATGACTACTTCTTTGTGTTTCTACTGTAGACATGTTATCATCTTTATATTTTGAAATATATCATTATCTTGCTATTTTGCAATATATCATTATCTTGCTATTTTGCAATGTTTCTCCTTTACAGCTAGGATGTTTTCTTGATTTTTTTTATAGTTATGTGTGTAGATGGGTTATATTATCTATGATTTTCATTATAGAACAATAGGGAAAAAAGGTCTTTTCAGCACATATAGAGAGGTTGGTGCCGATGAAACTGAGAATCGCTAACATAACGGCTGACCACTCAAAGATTTCCCATTTGCTTTCCAAGCTACTGTTGACACTCGGACCATACCACACACAACCTCATTCTCACTTTCAAGGATCTGAAGCCTTTTTTTTTTTTTTAAAGGGATCCAGATGGTGTGGATAATAACTAGTATGCTCCTTAAGAATTGGAAATCGACTCGTGTATATAAACGAGATCTCATTTGATGCTCAGAAGTAGGAAAGGGAGAGCAAATCGTCTTTCTAAAGATTCTTCTTAACAACATAATATTTACCGATTATACTACCGAGTCACTCCCATACCTTCTCTTATGAGCTTTAAGAGATCCCACAGATTGATTAAGTCACCAAGATTTTCAACCAGATGAAACCTGAGAATTTTTTTCTTCAGGATTTATTTCATCTTGCTCCTGTAAGACAGGAGAAAACCGAGATCCAAGAAAACGTTAAGTGACTTGCCCATGGCTGTGAGAAACCGTAATATTTCAAGTGCAAGAATATGTATCATAGTCTATTCGGTTATACTAGCTTTTCTCACCACGAACTGTAGATGAAAAGTCTGTCACCAAAGGCAAAATCAGACGGAGGGGCGGGTGGTGTGGGGTGTGCGTGTGTGTGCGCGCGTGCGGGCACGCTCGAGCCCCGTCCCCCGCTCCGCCCCCCGGGGCTGTCCGCGGCGGTGCCTGACTGGCGGCCAGTGCAGGGGGCCTCGCGGGGTCCTTCGCGCGGGCTGCCGACTCACTGCCTGAGCGGGTGCGCCGGCGGCTTCCGGTGTGGGTGACGAGTGGTGGCCGAAGCAGGGGGACATCAAGGGACGCTCTGGCGGGGACCATGGCGGACGGCGGCTCGGAGCGGGCTGATGGGCGCATCGTCAAGATGGAGGTGGACTACAGCGCCACGGTGGATCAGCGACTGCCCGAGTGCGAGAAACTGGCCAAGGTGAGGGGAGGCCGGCTGGTTGTTGGCGGGCGCCAGGGGCTGAGTCACGGCGCCAAGCTTGCTTAGGCCTCAGGGGGCCTCCGGGCTGGAGCGCGCATCCCGCTGTTGTCTGTCCGGCCCGAGTTAGGCCTGCATAAGCAGGACATCCCAGGTCTACCCGACCAGGGAGACCCCGCAGCCGGAGTACCGTAGTACTTCCAGCTTCCCAGACCCTCCCCAGGACAGATGGTCACTTCATTCCCGTAGAAGTTGGGGCTCCAGTAGTATTTTTTTTTTTTTTTTTTGCCTTTTCGTGGATGCCGTTTCAAGTTTTCTTTAGTAGTTCTTCAGGGTTTAAGGCGGCTTCAGCATTCACGTAGATCAAAGAGTTTCGTTCTGTTGCTCTTGCCGAATCAGTTTCTCTTGTTAAGTTGCGGACGGATCGTGACGATGTGCTTGGTCTTTGGCCAGGAGAAGGGACGGGAAAGTGATAGTACGAAGGGGATTAATACAAGACCCCTGTCCTTAAGGAGTTCGTGTATACAACGAATTAGACGAGTCGCGCATGCTAGTGAGTGTTACTGAAAAACAGAAGGAAATTGTTCGCTCTTACTGGTGATTTAAAGAAGGCTTTTTCAGAGAAGCTGACGTTTGTATTAGGTCTTGAAGAATGAGTAATATTGGAATGGGGAGGAGTCATCCTAGGAGCGGGTACTTTGCGAGTAAAGACAAATAGGCACAAAAGTACAGAATAACATGATTAGCGGAGGTCTTGAACTGTAGTTTAGCCCAACTGCTTATCTCCCATGAAATAGAAATTTTACTTCAAGCATTTATCATGTCCCCACTGTTGTGTGTCAGGCAACTTTGTGTATGTGTGTAAAGAAACCAAGACTCAGAGTTGTCGTCGATGGTTACAGTTAGTAATAGGTAGAACCAGGGATTTAAACCTAGGTTTGCCTGACTAGGGTTTGGATGGTTGTTACATCAGTTCCATTATAGGAGGTTGTTAAGGATTATGCTCAGGCCTCCTTAAATTCTTTGATCAATCTAGCCACAATCATTTATCGCAGTTCATCTGGGATGCATTCACTAATAGAGTTGTTTTTGTCTATTATGGAGCTTTCTATCTAAGTACATTAAAACAGAATAAATTCAGGGGCAGGAGGAGTGTCAAATAATACTTCACCGTTAGTTTTTAGAAAGAACCCTTTTAATGCTTCCCTTATTCTCAAAAAAAGAATGTGGTGGGGCTTTAGAAAAGTCAGGGATAGAAAAAGATGATGAAGTTGATAGGCCTGTATTTCTTAGGTTCAGTACCCTAAGCGGAAGGGAACCATAAATTCATCTTTGAGCTTTCTAGCTGCTAGTGTAAAGAAACATCACCAGTTACATAGAGGTTGGAAAACTCAAGACACCTCCAGAGCCGGGCAGATAATCGCTGACATTTATTGAGTGCTTTCTGCAGTGCCAGCCACTCTTCTAAGTGTTTGTTTACACGTATTAACTCATTTGATCCTCACCATAGCCCTGTGAGGTCCACATTATTATCATTAGTATTTCACAGACAGGAAAACAGTCTAGGGGAAGTTAAGTCACACGCTCCAAAGTCATACCAATAGTAAAATGATGGATCCAGGATACAGACCCAGGCACACTGACTCTGGAGTTTCTGCTCCCACTGAGCTGTCCTGCCCAGTGAGCAAAGTGTAGTGAAAAGCTGGACTTCTGAGCACCTGCTCCGGGAAAGGGGACAGGAACTCTGCACCTTAGGTTCAGCTTTGCCAATGGAGAATGAAGGCCAGGCCTTGTCAGCTCTTCTTATTTGTGGGAGTGACCAGGAATATGGGTTTTTGTATGAATTGCCTCTATATTTAGAAACTGGACACTAAACTGTTTTGAAGCACTGTTTGAGGCAATACCACGTAGATCAGACAAAACACATGTTCAGTCCAGAGTCAGCCCCGGAACCACCTTTTTGGAATTAATAGATTGGTAATGTCCATAAAGAAGAAGCTAACTGTTCTAAAGGAGTGCAGCTATTCCTAGAACTGAGACGAGGGTGAAAGGAAACCTTCCCCTTACCAGTCTCTTCTGATAGCCTACTGTGTGCAAGACCCAGTCAGTGCTAGACATTGTGGAGAGTATAAAGATGAGTGGATAAAACGCTTGCTCTCAAATCACTTACAGGCCAGTAAGAAAAGAATAATAATGTTGCTGCTACAGTTGTTCTAATGGTCAGTGTATGGCATTTATTTACAACATTGTGGTTATGTTCAAGATAGTTGAATAGATTTGCAAATTCAAATGCCAGCTGATTTTTTTAAGGTATCAAGTAGATGATGGAAATGTTTGAAGCAGGGAATATTGGGACATGTTAAACTTACAAAATTAGAGCCATTTTGGTTTTTCTTTTAAGCCACTGTGCCTGTTGAACACAACAAGGTGTAGATATGAATTTTCTTTGTGGGGAGGTGGGGTAGGGGAAGAGGGCTGGGGCATGGAGGGTAGGGTTTTTTTTAATACACCACAGTTTTCAACTTTTGGATTAGATAGTTGTCTTAGTTTTTTTTAGAGTATGTTTCTCTGTTTTGCTTTTTAGTCATCATTTTATATTATTTTCTAAGCATTCTGCTAATCATGAAAAAATACTTAAAGCGTTGCATTTCTGCATTGGAATGCATGGACTATTTTAGCATACATTCTTTAATATAGTTTTGCTTATTTATATATTTTTTTTGCTGTGCTGGGTCTTCGTTGCTGTGCGGGTTTTTCTTTCAGTTACATAGAGCAGCGGCTACTCTCTAGCTGCAGTGTGCCGACTTCTCATTGCGGTGGCTCTCTTGTTGCCCAGCATGGGCTCTAGAGCCCATGGGCTTCAGTGGTTGCAGCTCCCGGGCTCTAGAGCACAGAGAATCGGCCCATCGGCTTAGCTGCTCTGCGGCATGTGGGATCTTCCCAGATCAGGGATCGAAGCCATGTCTGCTGCATTGGCAGGTGGATTCTTGACCACAGAGCCATCAGGGAAGCCCTAGCATACATTCTTTTGTTTTTTGTTTTGAACCCATCAGTAAAGCTGAAGGGGGACTTCCCTGCTGGTCCAGTGGTTAACATTTCACCTTCCAATGCAGAGGGTGCAGGTTTGATCCCTGGTCGGGGAGCTAAGATCACATATGCCCTATGGCCAAGAAACCAGGACATAAACAACATAAGCAGTATTGTAACACATTCAATAAAGACTTAAAAAAAACAACTGAAGGAAATTTTGTTATCTTCACTTCTGGGAAAACTAAGATTCGGGTAGATTCAGCGGTTATCCATGGTCTAGAGAGGTCTCCTGGCAACAGTTAACAAGTGTTCTTTTTGCTATGTCCCATGGCTTCTTTAAGAGACTTTATCACTTCTGTGTTTAAGACATTTTATAAATATGAAAGACAATTTAAGATAAAAAATTATGTGTGTAGAGAATAAGAATGTATCAGGTGCGAAAACCACATATAGCAAAAGCCTTCAAAAGTCCAACTGGAGTCTAAACCCAGGTGGTAAAATTACCAAATCTAGGCCTTTTGTATCTCTTACAGTTATGACCTAGTACAGTTCTCTTTCTGTGTCCTAACACTCACCTAGCAAGTAACAACAGTAACTAATAATGTTAGCTGTCATGGTGATGGTAACATACATACATTCGAACATACATATGGTATGTAGGTTCCAGGCATATCTTCATAGGTATTGCTTTAATCCTTACACTGACCCTCTGCGGTAGGAACTGTTATTACGCTCATATCATTGAAGAGAAAATTGAGGGTCAGAGAGGTAAGTGTCTTGCCTGAAGTAAGACAGTGGTAGATCTGGAATTTCAACTCAAGCAGACTGGCTGCAGAGCCTGCCCGGGTTTTTTGTTTGTTTTTGTTTTGGCCACTCAGGATCTTAGTTCCCCTGGATTGAACCCCCGTCCCCTGCAGTGGAAGCATGGAATCTTAACCACTGGACTGCCAGGGAAGTCCCTGCAGAGCCTGTTTTAAAAATTACATTCTACTGCTTCTGTGATTGGTGTTTGAGGACCCTGTATCAGATTGGTGAGATAATAAAAGTGACATTAGTTTGTGATAATCGTTGATGTGTCACTTTTGCATTCAGGACTTAAAAATTAGTCTGGGAGGGCCTTTTCTGAACTATAGAGATATAGTGGTTAACAGTTCTGACATGCAGAAAGTTCCCCTCCTACCCCGCCCCCACTGCTGCTTTTGGATTACCATGTATTTGACACATGGTTATTAAATGGCAACCCACTCCAGTCTTCTTGCCTGGAGAATCCCAGGGACGGAGGAGCTTGATAGGCTACAGTCCATGGGTCGCAAAGAGTCGGACACGACTGAGTGACTTCAAGACGAGATTTAGGGATTATTTGCATTCTTAAATCAAATATATCCTTTGTTTCTCCCTCCACCTAATGTCTTTTCATTTCTTTTGGTCACCTGCAACTTCTTCTCATGGTTAATACTAAAAATAAAGAGGAGGTGAAATGTGAAACAGTTTACTTGATTGTCAATGACTTGGACAAAAGACCCCTTCGAGATAGGTCATTTAAAAGTATTGGATTGGCATTACACTTAAGTTATTTGTGGTTAACATTTTATTAGCCTTTTCTTATTTAGGTTGTTTAAGGAGTCATTAAAAGATCGGGTCATTTAGGAGTTAAAGGACACAAACGTATGGAACATACAGATCCCCAACATGTATTGATATTGAACAAACTCCTTAGTCATTTACCTCACTGACAAGGATTATTTTAATAAGGAAAAGGATTCATAAGAGTCACATGTTCTAACAAGTTGGTTTTGGTAGCTCTAAACCATCTTGTTCTTCGGAGTTGAAAGGCAGCATCTAGGAGGTAGGATTGCAAGGATGACGTGTGAATAGACAGGAAAAGAAGGAGGAAGATGTTTAACCATAGGATTGAACATGGAAGATTGGGTGAAAAGTGGGATGGTTTGAGAATTGGGAGTTGCATTTAATGAAATTGATGATAGTGTCCCTCAGCACTGAATTGTCAGCTATATAATTTGTCACATTCTACTTACTGTAACAGTAAGAATCAGGAATTGTAAGCCAAGATCAAATGAATAGTTCACGTCAACGTCAGTTCATTCGACACATGCTATGTGCAAGTTGGTGCAAGGGATACCATCAAACAAGGGTATATGTGTCCAACTCTTTAAGACCCCTGGGACTGTAGCCTGCCAGGCTCCTCTGTCCATGGGATTTTCCAGACTGGAGTGGGTTGCCATTTGCTTCTCCAGGGGATTTTCCCGACCCAGGGATTGAACGTGAGTTTCCCGTGTTTCCTGCATTGGCAGGCAAATTCTTTACCACTGAGCCACCTGGGAAGCCCCAATCAGACAGGTGTTAGCCACTTTGTTGTGTCTGACTCTTTTCAGCCCCCATAGAGTATAGCCCACCAGGCTCCTCTGTCCATGGAATTCTCCAGGCAAGAATACTGGAGTGGGTTGCGATTTCCTTCCCCAGGGGATCTTCCCAACCCAGGAATCGAACCCAGATAAGGTCTAGCCCTAAAGGGACTTAAGAACACTTTGGAGACATGCTTACTAATAACTGTGGTACAAGGTGTGAAGGGATGCACCGGCATACCTACAGAAACACCACTGCAAGTGTGGGCAGGTGCAGAGCACTGAGTCAAGTGGTGAACAGTATAGACAGAGCCCCTGCTCCTACTGAGCACATTCTAGTGAAGTTAGAAAGACGGTGAGCATTAAGATGGAAAAGACTTTGGGGTTATCAGCTGAAAAAAATGCACAACCTTTCAGTTGAGAATTATGTCTTTAATTTGGGGCATTACTGAGGACTGTCGCCCAGGAAAGCAGCCACTCAGATATCTCTGAGAGCCTGTTCCAAAAAGATAAGGGAGGAGCCAGAATGTATAGGAGTTTTGGCTGGGGAAAAAAAGAAAATCAAACATGTAGTCGAACATCAGATGATTATTGCTAATCACAAAAAACAGACAGCTCAAGTTAATGATTTTAGAGTTCTTCTCTGTAGGGGAAGATGCAGGAATCTGAGCTTATTGAAATCATTCTTTTGATATGTTATCTTAATTATCTAGGGCCAGTATCCTTTAGTTCAGGTAGGTGCTGGTCTTTGTCCACAGAGTCATTGCAGACCGGAAAGTCAGTGGGCTGGAGTGTTAAAGAGGGTGCTGAGTGACTACTGACTAGAGCGCACTCTCCAAGAGTGCCCTTCTGAGAAGGGGACAGTGACATTTCATGTTTCATTGATACCGGTAGACCCCAGCCCTGGAGTGGTGTGTGATTCCTTCCTATATATGGTATAGTTCTTTAAAACCCGTATTTCTGAATTAAAATACCACATATAGTCAATTATATTCTGTGGATCACAGTCATGTGACTAATAGTAATTACAAAAGCGACAAGAGGGTACCATTAGTAAACAGTATTTTGCATTTTAGCTATTCTTGCACTGTTTTGTTGCCGGATAGTAACCATTTCCCTGTGGAAACTACAGTTGACCCTTGAACAACACAGGTTTAGATTCTTTGATTTTTATGATTTATTAGCCTTTAGCTTTGAAGAATTTATAGCCCTGTTCTTTGTTCTTCTGCTCTGATGGACAGAAGCATTTAGCCAGCATTTATTGTGTACAATAAATGTACATGAGCCTAAGCAGCTTTCAGAACTGGTGTTCCCGTTTTCAGATTGAATTAATAAATTCATACAGTGGCTATACAGTACATTTTGTGTGCTGCATGGAAAATTCATATGGAAAATATGGAAACAATATTTTGAAAAGTTTAAACATTATTTGTGCCCTTAATTCAGAAGTTGTTTAGTTTCTTTCATCAGTAAAAGAGTAGTACTCCGGCTTCCCTGGTGGCTTAGAGGTAAATCTGCCAATGCAGGAGATGTGGTTTCCATCCCTGATCCAGGAAGATCCCACATTCCGCAGAGCAACTAAGCCAGTGGACCACACGCCTTGAGCCTGTGCTTTAGAGCCTGGGAACCACGTGCCACAGCTACTGAAGTTCGGGCACTGTAGAGCCCGTGGCCAAGACAGAAGCCAGGGCGGGGAGAAGCCTGCCGCCACGAGGGGAGAGCCTGCGCAGCAGCCAAGGCCCGGCACAGCCCGTGAAAGGGAAACGGGCCAGGACTCACGTGTCGTCTGTGAGTGTCACAGCCAATAAAAGGAAAACGGGCCAGGACTCACGTGTCATCTATGAGTGTCCTTAACATAAAAATAAATTCCCTTCACGGTTAGAAAAGCAGTTACAAATGAAGCCCTCCTCATTACTTCTAGTTTATTCAGTGTCATTAATACCATTACCGTAAATAAATCCAGTCTTTGTGCTGTGGGTTGGTTTTGTTTTTATCAAAATGTGTGTTTCCTAATATGATGGCTTATTTTAGTCCTCGTGTATTTTTATCTAGGTTTATGTTACTTGAATTTTGTTATTCTCGTTTCTTCTTGTCTGCCCCAGGGAGAGTGTTTTGTTTTTACATGTGAGGTGGAGGTTGCTGTTGGCCCAAGACTGGGTATAGCACGCATGGGGAATCTCTGGTGGGCTTCGTTACTTTACTTCTAAAGTCACTGAAAACTTAAACCAGGGTTTCCTATCTTTTTACCACCAAATATCCTTTTTACTTCTCAGAGCTCCATGTTTTAAAATATTTTTGATGAATTTAAGGCACAGGTGGCTGCCAGTTAAGAGTCTCTGTTCAGAACAAGATAAACAGGTGTTACCACTCTGATGTGATGAATTAGAATCCAAAACAAAGACTTGATGTTTTTCTTGGGTGTTAAATCATTGGTTTGCTAGATTCCATTTCTCCTAGGCATTTAGAAATGTTAAAAATAGCTTGTGGGCCCCAGGTTGGGAACCACTGACTTCCGGAATCCTCTAGAGAAGCAGGCTGTATCATGAAAGTGAGAAAAGGACACACAGTTGTGCAGGTGGTCTCTCTGCTCTAAGATAGACTTTACTGTTTAAATTTTGTCTTTACTGTTTCAGAAACGCCTCATGTTAGACTAAATTATTTGGCTTTGTGTTGGTGGTGGTGTTTTTATTGTTCATTTACCTCTTGTTTTAGGAAGGAAGACTTCAAGAAGTCATTGAAACCCTTCTCTCTTTGGAAAAACAGACCCGAACTGTGAGTAGATTGTAATGAAAACCTCAGTTGCCATTAATTTCACTTGACACTGTTCCATTAACTTTCAGTGTATTTTCATTCTCACAGGCTTCTGATATGGTGTCCACATCCCGTATCTTGGTCGCAATAGTGAAGATGTGCTATGAGGCTAAAGAATGGGATTTACTTAATGAAAATATTATGCTTTTGTCAAAAAGACGGAGTCAGTTAAAACAAGTGAGTTCATGATTTATCGAAAACAAATACATTCAAATTTGAATAAGGACTTTCAGAAAAAGAAAACCTTTCTACGAATCTGTTTTAAATCTAACGATGTTAAGTCAACATTACAACATTTAAGAGAGTTTTAAAAAATTCTGTCCTTGTTCTCATGACAACTGCTTTTATTTTTTTTTCTTCTAGTCTTTATGTAGTTGCATATTTTTACAAAATTGCTTTGAGAGTGTTGATGCAGCTTTCTTCTAGTTCTTTGTAGCACCTTCATAGTTGTTATTTTAAATGGCTGTGTTATAATCCATCAAGTTGATTAATTATAATTTACTTAATCATGTCTTTTATTTAGACAGTTAATGTTTATGTTACTTTTGAGGCAAGATACTTTGTTTCCTTTTCTGCTATCTTTAAATATGCTGAATATAACAACATTTTCCTGGTGACAAGAGTCCTGATTATTATTATCAATGACTATGCTGTGCCATTTAGAATCTAGATTAGGGGTTGGCAAACTATGGACCAAGGACCAAATTCTCCATGCCACCTTTGTAAATAAGTTTTGGGGGCCAGAGCCACACCCATCTGTCATGTATCTGTGGCAAGACAGAGCAGAATTGTTGCTACAGAGACCCTTTGGCCCACAAAGTCTAAATACTTACTGTGTAAATATTTATAAAAATATACAGAAGAGGTTAGCTGACCCCTGACCTAGATCGTGGATGGTCAGAGCTGCAGACAGTCCAGTCCAGCCGGCTTTGTTGCCTGCCTGGGAACTGTGGGCAGGAGATGCTACGCTTCTCAGTGTCACACTTTATTGGGGTGAGCATGGCTGGCTGTGGCTCCTTCTCTCCATCCAGGTGATGGAACTGTCGTTTTATCTTCTGCTTCCGCCACGGACTTTTTCATGGCTTTGTTGCTATCACGGCTACTGTTAAATTGTGCTTTTCTCTTTCCCACACCTTTAGTCTGTTGCCACTTCTTCCATACTTTTCTTCTTGGCTGCAAGAAAACTAACTAGCTAGCCTTCTGGTAGACATTGCCAGACATGCCTCTCTCACCTGTCCTTTTGTGTGATCAGCTGTTGTAAAGGGGGCTAAAGTCTTTGCGACTGAGGTTTTCCTATCCTTTATTGATTTGTTACTGAGTATTCAGTATTCTTAGCTAAGGGAGGTTTTTTTGTTTTTTGTTTTTGTATATAGGCATTTCAGTATATAGTTTCTTGGGAGACCGAATTTGACTACAGCACTTCCATAAATAAAATATTTCCTTTTCCTGTGTGAGGAATGAATTTAACTTGTGAATGAATTTTATTATTTTAGGCTGTTGCAAAAATGGTTCAACAGTGCTGTACTTACGTTGAAGAAATCACAGACCTTCCCATCAAACTTCGATTAATTGATACTCT
The DNA here is from genome assembly GCF_019320065.1 of Cervus canadensis. Lineage (NCBI taxonomy): Eukaryota > Metazoa > Chordata > Mammalia > Artiodactyla > Cervidae > Cervus > Cervus canadensis. The sequence continues at coordinate 13,197,109 of NC_057386.1, read as the reverse complement.
ACGAATGGTTACAGAAGGAAAGGTGAGTTTTCTATTAGTATAACTCACAGTGAGATAAGTACTCTTACCTGTAATCAGAGATACTTATGTATTTAAACATTTTATTTAAGTACATATGTATGTATTTTTGAGATGAAATATACCAAATGTCATTACCATAATTTAACCCATATCTTTGTACATCCAGTGTCTTCCCATATGCCAGTGAATATAAATAGTGACAGTCTTAGTATATCCAGATTTTTCTAGAAATTAGTCATCTTACCCCAGTTTTTCATTTGCTAATATTAAACATAAGGTTATTTCTTCATGTCACCTAGATCTGCTTGAGAAATCTTTGTTTGGTATAGCTGAGGTTTCCTAGAGTGTTGCAGTGTGAGATTAGTTTTCAAAATTTCACTCTTTTCAAAATGTATTTGTATTTTTTTGATGCCTTCCCCCCACCTCCCCAGCCTAGTCTGTGTTTCTCTAAAAAGGGCAAGTAGGAAATGGTGACTGTGGTAGATACATTTCTTTCTAGGTAGATTTTTGTGGTTTGAAGACAAAAACTTAGTTTTATATCTAACTTATTACCTCTCTGACAGTTGAGTTCATTAAATATTTATTGATCACCTGACTGTATTGTGTGAGGTCCAAAATGGGCAGGACACTATTTTTAATGTCAAAAGAAGTCAGTCATAGAAACAGTTACTGTGCTGGGCATGACAGTAGCAGGGTGTTCCTGCAGCACAGAGGTGACGATTGACCGGCTGAGGACCTCAGGAAAGCCTCAAAGAGTTGATGGTGGCTCACCTGGCTTTTTAAGAATGAATACTAATTCTGGGACTTCCGTGGCATCCAGTGGTTAAGACTCCATGCTTCCACTGCAGGGGGCACAGGTTCAGTCCCTTGTCGGGGAACTAAGATCATCCCACACACTGTGAATGGCATCCAAAAAAGAATGAATACAAGTTCTGCTGGGCCAGGATGTAGGGAGGAGGGCATTTTAGATATAGGGGAAGTTATATGCAGAGATAGCAAGTGAGAAATGCTTAACACATTTAGGAAACTCTAAGCATTTTGTTACCATTTGAGATAAGGTTTTGGGAGTGAGTGGGGAAAGGGCTTGTTGCAGAGAAAAGGCTAAGCAAGTCAACAAGCACAAGCATGAAAATTAGTGCCCTAGACTCTGTTAGGCTATAGTTATATTTTTAATCTTCACTTGTTGGAAATTATAAACCAAACATTTCATATAGCTATGAAAAATGCTAGTAACTTTTAACAGTGTACAAGGTCAGATATTTTTAGAGAAAGTAGCCTTGCATTTAAACAGAAATCAGAATGAGAGTATTGGTTGAATTACAGTTACTGGACTGCCTTTGCTCTTTGCAGAGTGTTATTTTTCAAATAATCAATTCTTTTAAAGGTGCTTTCTGTGGCTGTGCCATTCTGTGGCACTGTCTTTGCTGTTTGGCCCTGTTATTTGTTAAGCACAGTGATTTCCTACTTATGTTCTCAAATGAAAGCTGCAAAATATGGATAATGTTTTATAGAGATGTCTTCTTTAAAATTATGTGAGTGTAAAATGTTTGTATGAGGAAGATAAGTGCATGACAGCTGCAAGAGAAATACCTTGTTTGATGATAGCTCAGTTCTGCCTTTTCAATTTTAACATGTTTCTGTAGGAATTTGGATAATATGAATTTCTTGTATTTTTAGATTTATGTTGAAATTGAGCGTGCTCGGCTTACAAAAACATTAGCCACAATAAAAGAGCAAAATGGTGATGTCAAAGAGGCAGCCTCCATTTTACAAGAGTTACAGGTAAGGAGCTGCATTTTAGGGTATGTAAAATTTTCCATTCAATCAGCAGTATTTCCTTATAATTGCTTTTTTGGGCACCTTATTGCTTTTTTCTGAACCACCAAGATTAAGAGTGAGTAACTGTTTAAAAAGTTTTGAAGAAAAGTAAGATCGACAAATTAGTCTTAACTTTATGCTATTATTTGAACATTTTAATTCTCTTTCGAACTTAAATCAGTAATTCATGTACATCTATCTGTGCCTTAGGAATTTATTGTTAATCATTGGCCTCATTTTTAATGAATATCTGATTGGTGGTCAGTTTCTAGGCTACTGAGTCAAAGGAGTTAAGTAACTATAGTCACTGTCCAGAAGTGGTTGAGTTTTGAATTCACACTAATTCTGTTTGACTTAAAGTTGCCCACCCCCCCACAACACACCTTTTTCTTTTCAATTAAAAGACTTTATTTTTTAAAGCAGTTTTAGGTTCACAGCAAAACTGAGTGGGAAATTCAGAGATTCCCCATGTATCCACTGCCTCACACCACACACAACCTCTGCTACTATCAGCATCCTAAATCAGAGTGGTACCTTAGTTAGAGTCATTGACCCTGCGTTGATAGATCATTATCACCCAGAGTGCCTAGTTTTACATTAGGATTTACTCTTGGTGTTGTACACTCTATAGATTTGACAGACATAATGACATGTCTCCACCATCGTATCGATAGTATACAGAATAGTTTCACTGCTCGGGAAAATCCTCTGGCTCTGCCTATTTATCCCTTCCTTTCCCTCACCCTTGGCAACAACTGATCTTTTTATTCTCCCCATAGTTTTGTCTTCAAACTCTATTTTCCAAGCAGGAGAATTATATGCCTCATGATTCAGCATCCCTTGTGAAGTATTCGTGCCCAAAAAATTAATATACAAAGGTTTAACTACCAGTTTTAAAGGTATACCAGGGATAGAGGAGCCAGTTAACCACAGGAACACATTCCACAAACTTCAGACTCTAGGGAACTATAGGATGATTGACTTGATTTCTTCAATGAGTTAATTGCAAGGAAAAAAGAGACATAAGAAACATATCTACAGATTATAAAGTATGAGCCTTATTTGGATTCTTAGTTGATTAAAAAATGAGACTATTGTAGAGTGACTATAAATTTAATGATACAAAGAATTTTTATGTAAGAATTTTTTTTAAGGTTTATCTTTTATTTATTTATTTTTTCATTTATTTTTATTAGTTGGAGGCTAATTACTTTACAATATTGTAGTGGCTTTTGCCATACATTGACATGAATCAGCCATGGATTTACATATGTTCCCCATCCCGACCCCCCCTCCCTAAGGTTTATCTTTTAGAGATACCATATTGAAATATTTATTTGTAATGTCTTGTCTGAGATTTGCTTCAAAGTAATTGACACACAGAGAGAGTGAGTGAAGATGTATAAATGAAACATTAATGGTTCACTGTGTGTGTGTGTGTTTATTTTCCTTAAGAAATTGCAAAGGAGAATTAGTGTATGTAGAGTGCTTAGCACAGTAAATGTTGAATAACTATTTTTAAAATTTACAAAGGAGAAGCAATGAAATGAAAAATTTTTAGACCAAATTATAATAATAACAATAGCCTTACTTCAGTCTACTTTGTAAAAGTGTCATTCTAGATTTCATAAATCATTTATAGTGTATGTGTGCTAGATATTATATTAGGAACTTTTTCATAGTACTTGATATAATTGATTCTCTTGAATAGTGTATATCTACTTCTGCATCCATAAGGGGTCACATCAGACTTGTTATCTGAATTTTAAAAAGACTGATGCCTCTTTTTTATGTAATAGTTTCAACTATTATATAGTTAGCTTACAACTGACATCTTTTTCATATTTAGAATTGTCATTTCTTCATTAGCCATTAGAAAAATGCAAATTAAAACAATGATAAGATACCACTACATGCCTATTCAGTTCAGTTCAGTTGCAGAGTTGTGTGCGACTCTTTGCAACCCCATGGACTGCAGCACGCCAGGCCTCCCTGTCCATCACCAACTCCCTGAGTTTACTCAAACTCATGTCCATTGAGTCGGTGATGCCATCCAACCATCCCATCCTTTGTCGTCCCCTTCTCCTCCCACCTTCAATCTTTCCCAGCGTCAGGGTCTATTAGAATAGCTAAAATTTTTTAAAAACTGACAGTACCAAGAGCTGGTGGCGATGCAAAGCAGTTGGAACTCAAAGATTGCTGATAGGATTGAAAAATGGTGCAGTCTCTCTGGAAAACAGGGTGGAGGTTCCTTATAAAGTTAAACTTATGTTTATTGTATAACCTAGCAAACCCATCCTTGGGTACCCAAGAGAAAGAAAAACTTATGTTCAGAAAACTCTTTCACTAATGTTCAGAGTAGCTTTATTTATGATAGGCAAAAGATGGAATCAGCCCAGATGTTTTTCAGCAGGGGAACAGGTAAAACTGGGGTTCATCTGTGCAGTGGAATACTACTTAGTCATAGAAAGGAATGAACTGTTTGATTTACACAACAGCTTGAATGAATCTTATTTAAAGCATTATGCTGAATAAACAAAGATAGTCTCAAAAGGCTGCATCTTTGACATTCCTGAAAGGACAACTCTGTAGTGTTGGAGGACAGATCATTGGTTGTCAGGGGTTGAGTAGGGGCAGTGTGTGACTGAAGGGGGCACATCAGTTATTCAGGTGACAGAAGTTTTCTAGGTTTTGACTGTAATGGTGACTGCAGAAATCTGTACATGTATTAAAATTTATAGAACTTTACACCAAGAGGAAAACATCCATTTTACCATATAATAATTTTTTTAAAATTGTAATTTCCTGAAGGAAACTAGCTTTTTATATCACCATCAGCATTCTCCCAATATGCATGAAGTTTCTTATTTATCAAGTGTGAATTTTTAATGTCTATCTAACTTTGTTGCAATTGTAAACTATTACTAAACATTATAAACTTACTTGGGGATTTACTCTGGTAGGTGGAAACCTATGGGTCAATGGAAAAGAAAGAGCGAGTGGAGTTTATTTTGGAGCAAATGCGGCTCTGCCTAGCAGTGAAGGATTACATTCGTACACAAATCATCAGCAAAAAAATTAACACCAAATTTTTCCAGGAAGAAAATACAGAGGTAAGCCTATCTCTTACTTTAAGTTTACTTTGAAAATGTTTGGGGAAGAAACCCATAAACCCCATTTTGTCAATATTTTACAGAAATTAAAGTTGAAATACTATAACTTAATGATTCAACTGGATCAACATGAAGGATCTTATTTGTCTATTTGTAAGCACTACAGAGCAATCTATGATACACCCTGTATACAGGCAGAAAGTGAAAAGTGGCAACAGGTAAGAATATATTCTTTTTTTTCTTTAAAGATAGAGTCTTAAACTTGATGTTGAAACTTATCAGGAAGAATTTGCATTTTTTATTTATTTTGAAATAATTTAACTTCAGTAATTACATGCAGTTGTGTGGTGCTGCTTTCTGTTCATTGTGTTGATAGTTCACTTTAACATTATTGATTCAGATGAATTGTGGCAATACTCTATTTATGACCTTTGAAGAAATGTAGGCTTACTATTTAAGACATGTATAGCAGTTACCTTCTAACTGAGGTCACAGATAAAGATCCAGCATTACTTTGGAAAATTATTTTGCAAAACTTGTGAATAGTGTACATGTGGATTCCACCTTTTTACTGCTAACTTGTTATGACTTTTTCTTTTATACATTTGTTTTAAAAAATGTTTGGGGGAGGGATAATTTAGGAGTATGAGATTAACAGATACAACCACTATATATAAAATAGATAAACAAGGATATATCATATAGCATAGGGAACTATATTCAATATCTCATAATAACCTACAATGGAAAGGAAACTGAAAAATAATATATATATAATACATATATGTATATGTAACTGAGTCTGCTCTGTAACTGAAATTGTGCTCAGGCGCTCAGTTATGTCCAACTCTGTGACCCCATGCATTGTATCCTGCTCGACTCCTCTGCCTGGATTTTCCAGGCAAGAATACTGGAGTGGGTTACCATTTCCTTCTCGAATACCTGAACCGAACACTAACTAGATCACTGTACTTCAATTAAAAAAAGAAAGAAAAAAAGCAACCCAGGTAGTAATTCACATTAGTAAAGATTCACTGTATTTGTGTTGTTTTTTTTTTTTTCATTTATTTTTATTAGTTGGAGGCTAATTACTTTACAGTATTGTAGTGGGTTTTGTCATACATTGACATGAATCAGCCATGGAGTTACATGTATTCCCCATCCCGAGCCCCCCTCCCACCTCCCTCTCCACCCGACTCCTCTGGGTCTTCCCAGTGCACCAGGCCCGAGCACGTGTCTCATGCATCCAACCTGGGCTGGTAATCTGTTTCACTATAGATAATATACATGTTTCGATGCTGTTCTCTCAAAACATCCCACCCTCGCCTTCTCCCACAGAGTTCAAAAGTCTGTTCTGTACATCTGTGTCTCTTTTTCTGTTTTGCATATAGGGTTCTTGTTACCATCTTTCTAAATTCCATATATATGTGTTAGTATGCTGTAATGTTCTTTATCTTTCTGGCTTCCTTCACTCTGTATAATGGGCTCCAGTTTCATCCATCTCATTAGAACTGATTCAAATGAATTCTTTTTAATGGCTGAGTAATATTCCATGGTGTATATGTACCACAGCTTCCTTATCCATTCATCTGCTGATGGGCATCTAGGTTGCTTCCATGTCCTGGCTATTATAAACAGTGCTGCGATGAACATTGGGGTGCACGTGTCTCTTTCAGATCTGGTTTCCTTGGTGTGTATGCCCAGAAAGTGGTAATTGCTGGGTCATACGGCAGTTCTATTTCCAGTTTTTAAGAAATCTCCACACTGTTCTCCATAGCGGCTGTACTAGTTTGCATTCCCACCAACAGTGTAAGAGGGTTCCCTTTTCTCCACACCCTCTCCAGCATTTATTGCTTGTAGACTTTTGGATAGCAGCCATCCTGACTGGCGTGTAATGGTACCTCATTGTGGTTTTGATTTGCATTTCTCTGATAATGAGTGATGTTGAGCATCTTTTCATGTGTTTGTTAGCCATCTGTATGTCTTCTTTGGAGAAATGTCTGTTTAGTTCTTTGGCCCATTTTTTGATTGGATCATTTATTTTTCTGGAATTGAGCTGCAGGAGTTGCTTGTATATTTTTGAGATTAATCCTTTGTTGCTTCATTTGCTATTATTTTCTCCCAATCTGAGGGCTGTCTTTTCACCTTACTTATTGTTTCCTTTGTATTGCAAAAGCTTTTAAGTTTCATTAGGTCCCATTTGTTTAGTTCTGCTTTTATTTCCAATATTCTGGGAGGTGGGTCATAGAGGATCCTGCTGTGATTCATGTCAGAGAGTGTTTTGCCTATGTTCTCCTCTAGGAGTTTTATAGTTTCCGTTCTTACATTTAGATCTTTAATCCATTTTGAGTTTATTTTTGTGTATGGTGTTAGAAAGTGTTCTAGTTTCATTCTTTTACAAGTGGTTGACCAGTTTTCCCATCACCACTTGTTAAAGAGGTTGTCTTTTTTCCATTGTATATCCTTGCCTCCTTTGTCAAAGATAAGGTGTCCATAAGTTCGTGGATTTATCTCTGGGCTTTCTATTCTGTTCCATTGATCTATATTTCTGTCTTTGTGCCAGTACCATACTGTCTTGATGACTGTGGCTTTGTAGTAGAGTCTGAAGTCAGGCAGGTTGATTCCTCCAGTTCCATTCTTCTTTCTCAAGATTACTTTGGCTATTCGAGGTTTTTTGTATTTCCATACAAATTGTGAAATTCTTTGGTCTAGTTCTGTGAAAAATACCGTTGGTAGCTTGATAGGGATTGCATTGAATCTATAGATTGCTTTGGGTAGAATAGCCATTTTGACAATATTGATTCTTCCAATCCATGAACACGGTATGTTTCTCCATTTTTCTGTTCTGTTTGTGTCCTCTTTGATTTCTTTCATCAGTGTTTTATAGTTTTCTATGTATAGGTCTTTGTTTCTTTAGGTAGATATACTCCTAAGTATTTTATTCTTTTTGTTGCAATGGTGAATGGTATTGTTTCCTTAATTTCTCTTTGTTTCTCTCATTGTTAGTGTATAGGAAATGCAAGGGATTTCTGTGTTGTTAATTTATATCCTACCAACTTTACTATATTCGTTGATTAGCTCTAGTAATTTCTGGTAGAGTCTTTAGGGTTTTCTATGTAGAGGATCATGTCATCTGCAACAGCGAGAGTTTCACTTCTTCTTTTCTATCTGGATTCCTTTTACTTCTTTTCTGCTCTGATTGCTGTGGCCAAAACTTCCAAAAACTATGTTGAATAGTAGTGGTGAGAGTGGGCACCTTGTCTTGTTCCTGATTTCAGGGGAAATGCTTTCAGTTTTTCACCATTGAGGGTAATGCTTGCTGTGGGTTTGTCATATATAGCTTTTATTATGTTGAGGTATGTTCCTTCTATTCCTGCTTTCTGGAGAGTTTTAATCATATATGGGTGTTGAATTTTGTCACAGGCTTTCTCTGCATCTATTGAGATAATCATATGGTTTTTATCTTTCAATTTGTTAATGTGGTATATTACATTTATTGATTTGTGGATATTTAAGAAGCCTTGCATTCCTGGGATAAAGCCCACTTGGTCATGGTGTATGATTTTTTTAATATGTTGTTGGATTCTGTTTGCTAGAATTTTGTTAAGGATTTTTGCATCTATGTTTATCAGTGATATTGGCCTGTAGTTTTCTTTTTTTGTGGCATCTTTGTCTGGTTTTGGAATTAGGGTGATGGTGGCCTCATAGAATGAGTTTGGAAGTTTACCTTCTTCTGCAATTTTCTGGAAGAGTTTGAGTAAGATAGGTGTTAGCTTTTCTCTAAGTTTTTGGTAGAATTCAGCTGTGAAGCCATCTGGTCCTGGGCTTTTGTTTGCTGGAAGATTTCTGATTACACTTTTGATTTCCTTGCTTGTGATGGGTCTGTTAAAAAAATCTTCTATTTCTTTCTGGTTCAGTTTTGGAAAGTTATACTTTTCTAAGAATTTGTCCATTTCTTCCAAGTTGTCCATTTTATTGGCATAGAGCTGCTGGTAGTAGTCTCTTATGATCCTTTGTATTTCAGTGTTGTCTGTTGTGATCTCTCCATTTTCATTTCTAATTTTGTTAATTTGGTTCTTCTCCCTTTGTTTCTTAATGAGTCTTGCTAATGGTTTGTCAATTTTGTTTATTTTTTCAAAAAACCAGCTTTTAGCTTTGTTGATTTTTGCTATGGTCTCTTTAGTTTCTTTTGCATTTATTTCTGCCCTAATTTTTAAGATTTCTTTCCTTCTACTAACCCTGGGGTTCTTCATTTCTTCCTTCTTTAATTGCTTTAGGTGTAGAGTTAGGTTATTTATTTGACTTTTTTCTTGTTTCTTGAGGTAGGCCTGTAATGCTATGAATCTTCCCCTTGGCACTGCTTTTACAGTGTGTATTTGTTTTATAATAGTTTTATGAAAGGTAAATATTACCAAAAAGCCCTATGAAAAGATCAATCTGATAAGATTTTTCCCCTAAGATTTTTGAATACACTATTAAAGATGAATATATAGTTATTCCATGAATTTTCACTTTCTGCCAGAGTTTTCATTTTGTTTCTAATCTTGCCTATATTCTGCTGCATTGTGCGACTTTTTTAGGCCCTGAAAAGTGTTGTCCTTTATGTTATCTTGGCTCCTTTTGACAATGAACAGTCAGACTTGGTTCACCGAATAAGCGGTGACAAGAAGTTAGAAGAAATCCCTAAATACAAGTAAGTACTTTTATAATTAGTATAGTATGTCTTAGTGGAAGTACCATTTTGAAAGACTGGTTAACCTAAATGTATGCTTCTTAATTGATTGCTGATAGATCATATTAGAGAATAAACAGAAAATAAAGTGGGTTTTTTTGTTGTTGTTAGGACTGCATTAGAAATTAACATAATGAGATTATAACATACTCCATTCTAAGCCACTTATCAAGAAGTAGTTTTATTTCAAGCTCACTTGAGCAGATCTTGTTTAATTAACTATTCAGTCAGTTTTATCATTAGTAAATGTTTGGGGCTTTGTGATTTTCAGAAGTACATGCTTCTGAAAATCTGTTATATAAAGCAGACATGGGCTTTATGCTCTTCATCTTTTAGCTGTTCCATTAGTAAGTTTACAGTCAGTTAGTCCAGTGACTGGCAAACATAATACAGGAGAGAACAGAATGATAAGTAGGAGAAGGCACTGTTCAGAATTACTGTGGAAAAAATGGTAGCAAAGTTAGTAAAATAAATAATAGTCACCTCGTGTCTTGTTCTACAAACAAAGCTTTCTAAAAATCATCTTTGATAGTTTAAAATTTGCTATTAGATGAAATGCAATCTTTACAGTTTTGGAATAGTAAGTTTTGTGTAATTTACAGGGATCTTTTAAAGCTTTTTACCACAATGGAGTTGATGCGCTGGTCCACACTTGTTGAAGACTATGGAATGGAATTAAGAAAAGGTTCTTTGGAGAGTCCTGCAACTGACGTTTTTGGTCATACAGAGGAAGGTGAAAAAAGGTGGAAAGACTTGAAAAACAGAGTTGTTGAACATGTAAGGATCTGGCATGTTGGAAATGACAATTTAGAAGCAAACTTTGGCAAATTTGAGCTTAAACTTATATTTCTCAAATGTTTCTTTTAGATGTTATATCTTTAATTCTTCAGGATTTTTTTTTCCCCTATGCCTAGTGTGGTAGTGATGTTAAGTTTGTTGTTCAGATGTTTATTGTCTTATTTCCCAAGCACATCAGAATTTATCTTACCCCTTGTCATTTTTTCCCCACCTCTTTTTAGCTTTTCAGAAAAGATCACTAGTGTTACCATGCTGCATTTTGAGAGGACCCCTCAAGAATACAAACTTTTATAGTATATAAACCAGAAGGAATTTCTTAAGAATGTGAGGGATGGATGGGGGTGGTTTCTCACTAGTACTGACTTGGTAGTTTTGGAAACAGGTAACATGTTTTAAACCCGACCTCTGGTATTCTTGGGTGTCACTACAAATTGAATTACGTAAACCTTCATTCACAGAACAAATGTGAGCCTTCTCTGTGCTACACTGGGACACATGGGAGAATAAGACATGGTCCCTACCTTTCAAATGTTTAAAAATACATCACAGTGGAAGAGGCATTTATAAATTATGTATTATGGTACAAGTATACATGGATGAGAGGGGAGCATAAGGAGAGAGTTGATTGGTTCCACCAGGTAGAATGGTCAAGCTGGACTTATAGGAATTGATGTGTGAGGTTAGATTTGTGAGAAGGGTATGTAGGTTCAGTAGGCAGATTGGGATAGTCTGAGGTGGGTCACAGAGGCAGCAGACCAGCCGGGGAACTTGGCGATCTCCAAGGAAAGGGCTCAGTGAGAAAGGACTTTGGAGATATGGAAAAGGTGTTGGTCATAACAAAGTTTGTACACCCAATAGTAAAAGCTGAGAGGATAATGACCAGCATGTATTTTATAGAGAATCCTCTGGGAATAAGTGTGAAGAGTGAATTTGGAAAGAGAAAAGACTGGAGATAAGAAGACTAGCTAAGTAAGAGGGGCTTTGTTGGCTTGAACTGAGTGGATGGAATGGAATTAACGATTTTAAAGCAGACAGACAATCGAATTTGGTCATAATGAAAGGATGAAGGAAAAGCAGGGAGTCTTGAGTGATCTTATTTTTCCTGAGAGGTTGGTGTTACCATCGACCCTGATTAGTGATGGGAGGAGGTGTGGCTGCTTCAAAGATGAGCTCATTTTTCTCCCCAGAACCCCATTTTTCCTTGTGAGTGCAGCTGCTTTGTTAGTAAGGTTAACATTAAGAATAACCAAAGGGCACCTCTAATTTTAGCACCACTTCCAGTGAAAATTGGGAAATTTAATTCAGGTTATCTTTATGTAGTATGATGATAGTATTTTGAGATGATCTTTTTAAAATTTTAGCTTTTTTTTTTTAAATTTTAGCCTTTTAAACATTTGTATCATAGTTAGAAAAACTTTAGATTCTTACATTTAGCAAAAATATTTTAGTACAGTTACAACTTTTAACAACTAATTTAGCTAAGCCTATATGTATTTAAAGAGTTGTCAAGTGTGCTCAGAATAACTTAAAAATAACCACAGAAGCCAAAATCTTGAAATATTTAGTTTTGTTGTTGACATTTAGAGCTGGTTTCATTCCAGTGGCAGACAGCAGCAAAATAAAAGCTCTGAGCCTTGACGTTTTAATTAAAGCTACTTGGATAGGAAAACAAACGAGCTTTTGGCCTTACTGACAACTGTGTCCTCCATACCTTTCTTCTTTCCTCAGAATATTAGAATAATGGCCAAGTATTACACACGGATAACAATGAAGAGGATGGCGCAGCTTCTGGATCTGTCTGTTGATGTAAGTAATACACACCATTGTTTGTGTAACCATTCATTTTGAAAATCAATTGACTTGTAAAAATTGAGTGAGCAAATCAACCTCATCTTATTACCTTATTTTAAGTTTATGTGATAGAAGCTTTCCCCAAGCTATCTTGAACACCAAAGAGTAGCCTAAATACCAAGTTATAGTTACGTGAATATTATACTAGTTAACATCCTTACTCAAATATGTTAGTTTTACACTGATTAATTTGAAGTTAAAGTATATATTTCTATAATAAATACATCTAAGTTCAAAAAGTGAACTGTAGAAATAAACCATATGAGGGAGACTTGACTGCAGTTCCCCTGGAAGGGTGCTAGGACATGTTAGGGGAATACTGTATTCGGGTCTGGGTTTCACGTTGGTAAAATGTACACCACCAAAGAGATAGGAGTTAGGCGAAGTGTATAGTCAACAGGAGGCATCCTGACAGTTTAACTGCAAACGAAGAACCTTGGAATAGTTTGGGTTAGAGGGCTTGATCCTTGGTTGGTTCATTAACTCTTCTCGTTTCTGGACAAGGGCACCAGAGGCCTTAGAAGTAAAGTGCCTTGTCCTTGGCTACCTAGTTAGCAAGTGGTAGAGCATATGTTCTAACCAGTATTTCTGGAAACAAGCTGTATAATACTGCTCTTGGTGGGAAACATTATAGAAGGTAGACCAAGTTGCTGTTGACAAAGGCTCTTGAACGGTACTCACAGTATTAAGTTTGTGGGGAGATTCAAACTGAGCCCTAGACTCTCAGTAAGGTAAGTACATTATTGCAGGAAATCAGTTTCTAACTATTAATAATGAATTTTAGCCCTGCATATTCTTGAATGAAGATATTAGAAAATACTTTCCTTAAATTTTATTGTCTAAATTATCATGTCTTAAACCAATTTGTCTTTCTCTTACAGGAGTCAGAGGCTTTTCTCTCAAATCTAGTAGTCAACAAGACCATCTTTGCTAAAGTAGACAGGTTGGCAGGAATTATCAACTTCCAGAGACCCAAGGATCCAAATAATTTATTAAATGACTGGTCTCAGAAACTGAACTCATTGATGTCTCTAGTTAACAAAACCACACACCTCATAGCCAAAGAGGAGATGATACATAATCTACAATAAGGGTCTCCATGCCCTTAGTGCTTTTAGAAAAGAGTTAAAATTGGAAGTCATTAAAAAAGAAAAAGACTTTTATGGTGTATATGTTGGGTTTTTTTTTTCTTTTCTATTCTCAGCTCTTTTGTCTAAAATTTAAAAGATAGTGAATATGTTTGAGGCCCCTTTTGACCTTTCAATACCTTGATTTCATTGTTAACTTTGCATTTGGTGCAGAAATACACATTTCATCATCTGAGTACTCAAAAAATTGTCATAACTTAAATATGTTTTTCTGTCATTTGAAACCTTTTTAGCTACTATTTGTTTTCATTCAGCTAGCAACCATAATTATTATAATAAAAGCAGTATATGCACGTTTACTTTCCATGGTTACCCGTGTTTCTAAACATTTTGTGGGATAGTGATTTAAATGTGTTTTTTTTAAATAAAATAAATTTTGTTGTAAAGCTATCGATTATTTAGTAGAATTTAAAAGTAACATAGAACCTGTAAGAACATTTGGGATAAAATTGTGATTTGTGAAGAATCTGTATTTTAGTATTGTGGCAGAAAGTCTCTAGATTGTGTACAGAGCTATCTGGTAGGCTGTAGACTCTTTTTTTATTTTTTTTGAGTCAAGCTGTTTGAATCGCAGTAGTTTTATTTCCCCTTTCCCTGACTTGGCCAGTTGCTGAACTAACTGTATTGACTAAGTTTAATACACAAAGTCATTTTTCTAACTTTGAACTTCCATGTCTAATTACCTCATCAGTGCTCCAATTTCATTCTCTCCTTATAGGAACTTTAGTTCCATTATATGCACACTAGGTAACAAGCTAAAATGCATTAAAAATGACCCAAAAAAAGAGACTTCAGGGCACCCTCTTGGCAAATGCTATAGTCTTGACACTTAAAAAAAAATTATTAAAAGTAGCTTTATTGTCAAACTTCTGAGATCACTTACTATGAGCAAATTTTAGAAGTTTTAAAATTTGATTTCAGAGAAAATGGGGGGGGGAAAGGTTAGGTTATTTAAAATGTATCTGAAGAAAGTAAAAGGTCTTTTTTTTTTCTTAATACAAGTGAAGAGGGGAGGGGAAAGACATTCTGGAAACAACAGTTTTCATAATTCATTTTCCATTTAATGGTCACTAAATTATTCTATTTCATGATCCCAGGACTGGGAACAATTGTAGAATCTTTATTATTTTTGTTGAGTCATTGTGAATAATAACGTAGTATTTTATTCTTTAGAAATTTAATGTATTGGCCACATTAATAACATTTGTTATCACAAGTAGCTTAGATGGTAAAGAATCTGCCTGCAGTGTGGGAGACCTGGGTTGGAAAGATCCCCTGGAGGAGGGCATGGCAACCCACCCCAGTATTCTTGCCTGGAGAATCCCATGGACAGAGTTGGACGCGACTGAGCGACTAAGCACAGCACACAACACATCTTTAAAAACTAACCAAAAATACGGCAAGCTCACAAACATTAGCACCAAGAATATAATTTTTAATTTTCTTTTGAATGGAAAGGATGGAAAATAAAATCATTTTGTATTGTTAATTTGTAAACTGAATTGGAACTAATTTGAATATGTTCTCACTAACTTCATCTTTCTAGGGACTCATTCCCTCGTATGTGCCAAACCTTGACTATTTGGCCAAATATGTTGCTATAAAGATCAAGTGCTCCTCTCCTTTTTTTTTTCATTTTAACATTCTCACCCTCAGACTAAGCTTTTTGTGTATTCTCATTTGGGGCCACTTGTAACTGTGCCCCAGTGACTAAATCCCACTTGATTTGGTTAACTGCTCATCCATGTTTTTGTTTTTTCTGTCCAAGCAAACAAGAATTACTACCACTTTCTTAGTGTTAAAAAGATCCATTAGCCTAAGGCAGTAAAATATCTGGGATGTTTAGAACCTAAAAATCCTGCCCCCCCCCCCCACCCTGCCCCCACCAATTTCTGACCTAAAGTTGCATGCATGAAAAGGATAGAACCACTTGGTTTGAATACTTGCCTTACTGTTTTCGTTAGGTTACTAACCAGCAGGAGAGGTAACAGGGACTTTTTTAAATGAAACACCTTTCACCCTTTTATTTCTATATAATTTATGCTTTCAATCATTTCTGTAATTATCTTCAATTTCCATATGCTTTTTTATTGAATCAAACATCTCTAAAATTGATACTGTTCCATTCTGTCTCTTACAAGTGCTAAATGTATGATAAAAGGACGTATTTTAAATTGTTTTCAGCTTCTGGATACAGCTGCAATAAAAGCACTAATTTGTGGTATTTAAGAAAACCTGGAGAATAAACTCATACTTTAAAAGATCATTTCTTTTTTCAATTCTTTTACTGTTTATAACAAAAAGCCACAGATAATTACCTTTTTTCTTTCAAAATCACGTTACCTCTCTAATCCTGCTTTTAAGCGATGAGAAGACATTTTGTACGTTGCAACTGGTTGGCTTTTCCCCCTGGATTCTTCCTGATTTGAGGTTGGTGACAGGCTGTATCTTAACTGTATTTTGACTAAGGGGTTTCTCACTTAGCACACCTGCAAATCACCTACAAGGCGTGTTCCAACGTGGATTGCTGGCCCCACCCCCAGAATTTCTGTGACATTTAATCTTACAGTTCCAGTGAATTTTAATTTCTAACAAGTTCTCAGGTTATGCAGATGCTGCTGACCCATGCACTACACTTTGAGAACCGCTCCCTGACCATACTTAGAGTAAATGCTAGAAAAGAACCATGTTAGGAGTGCCGATATCTGCTATGGTGAGGATGAACTTTGAAATGTGCCAAGTGAAAAGTCAGATAGGAAAGATCATATATGGTATGATTCCATTACATGAAATACCCAGAACTGGTGAAGCCAAAAGAAGAGCAAACTGGTGCTTTGCCAGGGGGAAGGAGGGAATGAAGTTACTATTTAATGGATAAGGGGTTTTAGTTTGGGGTGATAAAAATGTTATAGAACTAGATTCATGTGATGATTGTACAACCTTGTGAATGTACTATTTTCTACAGAATCACTTTGAAATGGTTAATTTTGTTATGTGAATTTCAAGAGGTTTTTCTTTCTAAGGTAAGATCATGGCATGTAAATGCAAAATATGCATATCAAAGATTTTATTCAACTTACAATTAGTAAGAGAACCAGTCAGATATTAAAACCAGTTCAAAGGGATATTTATATAAGAATAAAACTGCAAGCACTTCCCTGGTGGTCCAGTGGTTAAGGCTCTGTGCTTCCACAGAAAAGGGCACAGGTTCAATCCTTGGTCAGGGAACTAAGATCCCACATGTTGCGTGGCATGGTCAAAAAAAAAATTGTTCTGGCAGAAGAAAATTTATTTAGTTCAGAAACAGATCTACATCAAGACATGAATAGCACCAGTGAGAAATTTTAGAAGGATAAAAAAAAAATCTTATTCTCAAAGATAATTGTTTATTAAAAGCAATAATAATGACAACATACTGGGTGATCATAGCCTATGTATAAGTGAAATAAATGACAGCAATACCACAAAGGATGGGAATACTCTGATGTAAGTTACCTGTGCTATCTGTGCAGCAGGATCTTTTTATTTAAATGTGCACTTAATTTAAAACTGTATACTGCAAGCTCTAAGGGAACCACTAAACTGTTTAAAAGATATAATTAATGTACTACAAGAGAGAAAATGGAATTGTAAAATGCTCAATTAAAATCAGAGATAGCAGAAGATGGAAGATAAAAAACAACAAATACAAAGCATAGAAAACAGTAACAAACGTATTAAAAGTACAGAGATGGAGATATGCCATGCTAACACTAACCAAAAGCAAGCCGACTTACCTTTTATTAATTTCAGACAAAGCAAACTTCAGGTAAGATACTAAGGGATAAAGAAAGAAAGTGGAAGTGAAGTTGCTCAATCGTGTCCAACTCTTTGCGACCCCATGGACTGTAGCCTATCAGGCTACTCTGTCCACAGGATTTTCCAGGCAAGGGATAAGAGGGGGCATTAAATAATGTTAAATGGGCTAATTCTCCAAGAAAACAGTCTAAATCTCTATGCACCTAACAAAACAGTGTCAGTATGGGAAACTTAAAATATTACCCAATGTTTCACTTTATCCCAGGAGTACAACATTCCTAGATTCAAATTGTAAGCAGAAGAGTGGGTGGCATGGGTAAGAGACATGACCAAAATGTTGTGGATCATGAAAGGATAGAGTAGTCATGAAACAGTATCATTAAGATGACTAATGTGTGAAGCTGCTGATGTCTGATCAGGATTGAACTGTTACTAAATGCTTTTCCACATCTATCAGATTTAAAGGGTTTCTCTCCAGTATGAAGTCTCTGATGTTGAGTAAGATGAGTGCTCTGGCTAAACATTTGCTGTGTTCATGAGGTTTCCTCCAGTATGAATTCCGTGATGTTCAGTAAGGGATGAGGTTTCAGGGAAGTCCTTCCCACATTCACTGCATGTATAGGGTTTTTCTCCAGTGTGAATCCTCTGGTGTTGTGTAAACATTGAGTGGGCACTGAATGCTTTTCCACATTCATTATATTTATAAAGCTTTTCCCCAATATGCATTCTCTGGTGTTGGGTAAGGTGTGTACTTCATCTGAATGCCTTCCCACCATCACTACACTTACAGGGTTTCACTCCTATGTGAATTCTCTGATGTTGTGTAAGAGATGAGGTATCAGTGAAGGACTTCCCCAGTCAATGCATTCATAGGGTTTCTCCCCACTGTGAATTCTTTGATGTTGAATAAAGGATGAGTAGTCACTTTCCTATATTCATTACATATATAAGGTTTCTCCCCAGTGTTGCTGTTCAGTGATGCTGAACAGATGAATTTACAGTGAATGCTTTCCTACAAATTTTACATTTACAGGGTTTTTCTCCAGTATGAGTTCTCTGATATTCAGTAAGACATAATTCTGGATAAATGCTTTTCCACAGTCATCACACTTATGAGGTTTCTCACCAGTATGAATTCTTTCATGATAAAGTTTGAACGGTCACTCAAATTTTTTCCAAAGTCACTACAATTATGCTTTCTTTTTAGAAGTTCTTTGACTTAATTGGGGATAAATTCCATTTGACATTTTTCCCAAATGGATCAAGTATATATATGTGGTTTCTCTTCTGAACAAGTAATATGCTTTGGGATAAGTTTATATCTTAAAACTTCTCTCAAATTCATTAAAAGTATGCCCATTTTCCTCACAAGATAGTTTTCATGGGCAACTATTTGCTGGAAATCACTGGTTTGGGTGAGAGATTTTTTTTTTTTTTTTTTTTGAAATTTTGCCTAAAGAGTTCTCCTTCTGCTTTTCTATCTTGGCCTCAAATTCACAGATTCCTTCAAATAAATACCCTTTGGACACATCTCCTCTGAGCCTTTCAATGATGACAGAGATGTTGCTGCTTACTCAAAAGTATATTCTACTGATCTCTTTGGTATCTGCTCTAGAGGGTCTTCATATCTGAAGGGAATAAAAAATTTATAAAAACATTTTCTGTGCTGGGGAACTGCACTCAGGATTTAAAAAAAAAAATAACCTTACTAAAATTAGAATGCATGTTTACAGTCTTGAAATCTGGGAAAATAATAAGCCAGTGGAGTAAAGATAAATAGAGGCAGAAGTGGTAGGAAAGAAGCTGGCCCAACAGGCAAAGACTCTGAAACCTGAAAAAAATATTTTAAAGATATAGAAGTTTAACCTTCTCATTTAAAGATGAACACGTTTAGAACTAGAGAGGTTATGTGATTAACCTAAAGATACAGAAGTTATTAATGAGATGGTCAGATATAGAACTTAGGCTTTGTCCACTATACTACCACAATATCTGGAGACCGAACAGAGCTTAAATGAGAGAATAGACAGGTACCTCTTCAAAATACAAATAATGAAGGGGAAGCATAACAGTATTAGAAAATGCACAAGAATGAATGCTGTCAGAGTGACAGCACCTGGAGAGAAGCCATTAAGGAATGTAAAAACAACACCTGAAAAAGCAATGTACAAAGGAATAATCACTGAGGAAGGTCTAAATCTGAACAGAACGGCAGAATTTAAGGCAATAAGGAGAGCTCTTTGGACAACATTTTTGAGATTGCATTCCTAAACATTCACCCCTAAGTTGCACATACAGATTTATCCCTCTCTGAATAAGTGCCTCTAGAGACATCAACATCTCACTAGATCTCCACAATTCTTTCCTGGGCTGAGACTAATTTCAGAAACTGAGAATTCTGCTAATTGGAAAAGAAAATATGCAACAAAATAAAATCTGTCATTACTTAAATACTTTGAAATGTTTCAAGCACTGTTAGTTTCTAAAAGGATATAATCTGAATCTCCCAAAAGTCTGTGTTGAAGGACAAAGACTGACCTCCTGTCAACAGAAAAGACAAGATACCATACTAGAGAAGATACAAACAAAGTCTGAGGAGGTGTTATCAAACTGGTTGAAAATGGAAGGGCAGTATGACAAGGTGATCTAAGATCACAGTTAACATTTGGGTGGAATCATTAACTAGAGACAACAGCATTTTCACCGATCATAAACATAAGAGATGCTCTGGTACCAAGAGAGGTAAGGCACTACAGAATTGTTCCTTTCTCTTTTTTTAACAAATACAAACCTCTGAGAAACCCAAATGAATAGTCACTTAAATTGTGGAAACCACTTTGCTTCCTTAATTAAAGATTTGCATACTCAATTTTCAGCAAGTGTTAAGAAATCTTGGAAACGTGTAGATTATAGTGTACGGATAAATGCAAGTGCTTCACAAGGCCTGCAAAAAAACAATTGCTTCAAGTCAAATTTGGGGTTTCCAAGCAAACATTTTGGCAAAGGCTCACCGTCTAGGGGTTGCAGGTTGCAGTCCTGAGACTAAAATCTGGCCCACTGCACCAAGGCTGCTGTCACAACCAGGAAACTCTGGGTCCGTTCAGATCTTTTAAGCACTTGACATTCCTTTCCCTTTCCACCTCTGCTCTTCAGGAGCCGAGCGGGTGCCCTGGGGCTCCGCGGCTTCTGAGAGACCAGCTCCCCGCCAAGCCCCAAAGCCTAATGGCCGCTGCTTCCGGTCGGAGTGGAGGTGGGACAGCAGGGCCTCGGGCCGCACCAACCTTATGTGAAACCAAGCTCTAGGATGCCTTCCTGAGGCTGTGGCTACTCGCGCGACGCTCCCAGACCGCTTGGCCTGAGCGTACAAAATCCCCAAACAACCGAACTGCAACTCCCAGAATGCACCGGGCCAAGCCGCTTCCGTTTCCGTTCTCAGGGACTTCCTTTTCCCAGAAGTCCCTGAGAAATCTCCGCTTCTGCTTACTTCTCCCCCTGAGCTGAGCAGAGGGGGCGGTGTCGGAGGCGTCTCAGCCAACCAGGGCCGCAAGCCAGAATCTCCATGGTAACCGCCGAAGCCCACTCACTTCAGCGATGCTCCCAGTGGAGGCAGAAGCTTGCATCCGAGGTTTGGGGTTCTGGCCGGCGTTCCGCTTCTGGGGATTGGTGTGCGCTTGACGGCCTCTCCGCGCTCAATCGAACAGGCCCTGGGAAGAAAAGACAGTGTAAAAACTTTACAGACGTTAGAGGACGCTGTGGTCCTTTGGATATTGTTTCTAACAAATTGTAAAAAGATATTTTTGAGAATCGGGGACAGTGTAAGGAGGAGCTGGGTATTAGATAACATTAATGAGTGAACGTCACTTTTGGCATGTCTCAGCAGATACTTCAAAAGCCATCCAGAGGTCGACTGAGTTTGTTTTTAATCTGCCAAGAGCTCAGGCAGCCTGGAATGCTGAGTGAAGAATATGTGGCGCGGAAGAGATCCACGAAGTACTTCAGCCCCTGAAAACAATCAAGTCCCCGTTTCAGGGCCTTTGCAGCAGTAACAGTGGGGAATCCTGTCCTGCTGTTTTATTTTCTCATTTTCTCTCTCTGGCCAAACCTGCAAAGAGCATGATAGAACCCTATTGTAACTGCAAATGTTTGTTTTCTGATTACAAATGTGATGGCATGTTCATTATGCAAAATCTGAAAAATGTAGAAAAAGTATTAATAGAAAAAAATACCAGGAGGAAATACTATTTTGGGCTGCAGGGATTATGGGCTTAAAAATATTTTTTATCTTATGTTTTTCCATATTTCCCAAATTTTCTGCCATGAATTAGAATTACTGCTGTATCATAAAAAGTTTTTAAAGTACATAGTTTGCAATTTATAGAAAGGTCATATGGCTTTCTGTAATGTGAGTAGCATTACATCTACTCACAAAGTTAGGCATAGGGCATAGAAGCAGGTGATACTTCAGAGCTGATCACAAACAACTTCACAAATAGCAAAACTGGTAAAAGATACAGAATATGGTATGCCATCAGTGACACTAGCAAGATGAAAAAAATGCTAGAGTGTAGTGCAGAGTCAGTCAATGCTGGCACTTTACTGGTGAGAAAAAGGGAACGTGCCGATTGCTAAGATGCTTGGGTGAGCTCAGAAGAAGTCAGCAAAATCACTGTCCTGTTGAGCAAGCCCAAATTGTCTACCCACAGGATCATGAGCAAATAAATGACTGCACTAAGCCACTAAGATTTGGGTTAGTTTGTTAAGGAGGAAAAGCCAAACTAGCAAATACTTATCCTGACACTGTGAAATCGTCTGCCCTTTCTCCCATGGATTTGAAGTCTCTCCAATACCTCAAGTATGTTTTTGTAGAATCAGGGATCTGTTCTTGGATTTCTGTTGTGGGCCCAGTCCAGGCTGCTTTGTAACCCTCCGAACACATCCTGATTCCAGGTGCCTTCAGTTGCAAGGTTTTGCTCTTCACACCTGGACCTCAGGAAATCAAGGATTTGATGGCCGTAGAGTACAAACACCACTCCTGATTTCAAATTTAGATTCTGAAGAGGGAATTCTTTATCTAGCATCCTTGGCATACCCCTACAAGTGTTTTCAAAAACTTGGGCACGGGCATTTTCCTGTGTGATTTTCCCACATGTAAGCAGATTCTCAAAGGGTTACTTGCCCTCTCCAAAACTTGAGCTGAGGCTAAAGGAAACTGGTGTGGTTTCTGGTCAACCTCTCTTTGGGGGCGCTGGGTGGCAGCAGAGGAACGAGCAAAGCCGAGCTCAGACTCACTCAAAGGCCGGGGAGGCCCCCTGCGTTCCTTCTGTGCTACAGCTCTTAGCTGTGTTTGGCTGTTTTGCGGTTTATTGGTTTGTGCTGTCTTCTTTCTCTCGCAATGAGCTTCATCAGGAAAGGCTTTGGACCCCAATACCTGGCTTTAGCGAAATGCCCCGAGCCTGGAGTTAAAAGTGGGTTTAACAGAGGCACCCGACCACTGGGGTGTGGTCAGCAGGCGTGCATGGGATTCTGTGTGAGTTACTCAGTGCCTTAGAGCTCTGACTGGGGGATCAAGGTCCCTGACAGGCAAGATCATTAACACACACACGGCCTGATGCAAGGTGGGTGACTGGCTATAAAAACACAAATTCCTTTCCCTTCATTGTAACCCCCTTCCCCGAGGGCCAGTATTCCTCCTGGAACTATGGCCGGCACAGAAGGAAAAACACGAACTCTCCAACAGGCTCCAGGAACTTGAAACCTTGGGGTGCAGTGGGGGGTGAGAACGCATTGGACAATAATGAGGTGTCCAAAACATGCCGTTTGTGTAGAAGCACCACAGCCAGTGTCAGCAGCCTAAATAGCACGCAGCGTCCTCGGAGCTGCAGGACTCAACTCATCACTCTTGAGCACAGGCTGGGAGAAACACCCTCTCGGCATTTGCCGGCCAGGACTCACACCTCTTTGTGCCTGGGGCAGCTGCTTTCGGCTTGATGAACACAGCAAGTCACCAGGGCAAGGGGTGGGCGGGGGGCGCACAGAACACCTGAGGCGGGGGGCCCATTTCCATCAGTGCTGCGCTGTGCTTAGTCACTCAGTCGTGTCCGACTCTTTGAGACCCCAGGGACTGTAGCCCACCAGGCTCCTCTGTCCATGGGGATTTTTCCAGGCAGGAATACTGGAATGGGTTGCCATGCCCACCTCCAGGGGATCTTCCCAACCCAGGGATTGAACCTAGGTCTCCCACATTGCAGGCAGATTCTTTACGGTCTGAGCCACCAGGGAAGCCCCAGAATACTGGAGTGGGAAGCCTTATCCCTTCGCCAAGGGAACTTCCTGATCCAGGAATTGAACCAGGTTCTCCTGCATTGTGGGTGGATTCTTTACCAGCTAAGCTACCCGGGAGGCCCAGTGAGGGCTGGACCCGTGAGGAACTTTGCTGCTGCCTGGTCAATACCACCCCTCAATCACCCAGCAGGTGTCTAGGAGCCAGGTGCAGCAGGGAAGACCCCCCCCCCCCACTTTGGAAAAGGGTGCCAGTTCATGCAACTCTACTCTGAACTTGTCTTAACACTAGCCCCTTGGCAGAGCTGCCCCAGACTCCCCGCCCACCAACCCCAGACACAGCAGTGATGTGGAAGACAATTAGGTGAGCTTGGCCAGGAGGTAGAAGCAGGGTTTGAATGGAAGAAAAGAGGGTCTGTGAAGAAGGCAGGTGGGGCTGCACGTACAAAGGTCAGAGAAAGCAGCCAGGTGGTCTGTATAGTTGGGTGCGGGCGGGGGCTGTGTGGGGGCTCAGAACACACCCCTCCGGGCAGGATACAGGCTCCAGAGCATCCCCACACTGTGGCCCTGACCATTCACTAATTTATCCATAACTCATGTTACTGAGCATCTCCAATGTGCTGGCCATCACCCCAGGTGCTGGGGAAGCAGGTAGAAAATGTGCCCCATGAGCCCTGGGAGCTTCAGTTCTTGCAAGGAGGCAGATGATAGACAAGTAAGACGAGCTTTGGTGTAAATGAAGTGGGATGGGCCATGCGCATGCCTGTGGGGAGGGCTTTCTAACAGATTGGTGGGATGTGCAAAGGCCCTGAGGCGGGGTGCTTGTCAGGAGAGTCAGAGCCCAGAGTATCTGCAGAGCGTTGAGAGTGGAGGGGACAACCAGGTCATGAGTATCACTAAGCTTTGGATTTCATTCTAAGTGAGATGAGAGAAGAATGTCATGGCCAGGTCCTTCCGTGGCTGAGAGCAGCTGGAAGACGGCAGGAGAGGTTGGGAGACTATTTACCATAATCCAGGCCCTGGTGAGGTAGTTCAGACCAGCAGGAGGCAGGGTGGTGTTGCGTGTGATGTTGCTGTTCAGTTGCTAAGTTGTATCCGACTCTTTGCAACCCTATGAAGGAGCACGCCAGGCTTCCCTGTCCTTCACCATCTCCCGGAGTTTGCTCAAATTCATGTCCATTGAGTCGGTGATGCCATCCAACCATCTCATCCTCTGTCATCCCTTTCTCCTCCTGCCTTCAATCTTTCCCAGCATCAGGGTCTTTTCTAACGAGTCAGTTCTTCACATCAGGTGGCCAAAGGATTGGAGCTTCAGCATCAGCCCTTCCAATGAATATTCAGGGTTGATTTCCTTTAGGATGGACTGGTTTGCTCTCCTTGCAGTTGGGACTCTCAAGAGTCTTCTCCAGCACCACAGTTCGAAAGCATCAATTCTTTGGCAGTGATGGGAGTGTGTGAGCGGAGTGCTGGGTTTGGAATAAATTGTAAACGTAGAGCAGGAAGAAATCAAGGAAGGATGTGGGATTTGTGAGAAAGAGCCAAGCGGAGTTGACAATGTGATTTGGCCTGAGCATTTAGAATAACATGGCCTCTTACCGAACGGGAAGCCCGAGGTTTCAGGATTGAATGGAGGGCTCTTCTTTGGATGTGACATGTGAGAGGTGACCTCAGAGTCTTCAACAGAGGAAGCAGCTGGAGCTGGGGAGAAGAGGAGCTCTGTGGGGAGACAGCAGGAAGTATGGGGGAGAGACCACCCAAGGAGGTGAGCCCAGGGGCACCCAGCTTCCAAAGGTGGGGGTAGGGACCTCCTGCACAGGACCCTGAAGAGGTGCCATGAGCAAGGTCCTGAGACTCGGTGAGGAAGTGTTTAGGGGCTTAACGCTGCGCCATCAGGCTCTTATGTGCCCTGCCCCCCACATTCTCCCAGCACGGTACAGAGCCTGGGATCTCTTGTTTGCCTCCCCTCCTCTCCTTGCCCCCTCCCCTCTGCTTATTGGGTTTCTGGCTGGAGTCCCCAAACAGGACAAGCAGGAAAAACTGGCCTGGTCCGGGGGGACATCAGTTTCTACTTGGCTACTGGGCTTTGAAGAGGGGGGTTTCTGGGCCACCCTCTGGGATGTGGAAGCTTCGGGTGTGACCTCCAGGAAACTATCCCCCTGCCTATTATTTGAGAGCCTCTGTCTGCAGGGGCTCAGCCTCCTCCAAGAAACCTGTCCTCTCAGGCCACGTGTAGAAAGATTCCAGCAGGGCACAATCCTTGAAGGGCAAATTAGTTTTGTCGTTTGGATTATTATTTCAAGAAGGAAGAAGAGATAGAGCGTTGTACTCGTCACCTTTAGAAGCAGGCGCACGGCACAAAAGCACGTTGTACGATGCACACCGCCTAATCAGCAGATCTGCTTTGGGCTGTGGTCGGTCCGGGCGCAGCATGGGGCTCAGGGTTAGAAATTCTGTGGAGGCCAGAATTTCTGGAAAGGGAGGCGGACAGAGAACGTGGCAGTGGAGAGGGGGCGGGAAGACAGCAGCTCACAATTGCCGAGAATGTTGGAGCAGAGGCTGGTGAGAGGCAGAGAGAGAAAGGCAGGCCTGGGATGGAAGGAAAGAAAACCAGAGCCTGAAGGGCAAACGGACACACTTGGGAGGAGACTCACCGCCTGAGTCTTGGCACGTGAGACGTGGCATCGGTCTCCGGCTTCAGATCTGTCGACCACAGCAGGTCTCTCCTTGGAGGGTTCCTATAGAGAAAGCTGAGCGCTGAAGAATTGATGCTTTTGAACTGTGGTATTGGAGAAGACTCTTGAGAATCCCTTGGACTGCAAGGAGATCCAACCAGTCCATCCTAAAGATCAGTCCTGGGTGTTCACTGGAAGGATTGATGCTGAAGCTGAAACTGCAATACTTCGGCCACCTGATGCGAAGAACTGACTCATTTGAAAAGACCCTGATGCTGGGAAAGATTGAGGGCAGGAGGAGAAGGGGACGATAGAGGATGAGATGGTTGGATGGCATCACCGACTCAGTGGACCAGTTTGGGTAAACTCCGGGAGTTGGTGATAGACAGGAAGGCCTGGCGTGCTGTGGTTCATGGGATCTCAAAGAGTCGGACATGACTGAGCAACTGGACTGAACTGAACTGAACCTGTTTCTTGACCCCAACCTCCACTTGGGGGGACAGGGATATTGTGGGGGGTGGGGCAGAGCAAACTCAGGCCTTGTTCACTGGCGTCTCTCCTCCGGGCCTCATCCTGGGCTTGCTGGGTCCCGTCCCAGCCAAGAATCCCCCACCCTTGAAGCTAACTGAGTTCCTCTTAGTAATTTGCATTCGCATCCTCACCTGGCCATGGGCTGTCATCTTCACTCTGTCTCTGTTATCCTGGGAGTTGAAATCAGTTTCTTCCCACATTTGCCAGAGTCTTGAATAAAGTCTCTCTTGCACTTTCTAACAAGTGTCCAGTGAATAATTTGTCCTTAACAAGGGTTGTGAGAGGGCAGCCGTGAGTGTCTAGTGGGGGCCTGGCGCAGGAGTGAGAGCTGTGTACACAGTTGTGTATATTCCCTTGTGTAGCCGAAGAAGTGGTGGGACAGGTGAGGGTCAGCCCCAAGGCATGAACCCCAGAGCTGGGCACCACACTGGAGCACTGGGGGATGCCCAGAAGTGGCACTGGTTTAATAGGCACTATGGGAAGAGCAAGAGGCCTGCTTGGACAGGAGGAGCAGCATCTCAGGCAGGGTGGCTGGTGGGGTGACGCTGGGGTCCCTTGAGAAGCACCACTGACTCCAGCTCTCAGAGGGGCTGCAGGAGGGCAGCGTTCACAGCCTGTCTCCCCTCTGCTCCTCCCTTCTTCTTGGTTCTTCCCTTTCACTCTCATAACAGGGAAACCGAGTTTTGCATCCTTTGCCAGGATCATTTGGAGTCAGGTGCCTGACTTTAAAGGTTGATGCAGGAAACGTGCTTCATGTTACTCAGAAAGTCACCGACACATGCTCCTTCCCAGTGATGTGGCCTCAAGTGTTTTCCCCTGGGTTTCTGGACCTTGTAGGCAAAGCTGGGTCTCCACCTGTCTGACCTCTGACGTATTTCTGAGGCCTGGAGACCCAGGGAGAGTGTGATGGTCTGAAGCATGTGTCTGGTTAACCCCTCATTAACACGTCTGAAATGCAGTGTCTTGGAGCTGTCACACCAGCCATCACAGGCATCCGCCCGGCCAACCTGGCTCTGACCTGCCTGTGCCTGGGGTGGGCTCTCCCTCTAGAAGTCAGCTCTGGACATTGCTGGACAGATGGAGCACCTGGGCCTCCTCCCTGCTCTCCTCCCCTGTCCAGCCCGTTCCCAGGGTGTGAAATCTGGTATTTTTCAACTCCAAGCAGCAATCCAGGTAAGGCAAAAAACGTTCTCTGGAGCTGGGTTGAGAAACTAGGTGGGTGAAGTAATGAGTTGAAATGGACTTGACTAAGTGCCAAGTTGTAGCTGAGTGTCCTGGAGATCTGGTTCAATTAAGCTTTAATACATTTTTTTAGGTGAACTGTTAACACTGTCGTTTTTAGTTAAGAGTCAGCTTTTACAGAGAATGACACCAGGCTCCTGAATAACAAAGGAGCAAGACCCAGGAATGCTCCCAGTGTGTGTGTTGAGGTGGGGAGAAGGCGGGGCTGCTGTCACCTGGATGTGGGGGAGCTGTGGGGCTGAGCAGAGGCAGCGGGAATGCAGAAGCCCAGAGGCAGAGAGATTGTGCAGCTTGGTGAAAAGGCAATGCATTATCTCGAGTGGAATACGAGGTACACAGTCATAAGCCACACAAACTTGCAGCAGATTCCCCCAAATATTCTTTCGCACCCTCTGCACCCTGTTTGCTGACTTGGGGTGTCCTGCCAAGGGTCACCTCATGGACTAGAGATCAGGCCATGTCCTTGGAGCCCTGGGTGCGTCCAGGAATCAGCTGACCCATTCCATGGGAGCCTATGTCCTTACCTGAACCCTGCTTTATCAAGGAGATGCCTCAGCTCTGGGGCCTGCAGAGGACCGGGGCAGGGAGCAGGGTTGGAAGGTTTAGCCAGTCACCGTGGCTCAGCGTCCAGCCCTCCTGCGCTCGCCCATTTCCAAGAGGAAGTCTGGGAACGGAGCCCAGCTCCTGGCGCCAAAGCTTTGCTTCTGCCCTTCCTGACTCCAGAAATTGGGGGCCAGGTCCCTGGCCTTGCCAGCCTACACCCCTACCCACTGTCTTGAACCTGTTGGGGGGCTCTGGGAACCTGGGCTGATGCCCAGGGCTTGTGCCAGGCGCACACCGAGGCTCCTCGTGGCCAGCAGGTGGCGACGCAGGAGCGCTGGAAGGGCAGAGGGCTGGGCTTCCTCCTGGTGGGACCCCCACTCCCTGCAGCCTTCGCTGAAGCCCCAGGTGGTTGCTGAGGCTCCCCTGCTGGCTGGGAAGTGTGCGCTCAGGGTAAGCGGTCAAGCTGCAGTGCTGGGAGCGCTGGGCGAACAAATGCAGAAGCCAGAGCTCTGGGAAGCCCTCCACACTTCCCCATGTTTTCTGCCCTCCGTGTTCGATGCTTCAGGGGTGGTTCCACTTAAGCAACCTGGTCAGCCCTTGATGCCTGTTTCATTGATGAGATAGTAGAGGCTCAGGTCAGGGGCAGGACCAGGGTGCTCACATGGCGGCCCTGAACGGGCCAAGGCAGAAAGTCAGCATGTTCTTGCCATTTCTGTTCTAAGCCCTGGAGTCTCAGGTCGGCCTGGGGCCCTCAGTCTCCAGCCTGTCCATCAGGCCAAGGGTGTGTGCAGGGCTGGCAGGGTGGGTGTCTATGAGCATGCGGGGGTGTGAGGTGTGGATGTGTTCCCTGTGTGAATGTCTGGGTATATCTCACAGTCTGTGTGTGTCTGTGTATCTGAGTGTGTGAGCAGTTCCTGGGTCTTGTAAGCTTCATCTCTTCCTTGGTCTAAGATACTTAGACAAGTTGTCTCACAAATGCATCTGCAAGACAGGTCCAAACCATTTCTTCTGCTCAAAGGGAGCACCCAGTGTCTGCAGGTGGAGATGTCCCCACCCTTCATGTGACTTCACTTGACCCTCTTCCCGCTGACCCTGGAGGTGCCCCCGGGATGGTGACCATTCTAGGAAGAAGACGTTCGGTGAAACTCATCAACTCCACGTTGCTTCTAGGAAACAGTAGTAACTTTGCTCATATTCAGCAAGTCCAAGTTGCCTCAGCTTGGAGGTCATGCGGCCAGGCTTCCTGGTGCCAGCGGGTGACTCAGCTCGAGAAGGCACCCCACCCACCCACAGCCCTCACAGGCGGGCCATGTCCCGCCTCTGCAGGGCCAGCACGCGGGTTCTGTTCCCTGGCTGCGTCACCCAACCTCCTGGGGACCATCTCACCTCCCACTACCCTATGCTGGGGATACATGGGGTGTGGAGGGTGGGGCCCACAAAGCCCCGCAGTAATTGATTAAGACAAGCTGGGCACTGGTAGCAGCTGACTCAAGGAGCTGAGCAACTTGAGAAGTGACGGCCATCAAACATGCCAATGGCCCTGGCAGGTCGAAGGATGAGAGAGGAGGGCTGGAGGGCTGCAGAGCCGGGACTTGGGGGCCGTTGGGCCTGGACAGCTGCTGGCCTCTCCTGGGATTTCCATCAGTTGGCACCCCTGCAAACCTGTGTGGGAGCAGGAATGCTGAGTCACAGGCCCTTGGTCAGCTTGTAGAGACGTTTTAACACGTGCAACGTGAAAGATCCTGCTAAGAGAGAGGATCCCAGGTGTTTGCATTTTGTTTACAGGGAGAGGCTGGGTGGAGATCAAGAGGTCATGAGCAGAAACCCGAGTGGGCCCATGGGTCCCACCAGAGTGCCCAGAAAGTGAAAGTCTGAGGTGTACCCAAGAGTGCCCCATCTGTGCCCAGTTAGACTGCCCTGAATGTCCCCGTGGGCAGCGAGCAGGTCCCCAGCCTTGAGTGCCCTGTGGACCTGCTGTGGGGCCTGTCTTTCCAGACAGTGAACCTCACCTGCTCTCAGGGCAGGGCTGAGCCCCAACCTACTTGTTCTGATCATCCCACGTGAGGGTCCAGAGCTCCCGCAGGCAGTGTATGAGTGGGGTGCGAGGCCTTGCCCAGAACACTCACCCTTGGTCCAGACCCTTGTCACTTACATGTCTCATTGCCCAGAGCCCTGCCCACACCCTCCTAGGAGGATTCTCAACAGTGGTTCTTGGCTGCATGTCCTGTGTTCCAACTCAGCTTAGATGTCCCCCAACCAGGTAGCGCTGAGCAAGCTGCTCCCCAGGAAATGCGAGCCCAGAGTACATATCCTCCTCTGTACAGGTGAGAAATCTGCTACCCCACTGGTGCGGTGCTCTGCCTTCCTCGGACTTAGGAAGCCTCCTGTGATCCTGGTTGCCCCAGTTGTCCCCTTTAGGCCTCTAGAAAGATTTCCCACACCCCCACTCCATCCCCTGCCTTTGTTGTTGTTTACTCACTAAGTCATGTCCTACCCTTTTGTGACCCCATGGACTGTAGCCTGCCAGGCTCCTCTGTCCATGGGATTTCCCAGGCAAGAATATCAGAGCGGGTTGCCATTTCCTTCTCCAGGGCATCTTCCTGACCCAGGGACCGAAGTCTCTGGGTCATCGATGTCCATTAGCAGGACATGTCCATTAGCATTAGCAGGTGGATTCTTTACCACTGAGGAAGCCCGCGCCTTGCCCTTCTGCCAGCCAAAGTCTACTCAGGGGGGCCCAAAGGGATGCCCAGCACCAGTACCATCTCCACCAGACTGACAGAAGTCAGAAGTCGGTGCTGATGGCCTGCCCTCTCTTGCAGAAGGATGGGTGGGGGTACTGGTGAGAAGCGAACCCTCTGGTTTCCATTCAATGCCGTTTGGTCCACAAGACCTCAGAAGGAACCGGCCGCGTTCTTGTTCACAGCACAGAGCGAGGTGTCCCAGGGCGCTCTGCAGACTTCACCTCCAGAGATTCCGTCCCCCTGCCCTGGTAGAAGTTGGAGCCCCCACACCCAGACTGCTCTGGCTTTGAGGGTCCCTGACAGGTTCTGATGGGCCTCAACCCTCGAGGGGCTGGGGGCCCTGCAGGGGAGGGTGGGATCAGCACTGAGTCCTGCTTCTCTGGGTTGGGTCCGTGAGAGCTGAGACAGCAGAGGAAGGGCTAGGCTGAGGGAGCTGCTGTGGACGGGGCCAGCTGCCCCACTCCAACCTCCCCACCGCTGGCTGCCGCCTTGACCCACTGCTGCCCCAAGTCTAAGGCCTCTTTGTTGACAAGCAGCCGTTCTCTTGCTCCAGCCCTAATCCAGCTCCAATTAGAGAGAGAACATGTGCTTTGGCTGAATGGCCCGGCTGGTGGCAGAGCCCGAAGGCCTGCTCACCCGCTGGCCGGCTGGCCTTGCACAGGGGCCCTGCCTTGGTTTGCGGAACCAAGACTATAAGAGCTGTGGCCACTCTGTATAGAAACCAGAGTGCCCGAGGGGCACCTCTGCAGGCTCCGGGCACCGCACCCCGTCTGCAGCCAGAGAAAAGGGGATGGAAGGAGTGAGTGTGTCTGCAGGATGGAGGAGGGTCAGGTCACACCAGCCGGAGGGTCAGGAGTGGGGCAGCCTCCGCCTCTAGGCGAGGAGGACTTGAAGGGGCTCTGCCCAGGTTGCCAGGAGAGGGTCTCCTCCAGCAGGAAAACGGACTTTTCAGTGAAGTTGTAGCTTTTGGAAGCGCAAGTTGGGGAGGAGGCAGTGATAATCCGAGAGGGGTCATGCTAGGGTCTTATCAACGTCATCACAGCCTCGCCCACCCAGAGCGCCTAACATGATGCTCCCAGCCACTCTGGGTGGGCTGGGCCGCCCTCACATTGTCTCATAGCCCCTGGCCAGGAGGCAGGCAGCCCATCTTTTTCAGGATGCCAAGCTTGCCCTGCCTGGGCCTGTCCTGCCCTGGTGGCTTCTGTGGCATCTCATTCACTGCTGTGTGACATCAGGCAAGTTCCCCAACCTCTCTGTGCCTAAATTTCTTCACCTGTAAAATGGGCATGATTACAGGACTAGCAGCCCAGGAACTGTTGAAGGCTCTTCCTTCCCGGAGCCAGGCCGGTCCACGAACTCGGCAATGTGAGCCCAGAAGGATGAGGAGGTAGTGGCCAGCTGTGTCAGACGTACATTCCATGGAGGAAGCCTTTGGGGAGAGCTCTTTGTGGAAAGAGCTTTCTTCCTTTTGTGTATTAGCAAGTTGGCACAGAAATAGCCAGAGCTTCCTAGACCTACGTGATGTAGGTTCAGAGCCTTCAATGATGGGCTCTGGGGCAGAATTGAGCCGCCTCTGAGGTTCAAGGATGAGCCCTCACATGGTGAGTGGTCAGCCTGGGGCAGGCAGTTGAGGATGCAGTGATCAAGAAACAATGGAGAAATAGATGACAAGGGAAGAGAGGGGTGGGGACAGGCTGAGTGGACACTCAGCGCCCCTGGCTAAGGTTGTCACCAATACCTAGAGGGAAGGCCAAGACCACCCGCAGCTCTAGCCTCTGGGGCTGACAACCTGGTTATGGTGGTTCCAGTTTGTGTGTTAGTCGCTCAGCCGTGTCTGCCTCTTTTCGACCCCTTGGACTGTAGCCCGTCAGACTCCTCTGTCCATGGGATTCTCCAGGCAAGAATACTGGAGTGGGTGGCCATTCCCTTCTCCAGGGGATCTTCTCAACCCAGGGATGAAACCCAGGTCTCCTGCATTGCAGACAGCTTCTTTACTGTCTGAGCCACCAGGCAAGCCCTGCCTAGAGTCTGAGCTTATTAAAGTTTGTGTTGCTCAGAGATCCTCTTCAGGCAGTTCCACGAACAGAGGACCAGCCTCATGGGATCAAGACTCAGGTTCACAGAGACAGGCTCTGACCAGTGCACTGGTCCCCTCTGGGGGAGCTGGGAACCTGGGGAAGGTTTTCAGTTTCTAAGTGTGTTCAGATGCTGTGCCTGGCCATTTAAATGTTTAAAAAGAAAGCCAGCTATTCCAATATTTACCATCTGGTCAAGTCCATGGCCAGAGAGGGCAGCATGGACAGGCAGGAATTGGGCCTGCAAGATAAGAAGTTCGAGGCTGAGCCGAGTGGCATCCAGGTGGAAGTTGATGATGCTTGACTGCTTCCACTCCTTAAAGCTCTGTATCCACTCAAGGCATCATCACAGGCTTGAAAAGAGCAAGACATTCTGCAAAACTCAAATACACACTCCGTTGCTGGGTCAGTGAGGGCAGGACTGGCTCTTTGCTGAGCCCAGGAGGGACCATGGGAGGTGTGGACTGCGTAGGGCTAGCCAGGATCAGATCCTAGCATCTGCCCTGCCTGGCACTGCCTATCAGGAGGGACTGGAGGAGACGGTGACCCCCTGGGAATGGTTTAGCAGTCAGACCCCGATATGGGGGTCTCGGTACCACCCAAACACTGGCTGACCAGGGACTGACCCCAACTAGCCAAACCCTGTGCCCACTCTCAGAAGCACTTCCCACCCAGTGTCTCTAGCCTGGATCCAGGTACCTGGGCTTGTTATGGTAATGTGTGTGTGCTCAGTCATGCCTGACCCTTTGGGACTCCATGGACTGTAGCCCGCCAGACTCCTCTGTCCATGGAATTCTCCAGGCAAGAACACTGGAATGGGATGCCATTTCCTTCTCCAGGGGATCTTCCTGAACCAGGGACCGAACCTGAGACTCTTGTGTCTCTTGCATTACCAGGTGGATTCTTTTAAGAGAAATCACAGCCCTGGCCTCGTGACATGCCCTATGTCCAGTGGACGCCCCACAGGTGTTTGTTTTGGGGATTTCTGGGGAAGGGCGTGTTCCCAAACATGACTCCTCCCCAGTCAAGTTTCCTTCTCCTCTCCTTTCATCCCCGCCAGCCCAGGACCCCACCCAGCCACGGGGCAGAGAGATGTCCTGACTCAGGCGGAGCTCGGCCAGCTCAACTCCCCCACCAGCTTCCTGCCGAGCTGACCCGGATGTCTGGAGCACTGCCCGTGATGACCTGGACCCCTGATCCACCTCCACAGCCACGTGCCTCAGGCCTGGGGCTGGGGGAGGTGGTCTAGCCCAGTGTAGGCCCCCAGGGAGGTGCCTCCACCCCAGAGAACGGGGGTAGAAGGCACACAGGACTTCCTTAGCACTTACAGCCTTTTAGTCAACCCTGAGCTGAATTTTCTTCTCAAGTTCACATTCAACACGGTCTTAGGCTCGGGAGGCAAATGATGTGCCTGCTGGCTCTGCAGCTGCCAGCAGATGTAGGGTGGCCCTTATCCTCCCTGGGTTCTTCCCTCTCCAGCCCCAACCCTGTGAGTGAGAAGCCTGTGGCTAGTTAGTACCAAGGGCCCTTGGGCTCATTGTGAAAATGCTCGGCTGACTTCAGCCCCCAAAGTCACTTGCAGCCACACTGGTCCATTCCCTCTAAGCTGTACCGGGCCTCCAGGGTCAAAGCCTTTCTCCATAATGATCGCATGAAAACTAAGGTCCAAGGCCTCGGTCGGCAGTGCTTCTGGGCCTGCAATGGTCTTAGCACCTGCTCCCCTGACCAGCAGAACCACAGCGGTTACTGTCACTGTAGCCGGGGGGTGCTTGACCTCCTAGGCCCCTAGCAATTGTATAGATCAGGTGAGAAATTTCTACTTATTCGTGCAAACACATAGATCTGGTTCCTCACAAGAAACCAACCCTTGTTGGTGCCTAGGCTCTGGGGGTGATGCTCACCATTCCCCACCATGGTGAAGGCATGGGTGGACACGGGTTCTGCCCCTCAAGCAGACCAGCCTGGTCCCAAGGGACCAGAGTCCCGGGCAGGGATGACCCAGGAAGCACTTGCGTGCGTGTCTCTGGTTGGTAAAGTCCTGTGGTTGGCAAAGAGTTTCTGAACCAAGAACGAACATCCAGCAATTAACTACATGCACAGAAGTGCAGCCAGCTCCGGGGAGCTGGGAGCCTCTGCCTGGGCTGGGTGTGAGGTTCGGCCCGAGGGACCTGCCTTGCCGAGCCCCCAGAGGAGCAGCCCAAGGACCACGGACTCTGCCTTTACTTTCCTGTTACTGGGGATGAGTCTGATTCATGTGTTTCCTGTGACAGCCGCTACATCATCACATCCGCTCCGAGAACTATTTTTAACTGATTTATGTATTTCTTATATGAGGAACACATCGACTTCTGTTTTAGTCCGTTTTACAGGAAAGTGTTGCAACCGTGCCCAGCTCAGCAACATCCGTCGCCGCGGAGCAGTAGGGGAAGGCCGTCTCCCCTCCGCACTGTCACAGAAATTAATAAAGTTGGAAATGCGACGGCAGGCTCTGATGAAAAGGAGGAAACTCAACAGTTTTCCCCTTCTGCGGAATTCAACACGCCTGTTTCGAAAAGAGCACGCTGTTTCTTTCCATTCCCGAGGCAGGTTCTCGGGGCCTCTGCCAATGCTCCCAGACTGACCTCCCTGAGGTGTCTACCAGGAAAGCCCAGCCCCCTAGGTGCCCACCCTTGAGGTGGTGGCCCTTGGGTGGGCACTGTGGGCAGCCAGCAAAGCCCTTTCTCTGTCAGACGAGACATGCGGGAGAGAGCGGTCCCACGACGGTCAGCGAGGCGGTTTGGTTCTATGGCGCCTGTCTCCTGGCCGAGCTCCGTCCCTCAGTGGCGCAGGTCACCTGGCTGATGCTCACAGCAGCGGTGGCCTGCGGAGGGTCCTGACTCAGCTCCCACTCTCAGCCAGGCCGCTCTACCTCTCAGCTTTCTTAACTGCTCCTCTTACATCCCTTTCTGTCTTTCAGGGCCTCCATGGGCTTTGTCAAAGCCTGGCTGGACATGACCACATTGTGGCTGTTTTCTCTCCAGAGGCCTCCCAGCAGCCTAGCAGGGCCGTCTCCACCCTGAGGTCACCAGGGGGAGGGACATCCCACCGAGTGTAGGTGTTGGTCTCACTCTGGCTGAGTCACTTTGGGGGCTGGGGGTTTTCTTCCCCTTTTTGGTCCTACCCTCCACCCCTCTCTTCTAGAAGAAGCAGGAAGAGGTGGGGGGACCCCAGACTGGGGAACCACTTGGAGGTTGTGGAGTCTCCCAGGACACCATCTGGTCTCCTTCAGACCACCTGGCTCACTCCTGTCATTTACACACAGGTGTTCATTAATCTGCACAGGAACCTTCTGGAGAAGAAGAAACTGAGGCTCAGACCGGCTCAGCAATACACCCCCCTCCGGCCCTGCCCAGCAGTGAAGGGCAGGGCATGGATTCCAGCCTGTGCTCCGCGTCCCCACGCTATAATTTGTGTCCTCCAGGGCTCATGATATCTAAGACTTAATGCGGAAAAACGGTTCCACTCTGTCTCACCCCATACCCCAAAATAAACTCAGATAGATTAAAGGCAAAAAGCATAATTACAAAAGCACTGGAAGAAAATACAAGAGCATGTGTGTGCATTCTCAGGAAGGCAGGCAAGATGCAACATACAAAGGAAACAATTGACCACTCTGACAACATAAAATTTAAGGACATCTATGTGATAAAGCGGCTTCCCAGGTGGCACAAGTGGAAAAGAACCTGCCTGCCAAGGCAGAAGGACATAAGAGATGTGGGTTTGATCCCTGGGTCAGGAAAATCCCCTGGAGAAGGGAATGCCAATCCACTCCAGTATTCTTGCCTGGAGAATCCCATGGACAGAGGAATCTGGAGGCTACAGTCCATGGGGTCACAAAGAGTCGGATATGATTGAAGCGGCTTGGCATGCAGCATGCACACATATGTGATTAAAAAAAAAACCCCACCATTAGTAAGGTAAAATATTAAGCAACAGATTAGAAACAAATATCTGCAGGGTAAATACATGGGCTGATATTCATCACATATAAAGAATTCTCACAAATCAGTAAGGAAAAAACTCAACCACTCAACAGAAAAGTGGCAAAGGAGAGAAGCAAAAAGGAAATAAACACACCTTAATGAATACAACAAAATAGTCCTTCTCCGTACTAGTCACAGAACTCAGAAGTTGAAAACTACTTGATGACAAGAGCCAGTGTTGGTGAAATGAGAAAAGGGGGGTCATTCACAAATCATATGCACAGGCGTGAATCAGAACAGCCTTTTGCAAGGTGACTTGGTGATTCCATCAGAAATTTAAGTGCACCTTCCCTGTGACCCCTGCCCTGTGGAAAGAGTCTGGGCTGGGATGTTAGAGGCTACATATGGAAACAACCCCTGAGGGATCAAGCCCTGAGCTTTCACCTCCCCGGGAAGCCAGTTGTCATGGAGAACTCAGAGCCCTGCCTGGTGGCCACAGGGTCTGAGACCTTCGAGGGGCCAGTGGCCCCTCGAGCCTGGTAGGGAGGCCATCCCTGCCCCCAGACCCCATGTCTGGCTGTGTCTGAGGGGCTGTGGACATGTGGCTGGGACCTGTGACCTGTCCTGGACTCTAAGGGGCCACCGTCAACCCTGGCAGAGACATGGGCTGGGCAGCAGGACCAGGTTCTGGGGATGGGGGAGTAGGGCATGACTTTTCGGGTCTCGGGGAGGTGCATGTCCCTCTGCAGCAGCCCCACTACCAGGACAGGTGTTCAGGGTCCCCTAGCCCTCCAGGTCTGGCTCCCATCCTGGCCCTTCTCTAGTGGTCTCCCCATCGTCTCCTCCCTCCAGCCTTCCTGCGCACCCACCTGACCACTGTGTGTCCCCCACCCCTGAAGTCCTGGACCTTCTTGGTAGGCCGCCCTCCCCTCACCACAAATACAGATCTAAGGTTCACCATTAGGGTCAGTCTCTGCTTGATTCTCACAAAACCCGAGGAGGAAACGGAGGCCCAGAGAGGGTAAGAGACTCAGCGAGGTCACACAGCGAGCAGGGAGTGGGGAACACTCAGGGTCTGGCTCAGGGCACTGACTCAGTCCTACTCTGCAGGCAGGCCCGTCTCCCCACCACGTGGCCTGCCAGCTCGGCCCGAGCTCCTCCCTCCGCTGGTGGGCTATGCAGCCACTGAGGCCACGCTGGTGTGGGCGGCCCTGCGTCTCTTCTCTCTGGGGTGACTTTGAATCCCAGGGAGCCACAGCCCCCGCTGCGTATGCTGCCTCGGCATGAACTGTGATGACCCTGCCTTGCGGAGAGTTCCAAGTCTAATTCATACTCGCCATCAGCCAGTTATTTGATCCAGATGCCTATAAAGTGCGCTGTGCGCTGGGAGCATCCTGGACGGGGGTGTGTGCGTCCCAGGCAGGGTTCCCATCTCATGACTCAGGGAGTGGGGTCTCGGGAGGGGTGCATCCCCCTTTCCTGGGAACAACCTGGGACTCGTTTCCCACCTCCGCACCTCGGGGCCCAGGGGAGACACAGAGGAAGGGTGATTGGCTATGGTGGGGGCTGAGGCATGCGGGGGGTGGGGGTGGTCTGGGACACCTCCCCACCCTTCTGCCCTTATCCAAGTGCCCTGAGGATCAGGTATCACCCAGGAGGGGCCCTCTGCCCACCTGGGGACTATGAGGCCATGGGTCGGCAAAGGCCTCATTCCCCCTGGGCCTAAGCACTCAGAGGTAGCCAGATGTGGGGCAGCCCTGAGGGTACCTGGGGGGGCTTGGTCACCTCGGGGTCTCCTGCCCCTTGGGAGCTGAGGCTCCCTGTGTGGGACCCATGGGGCCTGATGTGATGCTGCAAGGACACCCTCTGCTCCTGCTCCCCCTCCACCTCCAATCTGGACCTTGGGACTCTTCTGGAAGTCACCCCCTCCATGGCCCGGCCCATAATCTCCTCCTGGTGACCCCATGGGGTCTTCTTCATGGGGACGCTCGGTCCGATGGCGCCCCCTCTGCCGGCTGCCTCCCTAGGCTCCCAACTCAGAGTCAGAGCCACGTCCCCTGTGGCCCCCAAGGCACCCTCTCACCACCTGACTGAGCCAAGTCAAGAAGGACAGGCTGAAGGCCACTTGCTCTCCTTGTTCCAGAAGCCGACCCCCACCCCATCGGGACCCTCCTCTTGCGCACACTCACCAGCCGGGGTGGGGGCGGCAGAGGCCCTGAGGGGGCCCAGGGTCCTGACTATCTGCTGAGGCCTTGTTCCCACCCACTCTGGATGCCTCCCTTCTTCCTCCCAACATCTGCCCAGCTCACCCTGCAGATGGGACTTGCCCCCTCCTCACAATCAGCCCTGTCATAGGGACACATTCCTAGTTCTGGAATGATCAGCTACAGCCTGGATGGCCAACCCTTGGGGTGACTCTCTGGACAAGCGCCTGCAGGCCCACTGTGTGCGCATACCTGGCCAGAACAAGAGTGCCTGCACGTAGAGCCCAACCCAAGGCCGAGTAGAGATCCCCTCAGGGGCCAGGGCGCCAGGAGGGGCAGTTGGGGGAGGGTGGGGGCACTGACCAGGGGACAGGATGCCCCCCATGCACATCCTGGCCCTGCCCAGAGGAAGGCATATTCCTTCCCTCTGGGCAGCACCAGGTCTCAGCCCCTCTGCCAAGCAGCCTCAGTGGGTGGGGGATGGTCAGCCTCCTGCCCCCCACCAAGTCATGGTGGCACCCCAGGCCGCCTCACTCGAGGGTTCTCAGATGAGCCCTGAGTCTCAGAGCCACCAATGGCAGGGAGGACTGGGCCTGGCTTCAAATATGACTCTGGAATTTTAAGAGCAAAATACTAGTTAGGTCAACAAGGGCCAGGGCCTATTATTTCCCACCCCAAACCAAGGTCCAGGGGGACCTCTCATCCCCAGCATACCGGGTGTGCCTGCAAAGAGTGACCACAAACCAGAGTCATGTCCAAAAGACACACACTCCGGCGTCCTCCAGGGCCTGGGGGAGGGGCCGGGAAGTCTTGGGGAGGCCTGTCCATGGGGCACGGCTCAGGCTGGGAGCAGAGCTTGGGGCACAGTGTGGCCCCCGGGCCAACCAGGGCGGGGTCCGGGCCTCTGAGGACCCCAGAGCTGAGATTCTGTCCGTGTGGATCTCACAGAGGTAGGGAGTCCCTGTGGCGCTCATCCTCCTTCTGCACAGGCTCCAGGTGGGCGGTGGGCCTGGACCAGCCCCGCCCCGCAGGAAAAGCCCACGCCAGCAGCCCTGTCCCGGTCAGGCCATGGTGTGGTCCCGAATTCCATCAAAGAAAAACAGACTGACATTCCGGCTGAATTCAGCCAGCCTAAGTTCCCACCCTGGTGCCCACCTCAGCTTCCCTGTTCCTAGAGGAAGGTGCCCACCCTACAATGGCTTCTCCAGGCTTGGGTCAGAAACGCAGATGCAGGGCTGTCGGGGCCCTGCCCCCAAGGCCCCTCCTATGGGCCTCACTGTGACCCAGAAATTTCTCAGAAGACCCAACACAGCCTGTCCCAGGAAGCAGGACTTCCACCTACCCGTTCCTGCAGACCTTGCTCCAAGGTGAACAACCCCCCCAGCAGCCCCATGGAGAATGCTCACAACTGCAGCCCTGTCCCAGTCTGTGGACTCCTCTGCTGCCCCCCAACTCCGAGATCCCCAAGAAGTCTCTGAGAAGCCCCAGCCTCCTCCTTCCTCCGCCTTTGCTCTGTCCTGAACTCTGAACCCTGCCCTCTCCGGCTCCCACCAAGAGCCGTCTCTAGGCAGAAGCTGATTCACCTGGAGGTTTGCAGGGTGGTTTGGGGACATTCCCTGATGGCTCAGATGGTAAAGAATCTGCCTGCAATGTGGGACACCTGGGTTCGATCCCTGGGTCAGGAAGATCCCCTGGAGAAGGGAATGGCAATCCATTCCAGTATTCTTGCCTGAGAATCCCATGGACAGAAGAGCCAGTGGGCTACAGCCAGTAGACTGTAGCCTACCAGTTCCTCTGTTCATGGGGTCGCAAAGAATCAGACAGGACTGAGCAACTAAAACTTTGGGGACATGCACAAGCAGAACCATAGGGCCCTCGAGTCCTTCCTGTTTGTGGTAGGAGCTGGGGTCTGGAAACCGATCCCCAGAGGACAGAGCAAGGCCTGGCTGACCACAAGGGAGCCTGATGGAGGAGAGTGTCAGAGCCCTCAGGGGTGATGTAAGTAAAAAATTTTGGTCCTAAAACAGGAGGGCCTCCCTTGACACCCTTCACCCTCTGACTTGGGTAGCACCAGATCCCCTGGGATATCCTCCTCTGAAGATCCCAAGAAGGGGTTCAGGGAACCCAAGGAGTGAGGAGGTCAGGTGGGCCTGAGGCCCATGGAAAAGACCACCCTCTTCAGGGGCTCCACCTATGAAGCAGGGCAGACCAAAGATGGGGTGTCAGTCCTGGGCCTGCAAACCCACTCTGTGTGGGAGTCAAACAGGGAAAAACGGAGCCCACAGCCAGGGAAGCACCCCCATCTCCAGGACAGCAGCTCAGGAGGGTTTCCACCCCAGGATACCTGCTCACCCTCATGGGGCCCTAACAGTGTTTATTTCAAGACATTCACATGTGTTAAAACAGGAAATAGAGTAGGTGAGAAGCAGCGTCCCCCACACTCTCCCGGGGTAGCAGGCTCTTCCGGTGGCCTCAGCCCCACCCGCCCCCACACAGGCCTGGGAAGGACCCCCCAGACACAGCCTACATCCCGTCCAAACCCTGCATTCCCAGCTGCTGTTTCTCTGAAGCATTTTGACTTACTTGTGCATGTGAGCACACACATGCGTGCCCACATATTCCCACACACAGGTACACAGGCACAGAGCTGGGCTTGGTGGCTGTTAGGTGACCCATGCTGTGCCCCGGTAAAGGGGAGGCGTTTGGAGTCCGATGACGAAGCTCCACAGTGAGAATGTGCCCAGCGGACACGTGGTAGGAGGAGGGAGCACCAAAACCAGAAACAACCTTAAAGGCCTTAGTGAAAGCTGCTCAGTCGTATCCGACTCTTTGCAACCCCATGGACTATACAGTCCATGGAATTCTCCAGGCCAGAATACTGGAGCGGGGAGCCTTTCCCTTCTCCAGGGCATCTTAACATCGAACAAACAAAATGACTTTACTTTTGCTTTCTGTAAGGCAGTTTCTGCAGCAGAAAAGTGGTGCCTCCCTCCCAGGAATGACATCGACGTTTGTTGTTATTCAGCCGCTCAGTCACGTCCAGCTCTTTGCGACCCCGTGGACTGCAGCATACCAGGTTATCTTATGCTTCACCATTTCCCAGAGCTTGTTCAAACTCATGTCCAGGGAATCCGTAAGGCTATCCAACCATCTCGTCCTCTGTTGTCCCCTTCTTCTCCTGCCTTCCATCTTTCACAGCATCAGAGTCTTTGCTTCAGGTGGCCAAAGTATTGGCACTTCAGTTTCAGCATCAGTCCTTCCAATGAATATTCAGGATTGATTTCCTTTAGGATGGACTGATTGGATCTCCTTGCAGTCCAAGGGACTCTCAAGAGTCTTCACCAACACCACAGTTCAAAAGCATCAGTTCTTTGGCACTCAGCTTTCTTCATGGTCTCACTCTCACATCTATACATGACTACTGGAAAAACCATAGCTTTGACTAGATGGACCTTTGTGACGTTGACTTTAGAAATGTATTATAAACTAAAGATATGGCTGAAGTCACGTGTTCATATTTTAATCCAGCTAGAGGAGGCTGCCACCTGTGGCTGCCCTCAGACGGCCTCGCCCCCAGGGGCCATTATGTCGGTCACCTGTGGTCCAGGACTCAGGCCCTCGGGAGCTGTGACAGCTGAGCAGGACCCGGAGCAGGACTCTGTGCATCACTGTCCTGAAAGGTAGAGGCCCCTCTCAGCTTCCATGCTCCCCCTTTACCACCACCTTTGGCCTCACTGCCGGAGCAAAATTGGAAGTAAAGGGCCTTATCCTTTCAGTTTCTATAGATAAACAACACCTCCACCTGGGGTGAGGGGGGCCAAGGGGAACTTCCTGTTGGCGATGTTACATGGCTTGGGGTTGATGATCTCTGTGAGGTTGACAGGCAGGAAACGGGCACCAAGGAGAAGTTCTTTGTGAGGGAGGCCTAGTCCCTCTAAGGCAGTGGGGCCAGCAAAGAAGGAATATAGCCAGAAAAGCTGGATGGGGAGCTCTTCAGGGGGCAGCAGGAATGGAGCAGGAGACCTCGGGCTGTCCATTGAGGGCTTGAGAAGCTGCAGGGGGTAGGCTGGCCTGGACGAGATGGGTGCAGATATACTTGGGGATTGAGGGTGTGTGTGTGTGTGTGTATGGTTGTGTGGTGGATGGATGGATAGAAAGATGATAGATATTCAACAGATAGGTGTATAGCAGGGTAAGTATAGGTACAGAGATTATGGATGGCTAGACAAACAGACGGTCTTCCCAGGTGGGGCTAGTGGTAAAGAACCCACCTGTCAATGCAGGAGATGTAAGAGATGTGGGTTCGATCCCTGGGTTGGGAAGATCCCCTGAAGGAGGGCATGGCAACCCACTCTAGTATTCTTGCTGGGAGAATCTCACGGACAGAGGAACCTGGCAGCTTACGGGCCCATAGGGTCACAGAGAGTTGGACACAACTGAAGTGACTTAGCACGCACGCAGACAAACAGACACATAGAAGGACAAATGGGGAGAGGCAGATGTGTGTGGAAACATGTGTGTGTTAGGAGTCTGTAGGCTCCAAGAAGGCAGTATCTATGGTGATTGAAACTGACAGACCTGGGTCCAGCATCACTGGCCACTCAACTATGAACCTAAGTGACCCCTCTGTGTGCTGTAAGTGGGTATTCGTGTAGCACCAGGACCCACGTGTGGAAGGTCACTGTGAGTGTGAAATTGCCCTTGAGCACAGTAAGGGACTAAGGCTTGCTACCT
Source organism: Cervus canadensis (assembly GCF_019320065.1). NCBI lineage: Eukaryota > Metazoa > Chordata > Mammalia > Artiodactyla > Cervidae > Cervus > Cervus canadensis. Next base: position 13,152,844 of record NC_057386.1, on the reverse strand, counting down.
GGCTTCTTATTCTGGTCTGATGGTGGGCCAGCCACGGCTCTAGGGTTTAGGACAAGTCTGTAAGAGATGGGCTGAGACCCCTGCCCACCTGTTCCCATGAGGGAGGCTGACAGCAGTCATGAGGTGTTTCCAGGGGCAGGTCGGGCAGGGGTCGGTCAGCAGGTACCAGCTGGCGTCAGCAAGAAGGGCCTGAAAGGAGACCAGGGAAGAGCATTCGCAGTTCTGGGCTCTAGTGAGTGAGGAGCCGGCCTGCAGAGGAGAAGCAAGAAGGCTGGGGGTGTTGGTCAGTGGGGGAGGAGCACAGGGTCCTGAAATTTCTCAAGACCAGATCGGGGGGGGGGGGCGACCCCTCAAGGGCCCGAGACTCACGTTTCCACCATCCCAGGGGATATGGGACTCCAAGTTGGCCTCAGCTTGATTGAAAAAAACAAAATAGAACAAAAAGCTATGACATGTCTGGCCTGCCGCGGATGTGGGGAGAGTTGCCCGGAGGAAGCACTTAAGAAGCGTGGCGAGGGAGAGGGACCACCCTCAAGGCTCTCAAAGGTGATGAGCAGGGCCTCTCAGAGTGAGGCCGAGGCTTCTGACCCCAAGAGGCGTGAAGCTTTGGAGAACACAGACCCCGCACCACTTCCCTGGGGGCCTGGCAGGCTGGCGTGGAGCTGCCGAGGAGCCTGGGTTCCTGGATTCTCACGGCTGGTCTCTGAGGAGAGCGGGGGCAGGTGGGGCCTGTTTACATCCGACAGGCCAGCGTGGCCCCACTTGAGTCAGAGTGTGAAACATCCATCAACAACGCTTCAGAAACACAGCTCGACGGCAGCTTTCATGGGCTGTGACCAACAGTCCCAAACCTTATTTTCCACAAGCACCAACAGATGTTTAAAATTGGGGCGGAATCTCTAGGACCCAACATTTCTCAAGCGGGGCCCTGGAGCAGCTCCAGGGAGCTCGGCCCAGGGCCCCGCTCTGCTGTTCTAAAGCCGCCCTTCGCACGTCAGGAATGTCAAACAGAGCTGACCTCAGCGCCGTCCTCTCCAGCAGCAGGCAGGCTCCGGGGTGTTTGTCTAATTAAAACAAACTAGTTGGGCGGTATATTATTTCTCCAACCAAACAATATTGAAGCTGCATGTGCGATGCATTACTATTGCTTCCTGCTGGCTCTGGGGCTCCTGGGCGAAGCGCACTCATTTTCAAGCCCGCTCAGCACATTTAGCAAGTGAGAAAGAGAGACGATTGTTTCCTATTTCGCTGAGGAAATTGAAGCAATCAGAAAAGAACTTCCATGTGCTCCCACCGCTGCCATGGCATCTCCTGCCCCACCCCACCCCACCCCACCCCCATCTCATACTCCCACCCGCAGCCAGCCAACTCTGCCGAGTGCACTGGATCTAGCCCCCTCCCCCTACTCAAGCACAGGCTCCCCACGCCCCCAGCAAGTGTCCTCAGGACCCAGTCCTTCTCCACAGCACACATGCTGCCCGACTCTGTGGGCCAGTGACACCCTAACAGCTCAACATCTTTCTGCTCTTTACCACAAGCCCCTCGGAAAAGAGCCTGGTCATCTACAGCTCCTGTCTTCTTAGTCTTTCCTATTGTTGCTGTTCAGTCGCTAAGATGTGTCTGACGCTTTGCAACCCTGTGAACTGCAGCACGCCAGGCTTCCCTGTCCTTCACTGTCTCCTGGAGTTCGCGCAAACTCATGTCCGTTAAGTTGATGATGCCATCCAACCATCTTATCCTCTGTTGCCCTCTTCTCCTCCTGCCCTCAATCTTTTCCAGCATCGGGGTCTTTTCCAATGAGTTGGGTCTTCGAATCAGGTGGCCAAAGTTTTGGAACTTTAGCTTCAGCATGAGTTCTTCAGTGAATATTCAGGGTTGATTTCCTTTAGGACTGACTGGTTTGATCCTCTCCAATTCTATTCTCTCCCCTCGTCCACCAAAAACACTTTTGCTGACCTCCACTTGGCTAAATCCAGCGCTACCCTCGTGGCTCAATGAGTAAAGAATCCACCTGCAATGCAGGAGATACAGGAGAGGTAGGTTAAATCTCTGGGTTGGGAAGATCCCCTGGAGAAGGGCATGGCAATCCACTCTGGTATTCTCACCTAGAGAATCCCATGGACTCCCATGGACAGATGAGCCTGGTGGGCTACAGTCCATGGGGTTGCAAATAGTCAGACTCGACTGAAGTGATTGAGCAGGCACACATCTTGGAAGATCAGCAACACCCAGAATAGAGCATTGCTCCCCTTGGAGAAACTCCTTCTTCCTGGGATTCCTAGGACCCCCCATCTCCCAGTGCTCCGCCTCCATCATTGACTGCTGTCCTCCACTTTTCTGTCTCCTTTACGAACTCTCCTTGTCATCATGGCCCCTGTATTGGTTTCCTAATTCCCACAATTTTAGTGCTTTAAAGCCACACATTTTTTTTTGTCTTACAGTGCTGGATGTCAGAAGTCCAAAATGGATTTCTTTGGGCTAAATCAAGGTTGTCGAAAAGATTGCCTTCCTTCTGGAGACTCCAGGGAGAGTTCACTTCCTTGCCTTTTCCAGCTTTTAGAGGCTGGTCTCTTCCTCAATCTTCAAACCAGCCACCTCATCCTTCTGATCTCGTTTCTATGTCATATCTTCTCTAACTCCAGTGTTCCTGCCTCCCTCTTATCATGACTTGTGATTGCATTGGGTCTACCTGGATAAAACAGGCTAATCTCTCCATCTCAAAGTCATTAGCTTTTTAAAAAAATTTTTTTTTAATTTATCTTATTTTTGTCTGTGCTGGGTCTTCGTTGCTGTGAGCAGGCTTTCTCTAGTTGCAGTGAGCAGGGGCTACTTTCTAGTGGCGGTGCTCAGACTTCTCATTGCTGTGGCTTCTCCTATTACTGAGCACAGGCTCTAGGGCACTCGGGCTCAGTAGTTGCAGCTCACAGGCTCTAGAGCATGGGCTCAGTAGTTTTGACACATAGGCTTAGTTACCCCTCAGCGTGTGGAATCTTCCCGGACCAGGGATCAAACCCCTCTCTCCTGCACTGGCCGGTGAATTAACCAGTGGACCACCAGGGAAGTCCTCAAAGTCTTTAACATAATCACACCTGCAAACTCCTCTTGGACCTATGAGATAGCAGGTTCACAGGTTTGGGGAATTGAAATGTGACTATCTTTGGGGTCAATGATTCTGCTGATCATGGTCTGCTCTCTGGCCTCCAAAGTTTCACATGCAACATCCCATGTGTAGAATACTTTCACTCACCCCAATATCCTGGGTCCCCGGGGAGTGGAGTCCTGAGTCACATTCCCAGCAGGGAGCTGCAGCTCTGGGGAGTGGCCCACTGGGTCAGGTTGTGAGAGCAGGTAGGTGGCAGCGCCAGGCTGGCCTACTGTGTGCTCTGTCCTTCCCGCTTCATCATGTCAGCTGTAGGAAACCAAGGGCTTCAGAAGCAAAGGGCCAGGAGCAACTTTGAGGCCACGTCTTGTGTTAACTTTGCCTTAGTCCTTTGGCCTGTCCTATAGCAGATGGCACTGTCTGCTCACAGTTCTTCCATCTCTCCCTGCCCCTGTGTCACAGCCTGGCTTCGTGTCCAGCTACGAACAGTGGACCATGGGCAGTTCTGCACAGAGGTTTCGGAGACAGGACATGTTTCTGCTTCCCCTGCACCCCTGATCTGCTCCCCTCTTCCATCGGGGTCCCGGGATGAGAGCTGAGAGGCAGACCTCACCCCACCTCAGCCTGAAGCAGCTTCTGCTGTCAACACATGAACATGTGAGTAAGGAACACACATTTGCTCCTAAACCACTGAGACTAGTGAGGTCTCTTGTTACATGGCACTGTTGCCGCGAAAGCTGACTAGTAGAGAATTCGGTACTGACTGTGGAGTGCTGCCATAATAAAACCTAAAATAGATGGCTGATAGACTGGGTAGTGAAGAAACTGTTTTAGAAAGTTGGAAAATGTCAACATATGTTATGTAATGGTGGGGAAAAAAAACCCACTCAAACTGACTCCCTCAAGAAGCTAGAAAACAGGAAACATACCTAATGCAATTCTGCGGAAGAGCTTTCCAAGCAAAATATCTCTAGAGTGAATCAGGTGTTAGTGCTGTGTTTGATCAAGAACCTCAAGAAAAAAGATGAGCTCAGAAAAGAATGGACAAACCTGCAGCAGGATTGAGAGGAAATACAGGGAGCCCAGAAACTCTAGCCTTTGCGGGATTAAGAATTGAGCCTGCTCCTTCCACCAATAATGAACAGAATTGAGTGGCCACCTTGAGACAGAGAAGGCTTATAAGATGGCCTGGTGGACATCCCGGCACAGACTCTGGCCCCCACATCAGTCTATTCAGGACCGGATCTCTGCGCAGCAGCCGACCACCATCCAAGACGACTGGAAACAGGGAGACCCACTCTCCAAGCTCCAAGGACACAGCCTCGGGGACCTCTGCCGCCACGGCGCTTATCTCAATGTTTTCAGTCTTTGGAACAGCCCCGCGGTGGCTGCCATCCTGTTATGAAGGAAATATGCCGAGGGAAAGGGAGTGGGAGCTCGACAAAGACAATAAACAGAGGTGTGCCAGGAGGGAAGCATGGTGCTCCGGGAGGCTCCAGCACTGCCCACGGACACTACCATCCTTGCCCTGAGCTAACCCTCTCTGTTCTCCGCCAGGCAGGGTTTCGACTTCAAACCCACCTTTATCAAGTTGCCCCAAAGCAGGATGGGGCAGAAGGGTGTTTGCCCTGATCCCAGGGCCTTTTGTCCCCTGTTCTTGTACAGGGTCCCCCTGTGGCCTCGGCCCCCAGGACCTCTGCCCAGAAGCTGGTGTCCAACACCTTTGCCCAGCTGGTCCCGTGAACATGGCTCCTCCTGGGAAGGAAGCTGTGGTCACTGAGTGTAGTCTGAGAAAGCCTGCGTGACAAGCAAAAGGAAGTCTGAGATTTGGAGCCAGATCTGGTTCAAGTCCTGGCTCTGCTGCTTTACAGCTGTGTGGCCCTGAGCAAGTTTCTTAACCTCTCTGAGTCTCGACATCCACATATGTGAACCAGAACTACTACCACAACCAATCTCGGAATGCGATGGAGAGGGGGCATTCCCTAGAAGACAGCCTGAACAACAGAGGTACCTTAAAAGCCTCCCTGGTGTCTATGGGGGAAGCAGAAGAGGTGATGAAGACCATGACAGTATTATTAACATCAAGCAAGTGAGACCAGTGCCCACAGAGCCTCTGCTTGTCCGTGCGCATGATGGTGTCGGGGGGACCCCGGCCAAAGCCTGGCAAGGCGCTGAGACGTCCTGACAGAACACTGACGTTTTCACAGCAAGGGGCTTTGCCAGGATAAAGGGGAGACTTTGGAAACCAAACGGGAAGACAAAGCACAGGCAGGCCCAGGAACCAAACCCCGGAGATATGTGGGGCTGAAATGATGAAAGAGGCTGTGTCAGGATGCATTTGAAGAAGCCCAGTTCCATCCCTTACATGACAACAGCAGCATCAATTATCCGAGTGCAGAAACACAAAGACTACTTTTCCTGAGCGTCACTGTGCTCACAGTACAGCCAACATGTCTCTTTGCTTGGATGACAGGGTTTTAAATCAGTTTGGATGCCAGCAACACAAGTTTTTTTTTTTTAACATTATCATTTTGCATAGCAAATGTATCCTTCTGCTTCTCTTACGCAAAATGTGTCCCTCTTATGGCAAAAAATAAACTCCAACCTGACACAAAGAGCCGACTCATTGGAAAAGACTCTGATGCTAGGAAAGATTAAAGGCAGGAGGAGAAGGGGACGACAGAGGATGAGATGGTTGGATGGCATCACCGACTAATGGACATGAGTTTGAGCAAGCTCCAGGGGATGGTGAAGGACAGCGAAGCCTGGTGTGCTGCAGTTCACGGTCACAAAGAGTGGAACATGACTGAGTGACTCAACAACATTTTCATCTAAATTATCACAAATTCAAGTAGAAGCAGATAGTCTTTAATTAACAGGATTGTCATTTTTCCAGGTTCACTTCTCCAAATGGTAGACACCCCGCCCCCCACCTCCACTCATCGTATGACTTCCCTTTGGACTCACGCCCTCCCTCAGGGCTTAGCCAGGGGGCCTCCATGAGGGGTGTGGAAGCTGGAAACTTCAGCAAACACAGAGGCCAGCCCGGCTCGGACTGTCATGAGCCAGTCTCATCACTTCCTGTTTGTGTACAGGGCTGGACCTCAAGGAGACCACAGGCTCTGAGGCTCTCTGCCGCAGGCTGTCCTGGCCCCAGTTGGAAGGATAAACCTGCTCCTATGGGCTCCCAGACACTCCCTGTGTGCCCTGGGATGGCTCATCTCTGCCTGGATGAAGGCAGAGACCAGTCTGCCTCACCGGAGTGGACCCTTGTTCAAGCCACATGGGCCTTCTGAATTCCTTCCTGTTCAGCCATGAGCAGAACAATGGTGGCCGTGAGCATTAGGACAAGGGCTTCTTCCTTTTCTCTCCACGGCAGGCGGGAGCATCAAGCAAAGGGGTCTGATCTCCTTGTCGACAGTTCTAGATCAAGGTGGTCTGAGTTGGCCTCTTCACCCTGTATGCATTCAATCCCGCCTCCACTCTTCTCTCCAGCACAAAGGCAATTGTTCTGACCTTTAATGCTTTATACTTTCTGCAAGGGCTTCCCAGGTGGCTCAGTGGTAAAGAATCTACCTGCCAAGGCCAGAGACTCAGGAGATGTGTGTTTGATCCCTGGGTTGGGAAGATCCCCTGGAGGAGGAAATGACAACCCACTCCAGTATTCTTGCCTGGAGAATTCCATGGACAGAGGAGCCTGGTGGTCTACAGGGAATCTATTATTTTTTTGGGTCTCCAAAATCACTGCAGATGGTGACTGCAGCCATGAAATTAAAAGACGCTTGCTCCTTGGAAGAAAAGTTATGATCAACCTAGACAGTGTATTAAAAGCAGAGATATTACTTTGCCAACAAAGGGCCATCTAGTCAAGGCTATGGTTTTTCCAGTAGTCATGTATGGATGTGAGAGCTGGACTATAAAGAAAGCTGAGCGCCAAAGAATTGATGCTTTTGAACTGTGGTGTTAGAGAAGACTCTTGAGAGTTTCTTGGGCTGCAAGGAGATCAAACCAGTCAATCCTAAAGGAAATCAGTCCTGAATTTTCATTGGAAGGACTGATGCTGAAACTGAAACTCCTATACTTTGGCCACCTGATGCGAAGAACTGATTCATATGAAAACACCCTGATGCCAGGAAAGATGAAAGGCAGGAGGAGAAGGGGACGACAGAGGATGAAATGGTTGGATGGCATCACTGACTCGATGTACATGAGTTTGAGTAGGCTCCGGGAGTTGGTGATGGATAGGGAAGCCTGCCGTGCTGCAGTCCGTGGGGTTGCAGAGTCGGACACGACTGAACTGAACTGAACTGCCCACTTTCTGTTGTGGTTCTCATCTTTTTCTTGTGAGGGATTTCTTGTACATTCAAGATATTAGTCCCTAATAGATTTTAGAACTTGTAACAGCCTTGCCCCGATCTGTGTTGGTCAATGGGCTTTGTAGCAACACTTCCACAAGCACCCAATGTGACCCCCATGAATAAATGAAGTAGGCACTGTTTCTAAGTCTGCCTTGATGATGAAGAGATGGGGGCTCAGAAGGGCTAAGCCCCTGTTCCAAGTTCTCTAGTCAGTGAGGGAGGCAGGGTTCAGACACTGGCTCTCTGCTGTGGCTCTGCACATCTCAATTCTTGTCCTTTTTCCAAGGGACTTGACTCGTTGGTCTCCCAAACTAACAGCAAATGCCAGGATCTACAGGGCCACTCCAGCCACTTCATGTGAATCGTCTACAGGAGAAATCAGTGTTTACTGAATTTAATTTTTGATGTCGAAAAAGGGCCTTTTGTTTTCATTGAAAGGTTCAAAAGGTTAAATTCAGTGAAACCACTTTAGAATGTTCTACCTGATGTAATGTGAGCAGCTGGACCAAGCACTTCAGTTTTCATTCCGACTCTGCAGTCTTGGTGACCTGCCCAGCAGGCTAGTGGCCTGCCTCATGGCCCACACCAGGGTCTGTGCCCCCACCTTCCCTGGGGAGTCTGGGGAGAGCCAGGTGTCAAGGAGACACCCCCCGCAACCCCGCCACCAGGCAGACAGCCAGGGTGCACCCCGTCTGACCTCTGGCGTTCCGGCCAAGCTTTGGAGCAATCTGCTCCACGTGAATACCACTGGGAAAGCCGGCTTTGCATTGGAATGTTGCTTCCCTCCATCCTTTCGCCCACAGCCAGGCCACCAAAGCGGGTCCTGATCCTTTGCCCCGAGCCCATGCCCAGTGGGGAAGCCACGCCAGGCAGCAGCCTGCAGGGTGTGCGTGGGGCAGTCAGTGCAGACTTGTACTTTACCGACAGTGGACAGCTGGACATGGCTCTCACAGGGGAGAGGGAATCTTCTGGAATAACTCAAGCCCCTTGAGACTCCTGACCCAGATGGAGCCTCAGACTGCGAAGGACTCAGGCCTGTCGGGACCTCAGGACCAAAACCAGCTTTCTCGTCCTGTGTTCTCCAAAGATTGGCTCTCGAAAGCGGGGTCACCTCCCAGAAAGCAAATGTTTTCCACCACGCTGACAAAAAAAAAAAATAATGAGTCTGGCACCCGGGTCTGCGCTGCTCCCAGCCGAGTTGCTGGCCTCTGGACCCGAGGTTGACTGAGGAACCAGGGCTGGAGCGTTAACACAGAAGGCGGCTGCCAAACACGGCACCGGGCGCCCGGCAGAGCTGGTGGGCGGGGGAGGGTGCCGGGGGATGTTGCTTTTCAGACTGTTGTCAAAAACTTTTTTCCAATTAAAAAATAAAAAGCCTTCCAAGGAAGAGAAGAGAGGAAGCTGGGAAGCCTCTCCCTCATCCATCCTTATACATTTAGAAAAAAGAAACCAGAAGTGGAGGAAACCAAAAATAAAAACACATCAGAAGCAGCATACTGTGCTGGCATTTCTGCCCGCCCAGCTCCATTCTTGAGACCGTTTCCCTGGCTTCACCCCCCGCTCCTGGAGACTTCGGATGGGTCGCCATCTCCCAGAAACTCAATTTCTGAAGCTGAACCCACAGAGCTGTTTCGGGCTTGAAAATACAATCCTGGGACGTTGTTTTGTACTACTGGCCTGACTGCTGTTGACTGCGGAATGGGCTCCCCTTCCTCACCCTCCTTGAGGGGAAGCTGTGCAGACCCGAACGGGCTTGGAAAACTTGTCCCAATTTCTCTCTCCCATGTTCAACTCGGGCCAAACCCAAATTTCTTTGGCCCAAACCCTCCTCACCTCCTCCAATGTCAACCCACGTGCTTCCAAGAAATGAAATCCACGTGTTTCTGAATCATTTCCACTTTAAGTCATCCAGATGAAGCTCAAGAAGCAGGTTTTGTCCTGGAAACGCCTTCCAAGTATCCCTGCCTGCCTTGCCCAGTCTCCCTGAGTGACAAGAAGCTCCCGTTGGCCAAGAGATACTCTACCAGCTTCCAGAAAGGCTCCAGCAGAGCGGAGGTGACAAAGGTCCTAAGTCTGATGGCCACAGCACCCGAACGTTCAGAACCCATGGAGCTCGCCCAAGGGGATGGTGGGTGACCTGGTTATAGATGCTCGTGGTTACATCGCCTCCACATACAATTTCCTCACCAAAGCCGCTGCGGATTTTTCAATATTGACAGAGGAATAAAGGCTGTGGGGTGAGACCCTAGAGTCAGTAGCAGATTCCTCCCTGAATGTGATTGCAGATGAAATCTCCCCTAAATATAGAAGCAGATGCCACTTGGCAGGAGCGTCCTCAGCCTTCATGTCCTTGTCCAGCCAGTGGAGACTTTACTCACTTGCATTGCCAGGCCAGGTGCTCTGTAAATAAAATTCTCCCTGGATGTGGAGCCCAGCCTGGGTCGATGTGAAATTTGATAGCCTCAATGAAAGGGCCTCCATTCAAAAATATCACATCTCACCGGCTGGTGTTTCACCATTAGATATTCATTCCTTTGGCTGAGATGTGTTGCTAACATTTCCTACGAAATGCAAGTATCAGGATGTGGAGGACACCAGTATGTTATCAATCACCAGATCCTCTGTGGGCTTTGTTCAACTGACACCATGCCATGGAGAAGGAAGCCATGGAAGAGATGGAAGGAGTGGAATAGTGGGTGATAGGATGCCAAATGGTCAGTGCAATTGGGGGAGAATAGTGAGAGAAGGAGACATATTTGAGGTCAGTAGAGAAAGTTGCTTCAGTTATGTCCGACTCTTTGTGACCCTTTGGACTGTAGCCCTCCAGGCTCCTCTGTCCATGGGGATTCTCCAGACAAGAATATTGGAGTGGGTTGCCATGCCCTCCTCCAGGGGATCTTCCCAACCCAGGGATTGAACCCACGCCTCTTATGTCTCCAGCATTGGCAGTCAGGTTCTTTACCGCTAATGCCACCTGGGAAGCCCTAGAGAGACCCCCACTGGATAGCAAAGAGGCACAAGTTAGCTGTGGTTGCACCAGGCAGGGAAGGCAGGCAGAGCCGAGAGAGATTTGTGTACCCCAGTTCTCAACCCTCACTGCAAGGCATTTGCACACCCAAGGCTGCCAAGACTCCCCAGGGACCCTTGCTCAGCTGACAGGAGGTCACAGCCAAGTGGAGGCATCTGGCCACAGCTGAGCACACTTGCTGAGCCAGCGCGGGGTGGGGGATGGGGGGACTCTGATGGCTGGAGGAGGGCAGGCATTTGCAATGTGTAGGGCTTTAAGGCAGCCAAAGTAAACCCACGTGTGTGCAGTTACATAACCTGCTCAGCCAGCCTGAAACAACCTCCTGCCCCTGCCCCATGACAGCAGGAGCCAGGACCCGGGCACCTGCAACTTCCCCTGTGAGCAGGCAAGGGGGGCTCAGGTCCTTCTCTGGGCTCAATGCATGAATAGCGAGGCTGTGGGGGATCCACGGGCTTCTGGAGAGGGAAAATGCTAGATGAAGGCCAGAGCCCACAGTCAGTTCCAAGAGGGAGCTGACGACTTGTCAGGAAGCCCAGGTGAGGGGCTGAGTGGCCAGTGCCGGAGGCTGGGGCCCGCCCCAGCCACCAGAGCCCCGGACGCCCAGTTCTCACAGCCCACTGTCCTCTATAGACTGAGAGAGGCCCGCGGACAATCACACGCATGTGAGTATACACACAAACACACACATGGAGAGAGACACAGGTGTTTGTGGGGAAGAGCCCTAACCAGTCCAGAGCAGTCCTGACTCACTGGTCTGAAGAGCTTTTCTGCTCGGGGGAGTCAGGTTTCTGGACTCACAAAGGACACATTCGGGGCCTCGCTGTCCCCTCATTGCCCCTCTGACCCCCATTGACTGCACCAGTCCTGGAATTAGAGGGGGTTTACCGATTGCTCCCCGACACAGTCTGCCTCAGTCCCCCGAGGGACCTGGTACCAGGAGGTGTGTGATGAAGGATACACCTCCCTGCCCCCCACTCCCCTCACTGCTCCCTCTCCCACACCCCTCTGAGCCCTTCCCAGGCCCCCCAGCCCTTCCTTGGCCCCTCCCAGGCCCCTCCATCTGAGCCCCTCCCAGCCCCGGCTCAGTGCTCTCACCTGTCGAGGAAGGGTCCTTTTTCTAGGGAGCAGGACTCTTCCCACAGCCCTGGGAGGCTCCAGCATCATGAACCCTTCCTCTTCACTTGCTGTTTCTGAAGGAGTCTTTTGGGCCTAGAAAAGAGAACAACAGTCTCAAAGGCCCCTTGCTGAATCATCTAACTTCGGAGAAAACAAAGCATAACTTTAGTTCCATCCTGATGCTCCAGGCCAGCTGCATCTATCTGGGACTTATAACCCCCTGTCCGGAAACCTACCACCCCCTACACCCGCCCAGAAGACTTATCACCCCCTGCCCAACTACAAGTGTCATCTCAACAAAAGAATACTCAAAATATCCCACTTGATTGACGTTTCCCTTATCGCTTCCACAAACCTCCCTATAAGTATGAAGCCTCCCTGATCCCTTTCGGCGCTCAGCCTGGTCATTAGGCCGACTGTCGCCCCTCCTTGCCTGAATAAAGGTAACCTACTTCTGTTGAGGTCGTCTTTCCTTTTCTGCCTCGCCGGAACTGTACCTTACAGTTTCTGCATTTCTTGAGCCTCCAGGTGATGGACACTGGGTGGCATCTGGACTGGGCAGAGGGGAAGCAGCAAAGCTGCCACCCCAGCCTTCCTTCCCGCTGACCTGCAGGCACAGCCAGAGGGGGTGCTGGAGGGGGCCCATCCCACTGGGGCACATACGCCCTCTCAGTCCCAGTCCAGCCCTGTCGAGGCTTTTTGCACCTTCAGCCTGGCCCACCATCCACTCCAGACTCTTCTGTCCCAGGAGGGCATCAGCATACTATTTGAGAGTATGTGGTTCCCCCTCAACTAGGCTGTAAGCAGATACAAAGAGCACTTGAATGGAGACCCCGCCCTGACATCACCTCCAGGGCCCACAGGCTGACTGTGGCCGGCACATGTTGGAGGCCCCGAGTCTGCCTTGAACTGGCTCCCTAGGCAGATGAGGAAACCAAACAGCACCTCCTCTGCTTCTGACTCCAGAGCCATGTCTGCTGGTGCCCGCACCAGGCCTGAGCAGCAGGGGTCACCGCCTAGGGGAGAGACCTTGTGGAAGGCAGAGACCAACACCCCCCGCCCCCCACTCCTGACAATACCCACCCACCTGAGTTTCATGGCTGGAGGGACTGAGGCAGAGACACCTGACCTGAGTGTGTCCTGGGCTGGCCCAGCAGCGAGCAAGGCCTTGACAGGAAGGCCAGGAGTTGGCCATGGGGAAATGGGCAAAATGGACTTCAGCCATCCCTTCCCTCTGTGGTCTAGCCTCTTCTAACCTTTTGTTCTGATACCAGCAAAATATCCCTTCCCTCCTGTCTTCTCCAGCGTTCACAAAGAAACTGATGTTACCCTATTCAATGCCAAAGAGCAAATATTTGTTCAGTAAACATTAAGTACTTAGCATGTGAGAAAACAAAACAGTAACTCCCCACGTGCAGTGAGAGCTGAGCGTGCCAGGTGCTTCCTTCCTTGTCCAGGGGAGATTGGGAGAAGGGGGCCATGAGCCCCACTTTGGGCCTCAGTGTGGGGATGGGTGGGCACTGGAGGGACAGGTGAGAGCAGACTTGAGACTGACAAATTGGGGCCAGAGCAGGCCTATGTCAGTTAAGGAAAGAAGGGAGTGTACCTTTGGGGGAGCAGGGGGAAAATGTTAGTGACACATCCTGACCAAAGGAATGAATTTCTAATGGTCAAATATTAGCTGGTGAGAGGAGGTATTTTTGAATAGAGGTGCTTTCATTAAAATCATCACCTTTTTGGCTAGGGTGCAGCCAGCTAGTATAGGCAAGAAGTCAAAATTAGGGATCTGGGGAGTTGGGGAATGCACCGTGATTACCAGGATGTGGAGCTGGACTTCAATTCCACAGGTGGATTCAGTCAGAGATCCTGGGGCAGCGCAGGTGCAAGCTAGTGGGCCCTTGGTGCAGGCATAGAGGCCATGCTGGAGGAGGCTGTAGGGGGAGGGGCAGCAACTCAGGCTGGAGGAGCCCAAGCAGGGGTGGAGGCCTGGAGGAGAGGTGCGGCCAAGGGTGTGGACAGGTCGGATGGATGGGTTGAGGAGGGGAAGGAAGAGGCCAGAGCAACTTTACAGCAACACTAAAAGACACGAAACTTGGTTCGGGAAAGTGACTTTTACACTAAAACTGCAGTTTTCTTCTATATTGCAATCACTTATGATACAGGACAGCACAGCAGGAGCCTGAAAGCCTGCAGGGGGTGGGGGTGGGGAGGGTCGCCCAGGGAGGCTGGGGCAGCTGGGGGAGGGGCTATGCCCATCTACTCAGTTCCATTTGTCTATGAAACAGGGCCTGGCTTATTGCTAATTTTTTTTACCTCTTACTGTTTTAATTAAACTCCACCCCCCCCACCCCCACCGCGCGTTATAGAGGTTTTACCTCTACATGTTGCCTAGGTCTGCTGTGACAAATTATCACAACCTGGGGGGCTTAAAACCACTGAAATTTACCCTCTCACAGTTCTGGAGATTTGTGCTCATTTGTGTCTGACTATTTTGCAATCCCATGAATTGCAGTGCGCCAAGCTTCCCTGCAGCAGCACGCCAAGCTTCTAAAATCACTGCAGATGGTGACTGCAGCCATGAAATTAAAAGACACTTGCTCCTAGGAAGAAAGGCTATGACCCATCTAGACAGCATATTAAAAAGCAGAGACATTACTTTACCAACAAAGGTCCGTCTAGTCAAAGCTATGGTTCTTCCAGTAGTCATGTATGGATGTGAGAGTTGAAGTATAAAGAAAGCTAAGCACCGAGGAATTGCTGCTTTTCAACTGTGGTGTTAAAGACTCTTGAGAGTCCCTTGGAATGCAAGGAGATCCAGCCTAAAGGAAATCAGTCCTGAATATTCATTGGAAGGACTGATGCTGAAGCTGAAATTCCAATACTTTGGCCACCTGATGCGAAGAACCAACTCATTGAAAAAGACCCTGATGCTGGGAAAGATTGAAGGCAGGAGGAGAAGGGGACAACAGAGGAGATGGTTGGATGGCATCACTGATGCGATGAACAGGAGTTTGAGTAGGCTCCGGGAGTTGGTGATGGACAGGGAAGCCTGGTGTGCTGCAGCCCATGGGGTCGCAAAGAGTTGGACACGAATGAACAACTAAACTGAACTGACGCTTCCCTGTCCTTCACTATCTCCCAGAGTTTGCTCAAACTAATTTTCATTGAGTTAGTGATGCCTTTCAACCATCTCATCATCTGTCGTCCCCTTCTCTTCTTGCCCTCAATCTTTCCCAGCATTTACTTGATAGCCATTTGAATTTCACAGCTCTGAACTACCCGTGTTTGACCTTTGCCCATTTATCTATTGGCACAAGATTGTGCTCTAGGGAAAAGTAACTGTGATTCCCCAGGAGAGGAAACTGTCCCCTGGGCTGTACCCTCATTTTCACCAAGGCCTGGGAGCTGCTCCACTGCTAGACCCGGCCCCGGGCATCAGGATGGGCTTCACTCACCCCTCCAGACACCTCTGATTGGCTCCTCCAGTTTAAGGTGGAGATAACACTGCTTGGCTGCTTCTCTTGAGCCACCCACTGAGGACATTTTTATTGCAGGAGAGACTTGACCTTGAGTGCAAAGCAAACAAGAAGTATGCAAATTTGCTGTCGCGGTGAGGATTGCATGCTGAGGTCCTCCCTGATTAATTAAGCTGCAAGTCCAGTATTTGGATACCAGGACTCTCCTCCCTAGTCCCCAAGCTGCATAACCACCATGTGGAAACTGCTGGATGATGGATTGTAAACAGCTGGTGGGATCACGCCTTCACTGCCCAAGGAACTGCAAACCAAAAAAATCCACATGTTTAATAAACAGTTGATGATTCAGAATGTGAATGGAAAAAAAGAGATGTGAGCGCTGCCTCTTGGATCTAGAGCTGAGCTGGCGGCGGGCTTGATTCTCGCCCTCGGGCGCAGGACACCAGACACCCTACTTGCACGAAGGTTCCCAGGGTCGGAGCCACAGTCCATCCTGAAACAACGTGGGTGTGGGCGGCCCCCTCTGATAGAGGCCAAAGTCACAGAGAGTGGGGCGGGGGGGGGGGGCGGTTTAGGGACACTAAACACGCAGTTGGCCCTGAGAAGGAAATCAGCCCAGCCCCTTAGCCCAGGCCCCCAGCCCTGCACACAGTGGTGCTTAATAAACATTACCACGTAGGAGGAGGTCAGCAGTCACTGGGGCCAGGATGGGAAGCTGGAACCCAGGTGGGGCCCCTCTCAGAACCACCCATCTCAGCTTCTGTCCAGGCGGGCGTGCCGCATGCGTGTCCTGGGCAGTGACCTGGAGACTTCAGGTGTACTTAGGAGAGCAAGCTCCTGCGAAGGTGACAGGGGAAGGTACTGAGAAGCAGGGTGGGGGACGAGGGAGGGGAGGGCTCCGAATATCAGGACTGAAGGGCCACAGAGGGTTGCTGGGCCCCCGAGGAGCAGACCCGGGACAGAGATGCAACCGGAGCTGGACGGGGTGGCCGGTTGGGCATGGAGGTGAGGGTGGCCGTCTGTGGCAAGTAGGACACATGGGAGTCTGGCCAGAGGAGTCGGGGAGGCGAGGGCCATCGCTGGGCTGGGCAGACCTGAGCCCACAGGAGTGGGGCAGCCGCTGCAAACAAGGCCGGGGAGAGGTGTCAGAGACAGAGGGGACATGGTGGGGGGGCGCAGGAGGAGGGTGACCAGGGCCACACAGCTGCAGCAGTCAGGAGGGATGCTGTGAAAAGAAGTCCTTTATTTTTTAATTTTGTTAGCTCTGTCCTGACCATTCTGTTTAAAGTATAGCCCTTATCTCATCATCACCCTATATTCTCTCTTTTTTTTCTTTCCCCCAAAAATCCAAAGTTTATAGTCTCTCTCTCACTCAAATGCAGGCTTAAAGAAGGCAGCTGTTTTTGTCAGGGACATTTTTCCAGCACCTAGCAATTTCCTGACATATAGAAGGTGCTCAGTAAACACTTACTGGGTGAGTGAAGAATAGGCAGAAATGTGTGCCCTGTAGGGTTATACAGACCTGTGATCAGTTTCAGGGTCAGGATGGTGTTGGCCAAGGGGGCAGAGCCCAAAAGCAGATGGAAGCTCCAGTGCCGACTAGCGAACGGTGCCAGGAGCTGGTTATGCATATATATAAAAAAAGTGAAATTGGATCTGTATCTTGAACCAAACACAAAAGATTGCTTCCAGATGGGTAAGCACTTGTGTGTGAAAATCCAAACTATGAAAGTAAAGCTACAGGACAGTATCTTAAGGTATTGAAGACTGGGAAGGGTTTGTTAAGATAGGAAAGGGGAGAAACACAGGGGGAAAAGCAGGCAAATTCCCACCGCATCCCAGTCAGGAACTACATCAAAAGACAAAAGGCAGGAACTTCCCCAGTGGTCCAGGGACTAAGAATCTATGCTTCCTTTGCAGGCGGCACGGGTTTGATCCCTGCTTGGGGAACTAAGATCCTACATTGTTGTTTCTCTGTCACTAAGTCGTGTCTGACTCTCTGTGACCCCATGAGCCACAGCATGCCAGGCTTCCTGTCCTTCACTATTTCCCTGAGTTTGCTCAGACTCATGTCCATTGAGTCAGTGATGCCATCCAACCATCTCATCCTCTGTCATCCCCTTCTCCTCTTGCCCTTAATCTTTCCCAGCATCGGGATCTTTTCCATTGAGTTGTCTCTTCCCATGAGGTGGCCAAAGTATTGGAGCTTCAGCTTCAGCATCAGCATCAGTCCTTCCAATGAATATTCAGGATCCTGCATGCCATGACCAGAAAAAAAAAAAAAAAAAGACAAAAGGGCAGAGGGCAGAGGTGAGGAAAGGTCTGTGCAGGAACAGGGCAGGGAGCCCACTTGCAGAGGAAGCTACAGACCGATGCAGATCTCATTATCTCATTAATAATCAGTGAGGTCTCAATAAACCCCAGTGAGAGACTACTCCATACCCACCAGTTTCCCACACGAGAACAGATAAGCACAGCGGACACGAGCAGTCACTTTTGCCTTCCATGTCGCCTCCCTGACCAGGCAAGTGGGGGCACAGCAGAGTGTGTTCTGGCTTCCTGTTTTTTTTCAATTGAAATAAAGTTGATTTAGTTGAAATTAGTTTTAGATGTATGGCATAGTGATCCAGTTTTTTTTTTTTTTTTACAGTTTATACTCCATTAAAAGTTACCACAATACAAACTCTTAGGTATAGAATCATCTACAGGGATGTACTGGACAACGTGGGAAATATAGCCCACAATATTTTACAATAACTATAATTGGAATATAACAGTTAAAAATTGTGACACATTATATGGTACACCTGTAACTTATCTAATGTTGTAAAGGGGCTTCCCAGGCGGCTGAGTGGTCAAGAATCCACCTGCCAATGCAGGAGCCGCAGAAGACTTATGTTCCATCCCAGGGTGGGAAGATTCCCCTGGAGGAGGAAATGCCAACCCACTCCAGTATTCTCGCCTGGAAAATTCCATGGACAGAGGAGCCTGGCGGGCTATAGTCCATGAAGAGTTGGACACACCTGAACACACAAAGCATATAGCAACTATACTTCAATAAAAAAAAGTTACAAACACTAAAAAAAGTTACCATAGATAGTGGTTATAATTTGGTTTTCTTTAAGCTCCACATGTATTTTGGAATATACTATCTTTCTGCATGAATGACAACTTTTTAAGGAAATAGAAGTTTCCACCCTTTCAGTTAGAGAAAAATAATTTGAAAAACAGGATTCAGACCTCCACTCTCTGTAGATTTTACATACTTTATGTTTTGCTTTTCCTTAAAGACCAAGATTATGTCTTATTCATACTTTTATTCTCGGTACTTACTGCGTGTGTGTGTGTGTATGTGTGTGTGTGTGTGTGCGCGCCAAGTCACTTCAGTCATGTCCAACTCTTTGTGAAAAAATAGGTGTTAAATAAACAATTAGAGGTCTTTAAAAGAATGGAGAATAAGCTTCCCCAAAGGCTGTGTTCCCAGGAGCCCTGTAACTCTAGAAATCCAGGGGGTTCCGAGGAAGTAAGTCCAGGATTGAATTAAGCTGTGACTGAAGAATTAGTAAGAATGACACTTATATGTGTGTGTGCTCGGTCATATCCAACTCTTTGCGACCCCAGGGAGATAGCCCACCAGGTTCCTCTGTCCATGGAGTTTTCCAGGCAAGAATACTGGAGTGGGTTGCCATTTCCTTCTCCAGGGGATTTTCCTGACCCAGGGATCGAACTCACGTCTCCTGTATTGACATGTGTATTCTTTACCACTAGTGCCACCTGGGAAGCTAATCTTTATACAGATGCTCTTTTAAAAACACCAGGACTTCCCTTGTGGTCCAGTGGCTAAGGCTCCCGGTGCAGTGGTCCCGAGTTCGATCTGTGGTCAGGGAACTAGATCCCACATGTTGCAACTAAGAGTTCACTTGCCAAAACTAAAGATACCATGCGCCGCGACTAAGACCCAGAGCAACCAAATAAATATTTTTTAAAAACCCACTTACCAATATATATCATCTCTTACTACAGAGTTTTCTTATTAGTTATACTTAGCTATTCCATGGAAGAGCTTCGTGTATATTTAATAAGAATCATGCTGACCTGAATCTCAGGTGAAATTTGCCCAGGAGAAAGCCCAGATGCCTTGTGTGAGTCCTGGATGGAGATGAGAATCCCTGAGGAGCAACAGGGGACACCCCAGGGACGGGACTCAGGTCCAAGCTGATGCTCAGCCTTGAATGTTCACAGCAACTCAGTTCAGTTCAGTTCAGTTCAGTCGCTCAGTCGTGTCCGACTCTTTGCGATCCCATGGACTGCAGCATGCCAGGCCTCCCTGTCCATCACCAACTCCCCGAGTTTACTCAAACTCATGCCCATTGAGTTGGTGATGCCACCCAACCATCTCATCCTCTGTCGTCCCCTTCTCCTCCTGCCTTCAATCTTTCCCAGCATCAGGGTCTTTTCAAATGAGTCAGTTCTTTGCATCAGGTGGCCAAAGTATTGGAGTTTCAGTTTCAGCATCAGTCCTTCCAATGAATATTCAGGACTGATTTCCTTTAGGATGGACTGGTTTGATCTCCTTGCAGTCCAAGGGGCTCTCAGGAGTCTTCTCCAATACCACAGTTCAAAAACATCAATTCTTTGGCGCTCATCTTTCTCTATAGTCCAACTCTCACATCCATACATGACTACTGGAAAAACCATAGCTTTGACTAGACAGACCTTTGTTGGCAAAGTAATGTCTCTGCTTTTAAAACACTGTCTAGGTTGATCATAAATTTTCTTCCAAGGAGCAAGTGTCTTTTAATTTCATGGCTGCAGTCACCATCTGCAGTGATTTTGGAGCCCCCCAAAATTAAGTCTGTTACTGTTTCCACTGTTTCCCCATCTATTTGCCATGAAGGGCTGGGACCAGATGCCATGATCTTTGTTTTCTGAATGTTGAGTTTTAAGCCAACTTTTTCATTCTCCTCTTTCACTTTCATCAAGAGGCTCTTTAGTTCTTCCCTCTCTGCCATAAGGGTGGTGTCATCTGCATATCTGAGGTTACTGATATTTCTCCTGGCAATCTTGATTCCAGCTTGTGCCTCATCTAGCCCAGCATTTCTCACAATGTACTCTGCATATAAGTTAAACAAGCAGGTGACAATATACAGCCTTGAAGTACTCCTGTCCCTATTTGGAACCAGTCTGTTGTTCCATGTCCAGTTCTAACTGTTGCCTCCTGACCTGCATACAGGTTTCTCAAGAGGCAGGTAAGGTGGTCTGGTATTCCCATCTCTTTCAGAATTTTCCACAGTTTGTTGTGCTCCACACAGTCAAAGGCTTTGGCGTAGTCAATAAAACAGAAATAGATGTTTTTTTGGAACTCTCTTGCTTTTTGGATGATCCAACCAATGTTGGCAATTTGATCTCTGGTTCCTTGCCTTTTCTAAATCCAGCTTGAACATCTGCAAGTTCACGATTCACATATTGTTGAAGCCTGGCTTCGAGAATTTTGAGCATCACTTTACTAGCGTGTGAGATGAGTGCAATTGTGTGGTAGTTTGAGCATTCTTTGGCATTGCCTTTCTTTGGGATTGGAATGAAAACTGACTTTTTCCAGTCCTGTGACCACTGTTGAGTTTTCCAAATTTGCTGGCATATTGAGTGCAGCACTTTCACAGCATCATCTTATAGGATTTGAAATAGCTCAACTGGAATTCCATGACCTCCACTAGCTTTGTTCATAGTGATGCTTCCTAATGCCCACTTGACTTTGTATTCCAGGATGTCTGGCTCTGGGTGAGTGATCACACCATTGTGATTAGCTGGGTTGAGAAGATCTTTTTTGTATCGTTCTTCTGTGTATTCTTGCCACCTCTTCTTATATCTTCTGCTTCTGTTAGGTCCATACTGTTTCTGTCCTTTATTGTGCCCATTTTTGCACGAAATGTTCCCTTGGTATCTTTAGTTTTCTTGAAGAGATCTCTAGACTTTCCCATTCTATTGTTTTCCTCTATTTCTTTGCACTGATCACTGAGGAAGGTTTTCTTATCTCTCCTTGCTATTCTTTAAAACTCTGCATTCAAATGGGTATATCTTTCCTTTTCTCCTTTGCCTTTCGTGTCTCTCTTATTCACAACTATTTGTAAGGCCTCCTCAGACAACCATCTGGCCTTTTTGCATTTCTTTCCTTGGGGATGGTCTTGTTCCCCACCTCCTGTACAATGTCACGAACCTCCATCCATAGTTCTTCAGGCACTCTGTCTATCAGATCTAATCCCTTGAATCTATTTGTCACTTCCGCTGTATAATTGTAAGGGATTTGATTTAGGTCATACCTGAATGGACTAGTGGTTTTCCCTACTTTTTTCAGTTTAAGTCTGAATTTGGCAATAAGGAGTCCATGGTCTGTGCCATAGTCAGCTCCCGGTCTTGTTTTTGCTGACTGTATAGAGCTTCTCCAACTTTGGCTGCAGAGAATATAATCAATCTGATTTCAGTATTGACCATCTGGTGATGTCCATGTGTAGTCTTCTCTTGTTTGTTGGAAGAGGGTGTTTGCTATGACCAGGGCATTCTCTTGGCAAAACTCTGTTAGCCTTTGCCCTGCTTCATTCTGTATTCCAAGGCCAAATTTGCCTGTTACTCCAGGTATTTCTTGACTCCCTACTTCTGCATTCCAGTCCCCTATAATGAAAAAGACATCTTTTGGGGATGTTAGTTCTAGAAGGTCTTGTAGGTCTTCATTGAACCATTCAACATCAACTTCTTCAGCATTACTGGTCAGAGCATAAACTTGGATTACTGTGATATTGAATCGTTTGTCTTGGAAACAAACAGAGATCATTCTGTCATTTTGGGGATTGCATCCAAGAACTGCATTTCAGACTCTTTTGTCAACTATGATGAAGAGACGGAGCCAAAGCAAAAACAACACCCAGTTGTGGATGTGACTGGTGATAGAAGTAAAGTCCGATGCTGTAAAGAGCAATATTGCATAGGAACCTGGAATGTTAGGTCCATGAATCAAGGCAAATGGGAAGTGGTCAAACAGGAGATGGCAAGAGTGAACATCGACATTTTAGGAATCAGCGAACTAAAATGGACTGGAATGGGTGAACTGAACTCAGATGACCGTTATATCTACTACTGTGGGCAAGAATCCCTTAGAAGAAATGGAGTAGCCATCATAGTCAACAAAAGAGTCTGAAATGTTCACAATAGATCTGGGCTAAAACAGGGGCTCACACACCAAAGGTTGCCCAGACAGCTTTGCCTGGCCTTGAGGGGTCAGAGGGCACATGGGGAGTAAAGGCAGGGACCCCCATGTCTCCTGGCGTTGGAGGGACCTCTAATGGGAGGATAGATCTGGGCACCTGGATCCCCTGAAACATGGGCAGCTTCAGGGGGCTTCGGGGTTCTTCAGGTGAGAACGGTGTTTCTCATGAAGGAGCTGGAGGGTTGACCAGGGGACGTGAAGGGAGCCTGAAGAACAGACACAGGGAGGTGGGATTAAAACCCATCTGCCCCTCTCTAGTGCAGAGAGCATCACCTGGGCCCTGTGGGTCCCATTAGTCCCTGGGAGAGGGCTGATGAGATCCAGGGGCTCACAAGATCCAGGTGATTCTCTGGACCGAGTCCCAGAGGCCCCCAGAGGCCTCTTCAGGCTCCTGAACTCTGGGGACTCCCAGAGTGTGACCTGAAGTGGGCTTGTTACAGGTGTAGAAAAGGAGGATCCCTTTGGAGCAGGTTTGGAAAGAGATGGTAGAGAGATGGGATGGGTGTCCCAGATCCACTGGTCCCCCCTGCTGCCCCCAGGCCAGAGGAGGGGCAGGCCTGACCACCTCCAGCTTTGTCTCCCCTGGGCCTCCACTCACCCTGAATCTCAGCGGGCAGAAGCCCCCACAGCCACAAACCCCATCCAGGCTGGATGTCTAGGGAAAGAGGCAGGACAAGCAGGGCAGTCACTGGTGCCCCGGGGAGGGCCCCAGGAGATTGAAACCAGCAGTGGGTGGGTGGGGGAGCCCCGGTCCAGGTCCCCACTGAACTCCCACAAGCGGCACCTGCAGGAAGGTGACCAGCCACGACCTCAGGAACCTCGCACTCTCCCTCCTGCCCCGAGGGGTGAGGACGAGGGTACAGATGTGACCCAGGCATCAGGGGCCAGCCACTCGCAAAAATACTTTAGAAATGAGGTGTTCAATTATAATTTTTTAAAAAGCGCCAGGCCAGACACAACCAGGACCAGGACGCAAGAAGAAAGTAAAAGGAAGAAGCAAACCAAAGAATCAAACCCAAACTTAAGAAGAAGTGGCGAGAAAACAGGGAACAGAGAAAGTGGGGGTGGGACCCAACCTTTGTGTTTCCAATTAGCCTATTGCGGTGACGCTCTGGGGACAAGGGCTGGTGACAATGAGCAAAACGTGGCTGGAGGAAAAGGAGCTGGCCGGGTGGTGAGCAAAGTGTGTCTCACAAATGCAGTGATTTGTTTTCACAAGTCAAACCTCTCTCATTTCAGATCACAAGGGAAAAGTCTTGGATAGCGGCCAGTCTGATGGCGCTGGGGACCCAGGACAGCTCAGAGAGCCTGACAGTTAAGTCAGCGCCCTGAGTCTGGGGGTGTCAGTTCCCTGCCCCCTCCCCACCACCCAGGGACCTCAGCCTCCACTGCTAGGCTGTCGCCTTGGTGCTGGCCCTGAAACCAAGCTCGATCCTCCATGTCCTGTGGCCTTTGGGTGATGGGGGTCCCTGGGGTGCAGCATTTGGCAGCCCCCTGCTCTGGCCCGACTCCCTGAAGCCAGAGGGACCTAATGGGCTGCTTCCTGGCCCCTGCCTCTCAGCTCGCGGCTCTGGTGGCTGGAGGGGCAACCGCCAGGCCAGTGCTTTCCTTTTCCACAAGCTGGGTGTATCCTCGTCTGGCGCTGTTGCTGGGCCCCAGATACCTCTACCCAGAACCCCCGGCTGGACCCGCGGACACCCTCCCCATTCACATGCCCACTTCCCGGGACAGAGCCACGGGGCCCATTTCCTGAGCCAAACCTGACCAAGGCCGGAAGTCTTCTCCGCTCTGACACCGTCCCTGTGGGGGGGGCCTCGAGTCACACAGCCTTGAAGTTTGACCCCAGTGGGCCTGCTCTGATCTCTGTGCCCCTAATGTACTCTCGCCTGCCCCTCCCTGCACAGATGGGGGTCTCCTCTCTGGTTCCGACCCAGTTTCCTCTCCAGGGAACTGCTTGGTCTTCAGTGCAGACGAATCAGGTCAGACTTGCAGCTTCAATCCTTCCTGTCCTTTGTAAAGGCCTGGGGGACCTGGAACCATCTCCTCCTCATGCCAAGCTCCCCACCTGCCAGCCCCACCCCCAGGACTGCTCCTTCTCCATTTGCCTCCCTCCCACTCACTTTTCTGTCTGGCTGTTCTGACCCTCTACCCTTTCTTCTTCACTTCTAGTTGAGGTTTCCTGACCGCACCAAACAGCCAAAAGCACAGTCACCTTCTTGGGTGCTTCCCCAGCAGGGCTGCCCCAGGTCCCCTCTTCTGAGGTCCCTTCAGCAAGAGTAGGTGACCAGGACAGGGTGTGTCCCTGCCTCCTGGCCAGACCTGGAGAGAGGGATGAGCCTCCTCCATCCACATCTTCACCCCCGAGTAGAGGGAGAGTGTGCTGACCATCCTGGACTGTGGCCAGGCCTGTCAACCCTGCAGGTCAGGCTGCAGACACCCTCCCCTCGGCCCTCGGGATCCAGATTCCTCACTGCACGTGGGAGTGGGGGACGCCATCACCTCCCAGGTCAACTGGCGTCTGTCTGCACCGTAGTCTGTTCTGTTCGCGGCCCTCCATGAAGTCCCAACATCGATGATGGGGGTGGGTTTTGAAGCTCCATGCTGGTCTGTGCTCCCAAGTTCCCAACAATTTAAGGAATGCCGGAGGTCTGGGGTCAGAATGTAAACAAGGCATCGCACAGCATCAGCGAGGGCAGTGACCTCGCCGTGAACCGCGGGGTGTCCCTGACGCCTCAGAGGCCCGTTTGTGTCTTCCGTCTCGTGAAAACACAACAGCTCGGCTCTTACAAGTGTGAAGTTCAAGTCTTAAGTTAACCAGCTTTCAAGTTCCAGAAAAATTGCCTACTTGTTATTTTTTCTTATGGAGTTTTTTCTCTTCGTAGGCATGTGGTGTGGGTCAGAAACCCTGACACGGACCATCTCAGCACGGCTGCCCTGGTTGCAAGAGGATCAGCCCGGAGGGCAGCTCGAGGGCCAGGACGGGACCGGTGTCTGTCCCCGAGAGACCTCGCTGGCCGGCCCCAGAGGCAGAGGGACAGCTCTGAAAGGGGCTCCTCTGAGGACAAGGCTGCAGTGAAGAAAAGGCAGCGTGCAAATGTCAAGGGGGAGGGAAAGAAGCTGGCTTTGTAGGAAGACATTCCCCAGGAAGAAAGCGGGGATTATTCGAGATCTGATGATTCTGCCATAAGAAACAGAAGCTCTGATAGGAAAATATATACACAAGGGCATGCCGAGGCGGGGGTAGGGTGGGGGCAGTGGTGGTGGGGGTGGAGTAGCACCCACATCCTGAACTTTCATACTGTTTCCATTTTCTCAGCTTGCTTGTGCATTATTCTTAGAAAAAAGTGAAGTTGCTCAGTCGTGTCCAACTCTTTGCAACCCCATGGACTGTAGCCTACCAGGCTTCTCTGTCCATGGGATTCTCCAGGCAAGAATTCTGGAGTGGATTTCCATTTCTTTCTCCAGGGGATCTTCCCGACTCAGAGATTGAACCCGGGTCACCCGTATTGCAGGCAGACGCTTTACCGTCTGAGCCACCAGGGAAGCCCAGAAAGAAAGAAAAAAAATCTGATATGAAGAAAGTTCTTTGGGAAGGACTGAGGCCATGTGGATGTTGCGTAAGCAGGGCAACTTGTTATCTCTGCAAACCCAGGACACGGCCCCAGACACCGCCTCCCAGGCTGCAAGTTGGACAGTATCGAGAACATCAGAGTCATCTCCTTAGTCCCCGAGAGTCCTCAGGCTCTGGAGCTGCAGCTGTGTCCCCTGCCTTCCCGGTCCCTGCCTCCGGTGCGAGGGCTGGGAGACTCGCAGTACCAACCTGTCTGAGGATCCGTTACCTGGATCCCAAGAGGAGCAGTTGTCCTAAATCACAGAATTAGTCTGACACAAGAAAAGAGAGGGAGTATAAAGTGGGTTCTAGAACAAAAGTCATGATTCTGTAACGTGGCTCAGGAGATGCAAAGCCGAACCCCTACCCTGCTCAAGGGTTAGCATTGCATGCTGTTTTTGCACCATGGCCCCTTCATGGATCACTGCCTTGTGGCTTGTCTGGCGTGCTGCAGTCCATGGGGTCACAAAGAGTCGGACACGACTTGCCAACTGAACAACAACTTGCAGGATGGAGAGGCACCCTGGGGGACCCAGCCCTGTCCTTTGGGATGGTCCCGGGGCTCTGACCACTCACATCTGGACTTCCCTGGGCAGAGCAGACCCCTGGAGCCCCCAGCACCCCCTGTCTGATTTCCTCTGAGTCTCTGGAGTACAGGTGGGTTTACCTGGAGCTGGGCCACCAGTGGAGAGAGAACAATCCTGAGATGAATCCAGAATGTTCCAGCCACTTACCAAGAAGAGGGAGGAATGGGCAGGTGGCCAAGCCGTGGGTGTCTGGAAAGCCACAGGGCCTGTCACAGCGGCCACCACACGAGGGACACATGGAAGCCCTGCCTCATTTCCCAGAGACCAAGGACAGCGGCTGCAATGAGGAACCGAGAAGGGGACTCACTTCACAGTTGGTGTGGGCCCAGTAGAACAACGTGCCTTCCCTTCTGGGATCACTGGGCACGGAGCAGTGGGGCCCGAGAGGATGAGGGAACCAGCCCAGCCTCTGCTCACTGGTGACACCACCAGGAGCTCAGCCAGGAAGTTGCCCCAAAGCTGTAGTTTAGAGTGCTTACGGCCTGGGCTCCCTGGTGACAGTACTTGGACAGACCCCTTTGGGTGTGTCACTAACTGGCAGGGCTCTGAGTCAGATTCTGGAGAGGAGCCAGTAAGACTCCCCCAGATCTTCACAAGCAGCTCTCAAAAGTTGGGGGGAGGACCCAGCAAACAGTGCCTGGTCAGGACCCACATTCACTGCTTTTAAAACAACGCACTTCTCTGCTCTTGCTGAAAAGACCACATGAGCCCACCAGGCAAGGCCTCCTAACAGGCCATCAGGATCCCCTCATCCGGGCAGTTCCTGTCCCACTGTTTATGCTTAACTGGTTTAGATAGGAATAAAAATGTTAACAAGGAGGGAAGCAGCCAAAACCCACATGGTTCCAACCAATCAGCTAGAGCCTGTAGGCATGTTTTCATCTCTTACTAGCATTTATAACTAGATTGTATTTGATTCCAATAACATTTTTCATTATGGCTCTGTAAGGGAGAGGAAAACAGAAATGCCAAGAAGGGAGAGTCTGTCTGGGTGGCCCTTGTTTGTAAAGTACAACTCCCAGATCTGACTGGGATCCTCACTGTGGCCACTCCCCATTCCAGAGGCTGGGGTCAGCAGGAGTGAGTCGGGGCCCCAGTTCAGTGTGGCCTGGGACCAACACAAGGAGAAGAGCACAGAGACACAGCGGTGGGAACTGGCCAAGCCCACCCTCCAACACCCACCCTGCCCTCCCCTCCCCTGCACTCCAACCTGGCACCGACACCCAGCTGTGCCCCTGGAGGTAGGATTCCACCAAGCCGTCTGTCCCGACCACACTGCAGCCCCGACCCCGTTCCAAGCATCACTCTTTGTAGGAGACACCGTAGAGAAGTGCCGAATACTGAGGAGTCTGGGAGGGTTTGTCTTTCCTGTGGTGGAGGAGGGCATCTCTGCAGTCAGACTGGCTGCCCTCCAGCCAGCATTGGAGGAAAGAGTTTGGAACGCTTGTATCCAGGCCATGTGGGGGAGTTCACCAAAGTCCAGATAGGTTCAGGGTCAAGGAAAACAAAAAAAGGGAAGAAGCTAACATTTACGAAGCCCTTTCTAATGCCAGCCATGTACTGGGTGCATAGCTGTGTCATCGCATGTGACCAAAAAGCCCAAGTGAGATGATCACCCAAAGGGAGCTACCGGGGATCAGCTTAAGAGGCAGGGTCCAAGGCAAGGAGCAGATGCTATGAAGCAGAAGCAATGTGAAGGGCCAAAAAGGACAGGAAATACCAAAATCAGGAATAAAAGAGGAGTCAGTTACCACTGACCTTACAGACATTAAAAGAAATATAAAACAACACTATGAACAACTCTATACAAATAAATTAGCTTAGATGAAATGGACAAATTCCAAGAAAGACATAAATTACCAAAACTGACTCAAAAAGAGATAGAATCTGAACGTGTAAAGATATTCAATTAATAGTATCATCCCATAGGAAAAACCAGTTGACTCCATTGGTGAATTCTACCAAATATTAAAAGAAGAAATGACACTGATCGTTCACAAACTTTTCAAAAAATAGAAGTGGAGGGAATACATCTTGATTCATTTGATGAGGTCAGTATTATCTTGGTATTCTAACCAAAGACATCACAAGAAAAGAAGACTACAGCCTAGTAAGCCTCATGAATATAGACACAATAGACTTCCCTGGCAGTCCAGTGGTTAAGACTTCACTTTCCAATGCAGGGGGTGCAAGTTTGATCCCTGGTTGGGGAGCTAACATCCCACATGCCTCCTGGCCAAAAAACCAAAAACATAAAACAGAAGCAATGTTGTAACAAATTCAAGAAAAACTTTAAAAACGGTCCACATCAAAAAGAATCTTAGACAAATACTGTACAACATCACTTAGATGTGGAATCTAAAAAACACAGCAAACTGATGAAAAGAGCAAAAAAGTAACAGAATCATGGATATAAAGAACAAACTAGTAGTTACCAGTGGGGAGAGGAAAGGGGGGGCGGGACAATAAAGGGGCAGGGGATTGAGAGGTACACAAACTCTTATGTATACAATAAGCTACAAGGACATATTATACAGTATGGGGAATATAACCAGTATTTTATAATAATTATAAATGGAATATAACCTTTCAAAGTTGTGAATCACTGTACTGTACACTTGTAACTTATATAATATTACACATTAGACTTTAATAAAGCAGTTAAATGTATTTAAATATATAAGAAAATCTGTACTAAGTACCTCACGTGCGTGGGTGCATGCTAAGTCACTTCAGTCATGTCCAACTCTTTGCAACCCTATGAACTGTAGCCTGCCACGTCCCTCTGTTCATGGGTTTCTTCAGGCAAGAATACTGGGGTGGGTTGCTATGCCCTCCTTCGGGGAACCCAGGGACTGAACCTTCATCTCCTGCAGCTCCTGTATTGCAGGTACATTCTTTACTGCTGAGCCACTGAGGAAGCCCTAAGTACCTCACATATTCTGTTATTGAATACAAAATTTTTAAAAAGTAATTAGTCGTCAATGGCTTTAAGCACATGAAAAGATGTTCAGTATCCTTAGTCATCAGAGAACTGCAAATTAAAGGCCACAATGAGATACTACTCAAATCCACTGAAATGACTATTATCAAAAAGATACAATAACAAGTGTTGGCCAGGACATAGAGGAACTGGAACCCTCAAACATTTCTGGTGGGAAAGAAAAAGTGGAAGAGTTACGTCGGAAAATAGTTTGGCAGTTTCCTTGAAAGTTAAATATAAACTTACTGTTTAACCAAGTGATTCCACTCCTTGGTATCAACCATGGAGAAATGAAAACATGTCCTCACAAAGACTTGAATGTGAATGTTCACAGCGGAATTATTTATAATGGCTGAAACCTGGAAACAATTCAAATGTCCATTAGCTGGTGAATAAATAAACAAGATGTGGCCTATCCACACAATGGGATTCAATTCAGCAATGTAAAGGAACAAACTACTGATGCATGCTACATGGATGAATCTCAAAACAAAAGACTACCTATTTTATTATTCCATTTATATGAAATGTCCATAAAGGGCACATTTATAGGGACAGTAAGCAGATTAGTGGTTGCCTGGAGATGAGAGGGGTTTGGGGCATTGACTAATAATGGGCATGAGGAATGTTTTGGGGGTAATGAAAATTTTCTAAAACTTTCAGGGTTATGGTAATCACTGCACAATTTATAAATTAGCTAAAAAGCATGCATTTTACACTGAAATGAGTTTTATGCACATTATACCTCAATAAAGCTTTTTTTTTTGGTAAAGCTGTTTGTAAAAAGCAACATCAGGGACACTACAGATCAGTGTTGCTGCAGTTTGAAAGAAGAGTATACAGTGAGGACAGGAGGAGGCTAGAGGGGGTGCCCCTCTCAGGGACTGACTCACAATAACCAAACCCCTAGATACTGATGTACAAACCAAATATGCTGACACTTCAATTTACCGCTCATCTGCCCATCAGTATTTTCTCATTCCGTAGGCAACAAATCAAAGGAAGCCAAGTTATAATCAGAAAATTAACAGAGAATCAGTACTAGGGAAATAGACAAATGAGCCCAAGAGAAGAATTGTTAATAGGTAGTGAGGATGCCCACCTCCACCACAGGACTGTGCCTCTCATGAAGTTCTGAATCCCACATTCAGGGCCAAAGTACCCTCCTTCCAAGCAATGCTGAAGAACAAAGTCAGATCTGTCTCCCTGCACTCCCTTTTCTAGGTGCCATGCAGGCCACACCCAACCATTTATACATCTTCCCTTCTCCAGGGGATCGTCCCCACCCGGGGATCAAACCCAGGTCTCCTGCATCGTGGGCAGATTCTTTACTGTCTGAGCCACTAGGGAAGCTCCACTTTTCAAGGAGAGCAATACAATGCCTTAGAGAGGCACTTCTGTATCTGCACATATAAGGTAAATACCTCACAGTCAGAGCCAATCTGTTAGACCATTTCCCAAATGGTTCAAATCTTACATTTGGATTCTCCTTAACCTCATTTATTTGGGGAGCATTGTGTGCCAGTCTGGGTCAGCATCCCTGCTTCAGGATCACTCTCCCTGGCCTGGGCTGTGGTCCTCAAGGACTCAGCACTTCTCTGTTGGAGTTTCTCCAGGCAGTGAGCCAACAGCGCCAAGGAAGTCACTACATGACAGCTTAGCCAGTCCCCAAATTTCTCAGGGACCCTGTGGAGTCCAATGAGCTCAAACACACATGGCCCCTGCCCAATCCTCCGCCAGACTTCTGTTTGCACACAAAGGGTTACAGACCCAGCAGAGCATGAAAGACACTCAAGCCTCCACACCCAGATTCCTCAGCAGACTCCTACAACAGGAGTGCTGGACAGTGCTTCTGTGATGGACTGGGGATGTGGCCCAAGCACGTGGCCCAAACAGGAAAACCTCAGAGTCGGGGTAATTGGGTGGTGGAGCCCTGGACTTGTCTGCTGAGTGGTGGATAATGGTCCCTAGACCACTCGCCCAGGGCAGCTGCAAGGATGGGCAGCCGGCTCCACTCCTGCTGGGCCACTGATGCCCTAGAACTGTGGCTGTGTGTGTGGTGGGGACCAGAGCTCCAGGAGCCCAGTTGGTCTGAGGCTTGTGAACACCGTGTTGGCACCTCTGGGAGCTGGGCGTGGTGTGGATTGCCCAGCAGCCAGCAAGCCCCACAAAGGTGCCTGCCCATGTGGCCTGGCAGCGGCCAGCTCTGCTAGGCAACTGCAGCCTCATCTCCTGGTGGCCTCTGCTTCTTAGCTTTGTGTTGCTGGGGGCAGCCACTCAGGAAAAATGTAGGCATGACCCGTGTCAAGCCATGCAGATTATGCCTCCCCGGTGCTCACAGAAGAGTCTCCAAGCAGTGTTTACTAAGAGTCAAAGGCAGAACACAGAATCACCAGCTGGGGCTCCCAGGTCCCTTCTGAGCTGGAAGGGAAAGGCTACACCCCAAACGCCTGGGAGCACGGACAGCTCCTGCCTCCTAGCTGACTGTCCAGCCTGCTGTGAGGTCACTGAGAGCCATCAGCCTTCCTAGCCTCTACCATGGAGGCAGCGAGGCCAACAGGAACTTTCCTGTGGGCGGCCCCTGCCTGGCAGTGGGGGTGTGAAGTGAGGACCTGGCCGCACTTTGCTCAGCACCAGCACCACTTCCTGAGGGTTACGTGGGGGATCTGGAGAGGGCATTAAAGTCTTCTTTTAATTAAAAACACAGACAACTTCTAAAATACATACGACAAACACTAAGGACCAGCTGAGGTGGAGAGATCAAAGGAAAGTGGAAAAGAAAAGAAAAAAATAATGGAAGCAGAGAGAAAATTGGCAGGATGGGGAAAGGAGGATACCAGCAGAGAGAATGGGGCAGGGACCAGGGCAAGTTAGTGAGTGTCCACAAACCAGCCCGTCCCACCTGTGTCCAGCCATGCTCTGCAATCCTTGAAAGGTTTACCCCAAGGGTTGTTCCTGGATCCCTAGTTCACCAGTTAGCTGAGCTGTGACCAAATTCACATCCAATTAGCTTTTATCAAGCACTGAATATGTAAAGCTTTGAACACATAGTTCTGCCTGGGCAGATTCTAGTGGAAGGAGCCCTGGGAGGAGATGATGGGAGACATGTCTTGTTCTTAGAAGTCCCGTGGTTGACTATGACCTGCGGAGACCCACACCCAGCTGGCCGGAAGCTCATCTGTGCTGTCCACTCAGCTAGGAGGTGGGGGCCCTTCTACGGTGAGGAAACTGCTCCTTAGCATAAGGATTCATACGACCAAGGTCACAGACAGCAGGCTGCAAGGAAAAGATTCCAGTCCAGGTCTTCTGACCACATTCAGGGATTTCAACTGCTCTACATGAGGAGTAGAAAGGATCAGACTGTGGCCCAGACCAGCCCAAGGCCTGAGGCAGACTCTGACAGCTTTTGGGGTGTCTAAACCTGAGTTTGGTGTGAAAGTGTATGGCTTTCTGGGAAGCAAATCTAGAGCTTTGAAGATCTTTTCCTTTTTCTTTTTAAAATTTCCCTTTACTTAAATGCATATGTAATTTTCAATAAAATGTCATCAGATGTTATCACATTATGAGTCTTCAGTGTTTTGTTTCCTCCTCTTTTTTTTTAACTTTTAATTTTATATCGGAGTGTAGCTGATTACAATGTTGTGATAGTTTCAGGTCCATAGCAAAGGGACTCAGCCATCCACACGCATGTATCCATTCTGCCCCAACCTCCCCTCCCATCCAGGCTACCACATAACCTTGAGCAGAGTTCCATGTGCTATACAGTAGGTCCTTGTTGGTTATCTCTTTTAGATATAGCCGTGTGTACATGTTGATCTCAAACTCCCTAACTATCCCTTCCTTCCATCCTTTCCTTCCTCCTCTGTTTTTGCCCTGCTGATCCTTCTTTCTCCCCCAGCATACCAACCCCAAGCCCTTCCTAGGTAACCCAAGTTAACAAAAACTTGTGTGCACCCCATGTTTAACTTCATGTTTATATACATCATATGCAAATACACAGTGGTTGAGCGAGACAGGAAGCAGTGCCAGCTGTACCCGCTGGCAGGGAGAAGTGTTTTATCACTAACAGGGTTTAGAATTGCTGATGCAAGGTGATACGAAGAAGGAGACAAACTTCTAGGCACTTGTATTATTGCTTTAAGATTCTCTACAGACAAGGTACCCAATTATGGTCT
Organism: Cervus canadensis; assembly: GCF_019320065.1. Taxonomy (NCBI): domain Eukaryota; kingdom Metazoa; phylum Chordata; class Mammalia; order Artiodactyla; family Cervidae; genus Cervus; species Cervus canadensis. Next base: position 13,119,153 of record NC_057386.1, on the reverse strand, counting down.
ACACCTGCGATAGACTGCACCATCTTCCCACCTTGGTATCACACTGGAAACACACACACACAGATGGAGACAAATGAGAACTTGTCACCCCATTTTTGTAAAACTGTCACCCCTTCCATGTCAACATTGTGCTCATTCACGTCTTTGTGTGAATAAAAGTACATGTTAAATTTGATAGATGATCTATTATTTCTCAACCATGTCGCATTGATGGGACCCATATTGCTTTTAGTTTTTATTGTGTCTTCTTTCTTGAAGACTGTTTTCTCTTTCTTCCTGTTTCCCAGAGCAAGCACTCCCCACTGGGTCCTTAGTCTTTGGAAGACTGACCCAGGGAGGCTGAGTTTTTTTCCCTCATCTCCAGCTCTGAGATCACAAGCCCAGGATGCCTGCAGCCTTTAAAGCCTCTTGAGGAAACCATTTATACTTGAGCCTCTTCCTCGAACTTTTAGAGCCTGCAGATCTTTATCAGCAAAGTTGCTGTTGTTTAGTTGCTAAGTCGTGTCTGACTCTTTGCAACCCCGTGGACTGTAGCCCTTCAGGCTCCTCTGTCTACAGGATTTCCAAGGCAAGGATACTGGAGTGGGTGGCCATTTCCTTCTCCAGGGGATCTTCCTGACCCAGGGATTAAACTTGCTTCTCCTGCATTGGCAGGTGGATTCTTTACACTGACTCACCAGGGAAGTCCTTACCCGTAAAGGGTTTTAGGTAATTCTCCCTTTTCACATTTTTTTCACCTTTTATTCTTAAAACAATGAGCTTGCACAGGAGACAATCTTAAGAAGAGTGTGTGTTCCAAGCAGAGATGGGGAGCCCTCTCCCTCCCCCACCCCTAGACTTGAACCAATGGAAAATCTCCCAGTGACATTCCCTCCCTCCACAGTGGATCAGCTACCACATCCCAAGATGACGTGTGCCATGCCAAGGTTGGCCTGAAAATAAAGGCTGAATGTCCCTTTGAAAAATAATTGACCCGGAAACTTCAGAAGAGACACAGTCCACAATCTGCCATCACCCTAGCCTCCCGCAGGGCTTGTGGGTTCCCAATACATCTCACATCTGTTCTCTCCATGAGCTGAAATACGACTGTACTACATGGGAAACCCAGAACCAGACCCAATCTTGGAGGCTGTTTGCACCTCCCGTGCCCACGCGGGCCTCATTTCAGCAGCTTGAACTTCCCTTGCCTGGTTTCTTCCCTTTCCTTTTTTTTTTTTTAATTAAAAAAATTTTTTTTCTTTCTTCCCTTTCCTTTTCTTCCTCACTTTCCCCCATCATAACCCATGTGGTCTTCCCCCAGGTTGTTCAGTGAAAATTACAGTGTTTGGAGGTTGCTACCAGCACAGAGCTGAATCCAAGTAGGTTCCTTAAGATGAAATTGTACTTTAAAAGGTGAGGATTCAGGGTGCTGGAGCCCATGCCCTGGTCCTGCTCTTCCTGCCTCTGACATGAGGATGGTCTAAGCATCACCTTCCTCCTCTAGAAGCCTCCTTCTCACCTGTGCCGTCTCTGGATGGGGAATACTATGTAGGCAAAGCAACCATAGTGTTGACACAAATCAGGTGGTCAATGAACCTATCTACAGACTATAAAGCCTTTTCCTTTTTAAAAAATTTATCATATTCAATTTATAAAACTAATAAAACACTTTATGAGACCGTAAGCTGGTAGTGTGGAGACTAGTGATCTTTGATGGGCACTGTGGGTGATGCAAAGACTTCTCAGGGGACCCCTGTTTATGTCCCCTGCTCATGTCCTTGTCCTGCCTGGCTGATCCCAAGCCCAGCCACCATGCAGGCCCCTCCCTCCACCCCAGGGCTCCAGCCACCTCCTGGGGCCTTGCTGTGTCTATGGGTTTACTCTCTCGGATAGTAGTGTTGCTTGATTCGAGTGGACGAGGCCACCACGGGGAGCCAGCTCCTAGGAGAAGCTGTGAGGTCCCACCCAGAGGGATGGAGCTCTCAAGTAACATTAGAGGAAGAGGAGAAAGTGAACTCAGAATAAGCTCCACGTGATTCTGTGGGTGAGGTATTAAGGACCCTTGACCAACCCAGACTAATCGCTTTCATTTGCCTGGATCCTATTCAGGCATTCTTCGGGGAGAAAGTCACACAAAAGAGTATTAATCACCAGGAAAATTGCATCCTGGTACATCCTGATGTAGTTCATGTGTAGCTATGTCTCCCCTCCAACTTCCCTTTCACTCCCTGACATCTCACTACGCAAATAACAGAACGGGAAGTGAGAGTGAGGGACGGGGACTGGGGTGGGGTTTCCTGCCTATGATCTGAGCCACCCTGGGGGGACCTTCCCCCGCCCAGGACAAATCCCCACTCTTTCATCACCGCCAAAACCCCAGCATCACAGGTGGAACCTTCAGAATCCGTCATCACTCATTACACCATGCAGCTTGGCATTTTGACTATGACTGACATATAACTCCCTAGCAAGATAAAACTAGGTGAAGTGAAAGTTGCTCCATGGTGTCCGACTCTGCAACCTCATGCACTATAGCCAGCCAGGCTCTTTGCATCCATGGGATTTTCCAGGCAAGAATACTGGAGTGGGTTGCCATGCCCTTCTCCAGGGGATCCTCCTGACCCAGGGATCAAGCCCAGGTCTCCTGCACTGCAGGCAGATTCTTTACTGTCTGAGCCACCAACATGAAATCAGTTATCAAAGCATGTAACGCTACAGCTTCTCTTTCGATTTCCCGTCATTGTTGCCTCCCTCCACTGTGCTCCAGTGCAGTGAGACAGCACCAGGGCATAACCGTCCTGACTGTGACATCACAGGGAACAGCAGGATCCTCTTGCTGTGCTTGTCAGGGATGCATTTTATGGAAGTAACTTACTCGAGTGACCATGTCTCTGGAGAGAGCCCCCACATGCGCTGGAATGTGGCTCCATGCAGGGTTCTAAGGCCACAGCCTTCAGCCCTGGTGTCTCCTGGTCTGTGCAGCAGATTAGTGACCCGTGGACATCAGGGTTTCTGTGCAACCTTTGGGAACAGGTAGATGAGGACGGCCTCTGTTAGACTTACAGCCTCTCTGTCACTGACTGCGTATGATCCAGGCCCCCAGGCTCATCAAGGGATATTTCACAGCCCTGACTGAAGACCACGGGCAAATTTCAGACACCAGCATGGGTGGTTTGCCTGGGTTACCCCAGGCAATGGGGTGACTGCCACCACCGTGGTGCACATGGGTCCAATGGGGATGTGGGCTTGCACTGCCCTGTATGGACCCGTGGCTTGATCACAGCCAATCAAGATGGAAGTTGTTGTTCAGTCACCAAGTTGTGGCCGACTCTTTCCAACCCCATGGACTGCAGCATGCCAGGCTTCCCTGTCCTTCACTATCTCCCAGAGTTTGCTCAAATTCATGTCTGTTGAGTCGGTGATGCTATTTAACCTTCTTATCAACATGGAAGGTAGGGGTGCAAAGGACTGCATACAGCTCCTGGAGGGCCTCATACCTGCTTGTCTCGGCTCAGCTGGTGTCTGAAACTGGCTGGGCAATGAGTCAGGTGGAGGGCACTTACTGATTTTCTAGAATCTCCTATCAGAATACCCATATCCCCAGGAAGGAAAAGCCTCTAAGGTCTAAGTTGAGACCTCTCACATTCAAGGGATTTGCTGACCATGAACTGGGGGAAAGGGAAGGAAGATGTGTCCGAGGGGTATCAGGAGGAGAAAGAGGAGCTTTGGAGAGAATGACTGATTTACTTGCTTTGTAACTTGCCCAGTAGGGGCTTTGGAGGGTTGGGTGTGGGCACACAGGGGTACAGGGACAGTGTGGGACTGTGGGATGGCCACACAGACTCCCCCAGTTCTAGGAACCACTGTGCTGTGACCGAGCACCTTTGCTCTGCAGTTACAGAGAAGTCAGAGAACCAAGGCCATATACTGCTGAGCACTAAGCCGTATGCTGCCTGGTTTAGAACTCAAACCGCTGTACATACATGTAGCTTGTCCTAGGCCAAAATGAATATTAGTAACTCATGAACTATCCTAAAACCCTCAACACCCCTCAATTCACTTCATGAGCCCTGGGGGTCTGAGAAGAGACACCCAGCCCTGACTTCCAGGAGCTCAGAGCTCAGATAAAGACAAGCCAACACTCCCCTGCAGTTCAGGGATGATGCCTGGGAGGCAGAGTGGGCCAAGCAGGATGCAGTCACTCTGCCTGGGGAAGGGGAGAGGGGTCAGGAAAGCCTCACCTGAGCAGGTATCACATGCTCACAGATGAGAGACAAGGAGGCTTCCAGCAGGGATTGGGCAGCCTTCCCCACACACAGCTGGGGAGGAGGGAGGAAGGACTGGGAGCTGGCACCATCTGAACTTCACCCTCAGGTCAAAGAGTGATCTTGTGAAACCCTAACCGAACCTTGTTCCTCTCTGAGACCAGTATTGCGGCCAGTGGGCTGCATGGCGCCTCTGTGAGCCCCAGATAACATGGCAGCTTCTGAGATCTCAGCACACAGATAAGGAACCTGGACATTTTGTCTTCTGGTCATTCCTGTTTAACTCACCCCTCAGCGGGTGGGAGGATGGGGAAGTAAGAAGAAACCCTGGTGAAGAAACAGGCTGGCAGAGCCACCTGCCCAGGGGGACCTTTGGAGGATACTACTCCCCAGGGCCTTGATGTTCTAATCAGCAAAACGGGATGTGACACGACCTGCCTCCTGGAATATGCCTAGCCAGAACATGGGACAGAACAGAGGCCAGAACAGGGGACGCTGGTGTGTGTAAAGGTGGTCAACAAGACGTTATGAATAGATGCTCCTCGGACAACAAGGTGACCAGTTAGACACACAAGTTAGACGCACACCCCTCACCAGACACCAGCATCATTCCAAAAGGATCAGAAATGTAAATGTTAAGCAGGAAGACCCTAAGAGTATGAGAGGAAAACATTAAAAAAAAAAAAAAAAGCACCTTTTATCACCTAAAAAAACCCAGAAATAATAAATAAAAGATGAAAATGGTTTAGTTAAAAAACGTTTTTAATGGCCAAAATAACCACAACACAAAGTGCAAAGATGAACGATACCAGGCTATTCATACTGTGTAGGAAGGACTAATCTTTATATTCAAAGCGCTCTTACAGACCAGTGATAAATAGTTCACCAAAAAAAGAAATACAAATGGATCCCCTTGAACACATGAGATGCTCAAACTCATTCACAATAACAGAAATAAATTTCAAAACAATATCAAGAAACCGTTTTCCATATATCTGATTAGCAAAAGCCGAGAGTTTAACAGTACACTGGTGGGCCGCACAGGAACACTTATGACCCTGCTGGGGCTCCAGGGTGGGGTGGGGATGGGGGGGCATGGGGGCGGGGGCGGTGAAAGGGTACAAATTCCAGGAGAAAGAGGACTCTTGCTCAGCAATTTCACTTCGAAGAGTTTATCAGATCTATGTAAAAACTATTGTTTGAGAGGAACTGATCACTAAATAGCGTGTTTGGAATCTACACAGTTATTTGAGCCTTACTTTTTAAATATCTCTGAACAGAGTCTTAAGCTTTGTCTGTATTTTCACTTAACTGATATTTATATTTAAAATATGGCATCGTATGTTGCTTTACTGCCTTTCTCAGTAGAGTTACAATGAGAAGATGAATTTGTTCATTATTTTTCCTGATGGTAGATGTGAAATGGTGCTTCAAAAAATTGTCTTTATGTATGTCCATGTGTGTGAGTGTGTGTGTACTTGGACATAGGTTTTAAGTATAAACCGGCTCTTTCAAAATAGGCTGCCATCTGAAAATGGGAAATTGGGGTCTGAGACCTGCTGGAGTGTAGAAGAACTTGATGGAAGGTTTTTTAAAAGCCCTAGTGAAGTTAATAATGAATTTTAAAAATATATGTTCAAAATTCATGTATTAGTTTTGAAAACTTTATTAAAATTAAGAAAACAATTATATGTACTCACATTAAAAATAAACCTAATGTTTGAAAAATTATGTATGGTCACATTTGGAAGACATAAGTTAGATTTCCAGCTGGTACTATGCTCCAGAGTAAAAATCTGGGTGTTTAAGAAGCCAAATTAAAAAAACAAGATGAAGTATCAGGCTAAAAATATGGGATAATATATCTATAATCCTGAGATAGACAGGCTTTTTAGTCTTTAAAAAATCTTTATTTTGAAATAATTTAATTTGGAGATGTTACAAAAACAAAGAATTCCCAGATTCCCTAAACAGTTAATATTTTAACACATTTGCTTTTTCTCTAATATATATGTAATATATATAACCACATATTTATTTGTATGCTGTGTCCTTCACAATGTATCATATTGAGATAGGCTGTGACCTGGGACCCTTTGCTTGTACTTACATCTGTCTCTTGGAGCGAAAGAATACAAAGAAACCATAAGGGTCTAAAAGTAACTGCCTACCTGCTCAGTTGGGTCCAATCATGAACAAGATAGAAAAAGGCCACAAACCAACTGTCATTTCTGAGGGGCCAGGAGCAAAAGCTGGGTCCCCCACAGGATCTCTGCACACAGCATCACCAAGGTGGTGGGCCCACCACCTAAGCACCCCCTCCAACCCAACCCACTGATCAGCCCCCACTCTCACGCCATTTAAGGAACCAGCCCGCCCACCTCAGAGAGCAGGCAAAGGGTACCTGTTACTTATTTTTATTCTCTAGTGCTGCATGAGTCCCAGTATAGCTTTGTCTGAATTCCTTGTATGGCTTCTCAACAATTTTTATTGATTCAAGAGCTCAAGGACCCTGGTTAGTAACAATATCAAGAGGAAAGTGATGTCTATTTGTCTCATTATAGATAATGTCAACTTGGATCACTTGCTGAAGGTAGTATCTGCTTGGTTTTCCCATTTTTATTCTTTTGTAATTAATACGTATTTTGTGAGAGATACTTTGAGACTAATAAATACACTGTTTCTCATAAAACTTCTACATCCTAGTTTTAAAAAAATTATGCAAGTTCAATATTCTTTACATCCTAAATGTATACTAAGGAGAAAATGGGTCAAATTAGTGATGGCAGGTACATACAGTGGAATACTATGCAGGCGAGGAAAAGAATACAAGTTCTTTAGTACCAAAAGGAAAAGATCTTCAAGAAACAGCAGTGAGGCACTTCCCTGGCAGCCCAGTGGTTGTGACTCCATGCTTCCACTGCAGGGGACACAGGGTTTCATCCTTGGTCCGGCAACTAGAATCCTGCAAGCCTCATGGAGTGGCCAAAAAAAGAGAAAGAAACAGCATTAAATTAGAAAGAATTGTGCATCCCTTAAATGTGGGCTGTGGTAGTGATTTCCTAGGATGGAAAGGGAAAGAAAAAGGAACCTGTCTCCCACATGCTCAAGAATTCCAGGGTGGGGGCCGGGGCAGGGCCCCATGGGTCAGGCTGGGTGGTCATCCGAAGTGCTGGCAACCCTGTGCCATCTCCCGAGTTCCTTTGTGATGACCAGGGTCCAAGAGCCCAGTGGCTGGGGAGATGGACAAACGCAGTGAGCAGAACGGAGAGCGAAAGGCCCAGCACTCGGGCACCAACATACATCTTCCAGGGATCCTTTCGCTGTAAAGCCCACAGCAAAGCGTCCTTGGAAAAATCACAGATCCGTCAGTAAATCCTGAAGCAAACATAGTCACCATGTCAGACATCTGAGACTTTCACGGTGAGAGGACCGCCCACTGGGCTCAGAGCCGGATCCGCCCCTTCTCACTGTGGCTCCTCCCTTTCTCACTGTGGCCCCTCCCCTTCTCTCCGTGGCTCCTCCCCTTCTCTCTGTGGCTCCTCCCCCATGCTCCGCTCAGGCTGTTCGGTCGTCGGAAACCCAGAGAAGCCTGGATGGCCTCGAGCAGTGTGACGTTAGCCTCACGAGAGGAGTAAACAAAGGTGGTTGTTGAGGTATCCACTGCCGGACTGTTCAATCACGTCTTAAACTCCACAGACAGGTGAAATGCACACCTGGATGAGTCACAGGACGGTCCTGGAGCCCCAGAAGGTCTCCAGGACCCTATGTCTGTGGGGTTTAGGATCACCCTAGGGAGGGACACTCCCAGCCCCTGCCCTCTCAGGGGAGTGGGGCGGAGTAGAGGTGTGGCGGAGCAGGGCCCCCTCCCTCAGACGGGCTACAGGAGGAGGGTCTCTCTGTGTGGGGGGCGGGGGTGGGATTTCTGTCATGACCACAGTGTCCCTCCAAGCACAGTTGTGACTTTTTCCATGAGAGAGAGAGAGAGGCCTGGCTCCCACCCACCCCAGAGGAGGACACATCGTGGAGGGGCTTTGGGGAGTGGGCCCCTGAGTGGGCAGCAAAGGGAGTGACCGGAGACAGACGTGACCACGGTCTTGCCCAGGAGAGACCAGGCAACCTGAGTCATTGCAGGCAGCCTCCTGAAGGACACAGCACCCGCCGAGGGTCCTTTCCTTATACCTCTCAGTGCTCTGAGGTCTCAAGGGGCCTCAACTGGCCAGTGACCTGGTCAGGGAAGCGGGGCAGAGTCTTGAATGTCTGTGCCGGTGAGGACTGACCACCACTGCAGTGAGCAGTGTCTTTTATTCTGCGACTTCCTCCTTCCTCATTTCATTCTCTTAAGTGATGATAGTGGTGAGTTTTGCAGTTGCTTTATTTTTAATTTGGGGGGTGGTGGGGATCGGGCAAGACTAAGTCAGTTTGATCAGTCCTCAGACTTGGGGGGGGGGTGATCCTTAACTGGTCCCTGAAATTCAGAGCTAAAGTTCTGGTCTGCTAGATTCTGGTTGAAGCTTGTTCTCCTTAAGGAGCCAGATCTTGTGCAGCTGTGAAACAGACCAAGTTATAAATCACACAATGTAAGTATCCAAAAACCACAAACAGGCTATTTCCATGGACGCCCAGGCATCCATCAGAACACACAGCCTCACTTAGAGCAGAACAGGCCCTGGGAAGCTGGCCACCTCGGATGAGGGCAGAGTCCTCCACTCTCTTCACAAACACCCCAAACAGTAAATCTCACTGTGGCGTGAGACGAAGTGGGATAAGCTCCGACCTCCTATGTGACTACGAAACCCAAGCCAGCTGGTGGGGGTGGTTGCCGTTGTGCCTGATCCTGACCTCTGACCCTCACTGCCACCTGCTCTGAGCTCCGGGAGGTGAATTCTCAGTGACTGTCCATGGCAAGGGGTATGGGTAAAGGGGCTGATGGCCGTCAGCTTATTACAGAAACCTCGGGTCAGAGGTGGCGGTGAGCCCAGCTGAACCATGGGGCCCTGAGCTGGCCCAACCTCGCCAAACGCTTCACCATCTTTCCCCAGGTTCTCGTCTGTGAAACAGGGACAAGGAGCTGTTTCAAGGAGGAGAGCCCTCCTGGCCACACCACCCAGGCCTGGCTACCTCCACAGCTGTGGGGCTGTCGTACTGGACAGCCAGCAGCACCCAGGGCTCAAAGCAGGAGCCTAGGGGTGTTTGCACGGGGGCAGATGGACAAGACAACCTAGGGATGAGCCCCAAGATGCTGCCTTGACGGGAAGTTTTGCTCATCGCCCAAGAGGGGCTGATCCTCCTACCAAACTCACAGGAAACAGCTTCTGGCAGGCGCCTGCCCGAGTGGAAGGACAGAGACCAGACCTGAGCAGCCCACCCAGGGATCCCCACCCTCCCCGCTCAAGCTCCACTGCAGGGACCCCCCCCCCTCCCCGGGCCGGGTCAGGCTGGGCTCCACCTGCTGTAGGAGCCACGTCTGAGGGCGCAGGACTGTCTCTCCTGGCGGCCCGTCCCCACCCCACGCAGATGTTTCCTGCTGATGCTGCACATTTCTGCTTTAATGCGAGGGCTGCCCAGCACTGAGCACGTGGTGGAAATATGCCGACACAGCCATTTATCTCCCTGTGTCGCAATTCACCCTCTCGGGGCAAAGTTCCAGCTGATGCCTCCAGAGGCGCCGAGGCTGAGCTAGAATCTCGGTTCTCCAAGGACCCGGACGGCCCGGAACCCAGGGTGCGGCAGGAAAAGCGGTTGGGAGTGACACATCGCGGGCCAGGGGAGCCGTCTGACCACAGCCGCTCAGAGGATGTGAGACATGAGGGCACTGCAATAGCCCTGCGCCTGCAACAGGGGGACGAGCACGGCTGGCCCTGCCGGGGGCGCTGCCCCCACGCAGGTGGGAAGCGGCTAAAGGACCTGTCCCAGAGCCCTCGGGCTGCTGCTTCATCCTGAAGACTTGGAAGGTGGTGGCGGTCGCCCCCCTGGGTATTGCCAGAGGTGAGATCGTGTGGAATGGAACGCAGAGCCAGAGGAGGAAACTGCCACCACGGGGGCGGGGCCCCAGTGGGCAGGTTCCCCTGAGTCTGACCCCGAGGGTGGCATCCGGGTGACACCCTTTTTCCTTGGGCTTCTCAGAATTTAGCTCCACACGCCACCACCAGCCCTGGGCCAGCCCCTATTTGCTCTGCCTTGTTCACCGACTGGACTCCGGTCAGCTGATCCGCACCCTTGGCCTTGATCAAGCCCACAGATGGTGGTACACTGGCCAAGCCTCTGCCAGGGGTTCCACATCCCCCCCCCCAACACCTGACAGCCAAGGTCTCTCTAGGATCCGACCCCTCCCCTTGGATGGCAGGCTGCTCCTTTTGCAGCCTCAACCTTGGATGTCCAACTCCTTGACTGGACTGCTCTTCACCCCTACCCACCCCTATCTCCAGTCACTTTCTCAGTGAGACCCGCCCCACAACTTAAATCGTAACACCCCCCACACATACCCTCCCTCCCCCTTGAATTAATACACGGTGCAGCGGTCTCACTTATCCACCTCACAAACACGCACAGCAAAGCCAGTATGTAAGCTCCATGGAGGCATCAATTTTTAATGTTTTTACTCTGAAAAATTTCAAACATAAATGCGAAAGTAGACAAAACAGTATGATGAACCCAACGTCCCATTACTCAGTTTCAGCAATGCTCAACCCTTGGCCTGTCTTATTCCGTCTGTGCCCCACCTTCGCACATACCACATTTGCCTGTAAAGGCTGCCAAACTAGATGCACTTTTAAAGAATTTAACCACACTACCATTATCACCTAAAAATTTAATAGTCTTAAAACCAAATAAACGGCCCATGTCCAGAATTCCCCAGTTGTCTCATTTCATACAGCTGTTGTTTTTAAACATCAGAATCCAGAGTCTAAAAAAGGGCAATGTGTTAATATGCCCCAAGCTTTATGAATAACACTCTCCTTCGTTTTAATTTCTTGTTGAAGGAACTGAGTTGCTTACCCCTGTAGAATGTACCACATCCTGGCTCCAGCGGGCTGTGTCCCTAGGTTGCCTGGCTATCCTTCTGTGCCAGTCTTTCCCGCAAGCCCGTGATGGACACAGAGATCGACCCATGTCAGGTTTGCTTTTCAGCAACAGTACATCCTCACTGGGCTTCCCGGCATGTCTCCTGGGGGCTTCCTCAAGGATGTTGCCCTTGACTGAGGACCCAGGGCTGTTCAAGGCTGCTCTTACCTTCCCCACCTCCCTGTATATGTCAGCTGGGTGTTTCTCTAAGAACCTTCTTGTCAACTGTGTGGTTACTGTTCATTTAGGAAAAGCAGGATAAATGCCTGCTGCTTTCCTTTACTTACCCATTTTTTTTGAGTAACGAGTTGGTTTCCAGCATTTTCCAAAGGTGACCGAGAGCTCCTTACTTTTTTTTCCCCCTCCAAGTTTTCTTTGTTTTCTGTATAGTCATGGACTCATGCATTGTAATTTATTTATCGAGTTTCAACCCATTTTGGTCACTATACTTCCTGATGCTCTCGTGTCCCGCCTGTGGCCACATGGGGCCCCTTCCCGTCAGCTGTGTGTCGTTGGACAAGAGTCAGGATGGCCCAAGCTCACGTGGGCACCCAACCCCGGCAGCCCAGGCCCCAAAGAAGGACCAGTGCAAGAGTGGGCTGTGGTCCCGAGGGGGCGAGCACGCATGTGAGAAACTCATTTCCAGACAAAGCCCCGTGCTGCTCCATGAGCTTGAAGGGGCTCCTGCAACGCTCTTTCTTCTGGAGGTAATAATGCTTGCTCTCAGCCCCTCAATATCTCCCCTCTCCCTTTTCAACCAGCTGTGATGGCCCCTGTCCTGTTTTCCTGGTTGTTACAGGCTTTTTGGCTCCGAGGGCTCCACAGCTTCCCAACCCGGATCCTGAGGCCTCCAAGCCACCCTCGACACCTGCCCCAGGTCGCATGCTCCACGCTCTGCGCTTCTGAGCTTCTGAAATGTTTCTAAAAACCAAACAAAACCAGACACTGGCATTGCCTCCTTGATGCCATCCTGATGTGTCAGTTCACTCCTCCTGCAGGTGCCAAAGTTTCAGTCACAGGTGCCTACCCTCCTCCGCCACGTCTCCCCCTCACCTCCAGATTCCCATCATGCTGTCAGCCTCCAAGTCCTGTCCCAGGGACCCTCCTCCGCAGGTATGTTGGGTGTGCATCTGGGTGGACCTCTCTCCTCCTGTCTGGGCCCCCTCCTCCTCCATCAACTCCTCCACCGTGTTTTCCTGGTTTGGGAGTAGCCTTGGTCACCATCGCCACCACCACTCAATCCAAGCCATGCTCTTCACTCCATCAGTCCTCAGACCTCTGGACCCCCAACCCCACCTCCATCCCCTCTTCCCAAACAATTTGCATCTCCTTCCAGCACCACCTTTGACAGAAGGACACACTGCTGTCCACAAGCAGTTTCCCCCATTTCATTTGTGGGAAGGATGTACCCATTCAGAAAGCAGACCTTTCTGCCTCCTCTTTTTTTTTTTTTTCCCCTTGACTTTGTTCTTTTTTTTTTTTTTAATTTATTTTTTTTCCAGTGGGTTTTGTCATACATTGATATGAATCAGCCATGGATTTACATGTATTCCCAATCCCGATCCCCCCTCCCACCTCCCTCTCCACCCGATTCCTCTGGGTCTTCCCAGTGCACCAGGCCGGAGCACTTGTCTCATGCATCCCACCTGGGCTGGTGATCTGCCTCCTCTTTTAAATCCAAAATAATCTAAGAAAAGAGCTGGGCTCTACGGTATAGTTTCCTAGCACCCTTATTGTTTTGGTTAAGCAAAATGCTCCAACACACATGCGTGCTCCCTTACCTGCTGGCTGGTGAGAAAAGCCTAAAGCTGTCCTTTGTGCAGAAGCAGGCTCTCTGCTCCCCCAAAATGAGGCTGTATCAGGTGAGGCTCATTCAGTATAGACACGGGCCCCGTTCGGCACTCAGCTGAGATCATTTACCTGCGGACATGAGCACTACTCAGGTGAGGCTGTTCACCTGCAGCGCGGGGTCCCCCCTCGGCACTTGGCATGGCTTTCCTGACATTTAGGTCCCACCTTCCTGTCTGCAGCTGCCCATCTACCTGGATTCCTACTCTGCATGTTCCTCTTCCCCTTCTCCTTTCCCTTGACATCTGCCTCTCCTCCTTTTTTGTCGAACAGCTTCATTGAGAGAGAGCTCACACACCATACAGCCCACCATCTGAAGTATACAATTCAGTTGTCTTTAGCCCATTCACAAGGTTGCCTGACCAGCACCTAAGCTCAGCACATTTTCATCACACACCAGAGACTCCACACCAGCAATGGTCACTCCCGGTCTCCCTTCCCCCAGCCACCGGCAAACACTCATCTATTTCTTTCAGTGGATTTGCCTTTTCTGGATATTTCACATAAATGAATTGTCTCTTTTTCACTGAGCATCATGTTGTCAGGGGTCATGCACATTGCAGTCTGGTTGGCAATTCATTCCTTTTGTGTGGCTGAATAACTGTCCACCATGTGGACAGATCATGTTTTGTTTACCTTTTTGTCCACTGATGGACATTTGGATTGTGTTATTATTCCTAATGGCTTCCCAGATGGCACCTGGTAAAGAATCTATCTGCCAGTGTAGGAGATGCAGGTTCTATCCCTGGTTTGGGAAGACCCCCTGAAGGAGGGCATGGCAACCCAACCCACTCCAGTGTTCTTGTCTGGAGAATCCCATGGACAGAGGAGCCTGGCGGGTTACAGTCCATAGGGTTGCAAAGAGTCAAACGTGACTGAAGCGACTTAGCACGCACACATACATTACTCCTGATAACACTTTGGGATTAGTATGAATAATGTCGTGAACAAGGTTTTGTGTGGATGTAGGTTTTCATTTCTTACAGGCTTACCCCTAGGAGTGGAATTGTTGGTCCCACGGTCACTCCATCTAACACTTTGAGGAGTTGCCAGACTGTCTCCCACGGCCGTGACCAGGGCTCCCGTTTCCCCGGCTCCTCCCTCACCAGCACTTGTTATCCTGTCTTTGTTTGTAGCCAGCGGGCTGGTGAGGACCTGCGTCCACTCCACTCTGCCCTCAGCGGCTCCCTCTGCACTACCCAGATGTGCTCGGCCTCCCGAGCCCAGGTCTCCACCTCGGGGAGGCAGGAGCCTCCTTGCCTCTCCGCCTCCCCACGGACCTGCCCCTCTGCTTCCACTGGGGCCTCAGGATGCTCCTTTCTGCTGCCTGTCCTGTGACCCCTCCCCCACACAGCAAACTTTTCCACATTTCTTTGTTAAAATAATTAAGTATGAATATTAGGAACGTGTTTTTACGTCAAGTGCACTGTAATAACAGTTGATCGGGGGGAAGGCTCAGCGCTCCTCTGAATCCCAAGCTTCACAAACCTGGTCTCCCAGCACCGCTGGGGACTGAGGATAGGCCTGGGAAGGATCACCCTGGCTCCAGAACATTCTCCCCGTCCTGCTCCTGCTGTCCCGATGGCTTCTCTGCTCTTTCCTGGTTCTTCATCTTGATGTTCCTCGTACCTCCCACACCTCCCCATTTCTAACAGGACAAAACCCAAACCTGTTTGCCAGCTGTTGCTACAGGGCTTCATGATGGCTCAGGGTTAAAGAACCTGCCTGCCAATGCGGGCGACACCGAAGACATGGGCTTGATCCCTGGGTCAGGAAGATCCCTGGCAGGAGGAAATGACAACCCACTCCATTATTCTTGCCTGGGAAATCCCATGAACAGAGGAGCCTGGCGGGCTATAGTCCAAAGGATCGAAAAGAGTCGGACATGACTGAACGACTAAGCACACATGCTGCATAACAAGAATTAGTGACTTAAAACACTAAGAAGCACTTACTAGCCTCATAGAGTCTATGGATCAGGAATTTGGAAGCCACAAAGCTGTGTTGCTTTGTGGTCTCAGCCCGTCTCACCTGAAGGCTTGACTGGGGCTGGTTGTTCCCCTGCCAGGGTGGCCCTTTGCATGGCTGGGGGCTGTTACTGGTTGTTGGTGGAGGCCCATTCCCCCAGGACAAGTCTCAGGCTTCTAGAACGTCCTCTGACCCTGGCAGCTGGCTTCCCCCAGAGTGTATGTTCCTTGGGAGAGCGGCCCTTCCTCTGGCCAAGCCCCAGAGAACACACAGCATCCCATCCTCCACCTTCTGCTGACTGGTATCAGACCACGAAGTCCAGCTCGCACTCAGGGGTGAGGGATTGGTCCCCACCTTCTGCACAGAGTAATGTCAAAAAACCTGCAGGTGTTTGTGCAACCATAATGCCGACATCCAAGGCCCCACAGCTGGTCCCGCTGCTTAAGGAGATTCACAAGAAATAACAAGCTAAGGTTTCTGACAAGTCCTGCAGGTGGGGAACCTGCTTGACTTTTGTTCAATTCCAAGGTCTCCAAGGAAGGAGGGGCAGGACTGGGGTGGGGCTGGTGTGGGCCCGCCCTCCCCGGCCTCCACGGGAGACAGTGCCCACCCTGAAGGGTGAGCGGGCACTGCCCCCTGGCCAGTGCTGCCCCCAGTCAGCATGGGGTCCAGCAAGAGCTGGGGTCGGCATTCATTCTGTTTGCCCTTCTTGGCCTTTTCTCAGGCTTGGCGCCTCCTTTTTCTCATGTTTGGTCAACAGTCCTCTGCTCCCATCACAATTTTCTCAGTGTTTGCCCACCAGGGCTGCCTGTCAACTGTAAGAGGGCCCACAAAGCTGCCCGGTGCTGCGAGGCCACAGTCGTCCAGGGGCCCTGGCTGCCCCCACACACATTCTTCACCTGCCTTTAATTTACTTTTGACACCGGGGGTCTGAAGTCTCTGGCCCCAGAGGCCCCTCGGGTCCCCAGCTCCACAGCAACCCCACACGGGTCCCCGAGCTAATGAGAGCTCCGAAGTGGCATTGGGAGGGGCCGCTGCCGTGGAGACAGCCGGCAGTCACCCAGTTACCACGACGGCTGGCCGCGCCCTGCGTCGGCCAAGGGAGTCATCTAGAAATATCCTGCTCATCTTGTTTGCACCGAAACTCTGCAGTCAAAGCTCTGCCCCTGAGCTAAACTCCCACAGCGTCACACAGAAGGTCTGAACCGAGCCCCCTGCCCAGCTCCGCAGCCAGAAGGCCTCCAAGGCAGGCCCCTCCCAGCCCCTGTCCACCACAGGGACATGCCCTGAGCTTGGAAGGACCCCCACAGAGCTTCAGGAAGGGGAGGGCTCAGGGCAGTGTGGACCCTGGATGGCAGGGCGATGTCCTGAGGGCTGGGACAGGAACCCACTGTGTCCTGTCACCCCACAGCATATCCCCTGCCCCTAACCCATCTCTCTTCAGACCCCACCATGGAGAGACCCATGCCCTCCCCTTGCCAACCTGGCTGCCCCCACACCTGGGCCACACTGCCCCTGAGGATGGCACCCCTCTGTCCACATCAGGGCCCCTCAACCCCCTCCCCCCCAGCAAAAAACACCTTCACACAGGAGTGAAAGTGGAAACAAGGAAGCAAAGGGAGCCGTGTGATGAAAGCCCACTCTATGCCCACCTTCTCTGCTCCCTAAGGAGCCCAGAGAGGCCAAGCAACTTGCCTAAAGTTGAACAGCCCCGAGTGGCAGCCCTGATGTGAGCTGAGAACCTGCCTTTCTGACTCACTCTCCCCAAGGAGAGCATTTAAGGAAGACAGACGCCCACCTTAAAGGGACAACACAGAGGACAGTCACCCACTAGAGCATGAGCACGTTGCTGTCCTTGCGGCCCCAAGATTCCAGGACGGGCCGGTTCCCTGAGTCTCACACGACAGACACCAGCAGCCTCTGTGGTGCAGTGCTCAGCTCTGCTCAGGGTTGGGACCCCCACCCCCACCCCCTGCCCCAAGATGCCGTTGAGAATGAGAGCTAGCTACGTCTCAGGGGGCACCCCACTGGATAGCAGGCACTGGATGCAAAGCTTCCAGGGTCCTTCTGTGTCCGGGTTTTACTGTTGATAGTGGAGCATGGGAGTCACGCCAGACCTGCTCACCCTTGAACTTCCAGCAAGTTCACAACACAGCTCATGACCCCGGGTGTGTGTGTTGCGGGGGGGCGGGGGGCGGGGGGTTGGAACGGAACTACCAAAGCTGAAAAGGCTTTCTCCAACACTTTCACACACCTCGTGATGTTTAATGTCACTGTACAAATACTGGACAGGGACTCGGGGCTAGGACCACCCAGCCCTGAACAAAGAGTCAGAAAAACTCACAGAAAACGCAGACCCCTGTGTTTGCCTCCACCATCCAGGCTTCTTCCTGAACTCAAGCCTAGACTGCTCAGATTCAAATGGCATCTGATCTGCACCCCCCCACCTCCACCCCCGCAGCCCCAGAAAGTCTTGCCTTGCCTCAAACTCCCAACTTGAACGGGCTTGAGGAAGATTGACAGGAAGGCAGACCAATGCTGCCCCAACCTCAATGAGGTGCACACCAGCCCCTCCTCATTGAGGCACACCCCTCTCCTCCCTTCCTGCCCATCTCAGATTTCTTTGGGAGAAAACGGTGGAAATCTTTAGATATAATTCCTGTGAGGCTTTTGGTTTTGCGGGAGGCATTGGTTTGGGGGGTGAACTCTTCTCTTTTGCTGTCTCTCCCTTCTCCTCATCCTCTTTGTGAACCACGATACAAAAGAAACATGATTTTTCAGAAGACTGGAATTCACAGTGGCACACAGTATTGCCTACAAGACCCTTTCATAGCTTCCTATCAAAGCCAACCCTTGGCTAGCGTGTGCATGTCTGGGGTGAAGGGGGACTGAGCATGCAGCCTGGCGCTCAGGACTGAGGCATTCGCTGCCACCAGGGAAACTTCGTGGCTCACATTGTCAACACTTGTCACTCAGGACTGCTGGGGTGTGATGTCACTCTCCCCGACCCACATCACCTGCTCCTCTCCAAATGGATGACACTCTCCTCCCATGATGGTCATGGAGACCCCCAGGCTCCTCATGGGTGATGTCTGGACGAGGCGGAGGAGAAAAATCCTTGCAGAGCCACTGGGTCCTCAGCCCCTGGCAGTGCTATGGGGGTGGGGGGGGTGTCGACCCACAAAACACAGATGGAATCACTGGTGTGGTTGAACCACACTTGCCTGAGAGGTGCGTTCTTTACCAGAAATGTGGGGAGTTCTTGAGCATTGTCCTATAAGTAATACAGTTGATCGGTTGTTCAGTTCAGTTCAGT
Source organism: Cervus canadensis (assembly GCF_019320065.1). Taxonomy (NCBI): domain Eukaryota; kingdom Metazoa; phylum Chordata; class Mammalia; order Artiodactyla; family Cervidae; genus Cervus; species Cervus canadensis. Next base: position 13,100,712 of record NC_057386.1, on the reverse strand, counting down.
TCAGTTGCATCGATTGTTAAACATCTAAAAAGCAGTCTGTTGGGTGTTAGGGTCCCACGGAGTTTGGACCCCGAGTCTCCAGCCTCCAGCTTAGCCAGGACACAAGCCCAACCTGCTTGGGCTCAGGCCAGCAGCCAGAGAACAGGGGTGTCTGTCTGACTCATCGGCTTGCAGTTTGGCTAAGCTGCACCTTGCTACCCATTTCAGATATGATACCCTCTTCATGGGGAGGGCTGTGCAACCCCTAGGAGAAGAGGGAGCTGGAGGACTATCTAGTCTTCAAGCTGCAGGATTTCTCATCCCATTGGACGTGACTGGGACTCCCCAGACTCTTCTAGAACTCTGCAGAAGGCTCCATACAAACCAGAGCAGTGTTGATTATCACCCTATGCTTATCATTTGGGTCGTGTCCAGGTTCTTGTCACTTCGCAGCTAATTACAGGGCAATGAAATGGTGCTGGCTGTACTTTGAATTTGCAAGCTCAGAGCAAAAGTCCTGCTTCCTCTTGTGTCCCTGGCCTGCAAGAGGACATGGTGCCAGCAAGTGGAAAAAGCTGCAGGGCCTGGCTTTTTAGCCCAAACAGCCAAGGCTCTCAAAGGTAAGGACACGTGGTGACCCGTCCCCTAAAGGGGAACCCAAGCCTCATCCAACCTCACAAAGGAGAATTCCTCCCTCTGGGATGCTGGGCAGCAGGGGGCTGTCATGTCCTAAGCTGACCCTAGGCTTTGGAAGTGACTCAGGCTCAGCCACCAGCCCTAACCCACAGGGTCCCCTCCCCTTTCCACGACTGACTACTTTTCCCCATCTCTTCTGAAGACTTTGGCTGTAGCCCTGGTCCACCTGGCCCTCCTATGAACTCCACTCCACACCCTTGAGACTTAATCCTGTCCGATCAGGGGAAACATTCTGAATGATTTCCCTGGACTGCCATTTTACTCCCAGAACTTTAAACTCTGCATGCGCCTCTCAACAACCAGTCAGCTCTATTTGTATGAGGGTCGTGCATGAGACACAGCACTGCCACAGGTTAAGATCTCAGAAAATGAACGCAGATGAACAAACATGCTTTAGTTATTCTTAATATAGTTACTTATGAAAACAACATAGCATAAACTTTTAGAAATAAGACAGATAGTTTTAAACCTAGTGTATTTTACAAGGGGGTTTCCCAGGTGGCGCAGTGGTAAAGAATCCACCTGCCAATGCAGGAAACTCAAGAGACGTGGGTTTGATCCCTAGGTCGGGAAGATACCCTGGACTAGGAAATGGCAACCCATTCCAGTATTCTTGCCTGGAAAATTCCATGGACAGAGAAGCCTGGTGGGCTACAGTCCATGGGTCGCAAAGTTGGACATGATTGAGTACACACACACACACACACACACACACACACACACACACACACACGTGCGTGCACACACGTATTTTATAGGAGACATCTAATCCGAGTTCCAAACCTTTCTTTCCTTTGGCTCCTCCTTTTCCCCTCCTGGCCACACCCCCTCCCCTCCTGACCACACCCCTCCCCTCCTGGCCACACCTCCTCCCCTCCTGGCCACACCTCCTCCCATCCTGGCCACACCTCCTCCCATCCTGGCTCCACTTCTTCCCAAGCACCCAAGTGCCATTGGGAGGGTCAGTGCTGGAGGGGAAGGGGCATATTCCAATGTCACATCCTGAATCTGAGATTCTCTCTTGTTGTTCAGTCGCTCAGTCGTGTCTGACTCTTTTCGACCCCGTGGACTGCAACCCGCCAGGCTTCTCTGTCTTTCACTGTCTCCCAAAGTTTGCTCAACCTCATGTCCTTTGAGTCGATGACGTCATCCAACCATCTTATCCTCTGTCTCCCCTATCTCCTCCTGCCCTTAATCTTTTCTAGAATCAGTTTCTCTCTAGTTTCCAGTGAATAAAGGTGTGCCGCCCTGGAGGACTTTGGGCCTCTGGCCTCAGGGAATTCTCAAACAGCTTTTTTTGCTTCCAATGAAGGTAAAAATCCACACAGAAAATTATTTAGTCCTTCCATAATGTTGTGCAATCATCACCTCTATCTAGTTTCAGAATATTGTCACTCCGCATCCTCAGCTTTATGCAGCCACCAATCTGCCTTCTGTCTGTAGGTCTGACTGCTCTGGATGCTTCGTATCAATGGGATCATAAAAGGTACAACCTGCGGCCACACGTCAGCAGCATGTTTCCCAGGCTCCTTGTGCTCTGGCACGTACCGGTGTGTCCTTCCTTCTCAGGACTGAACAGTGCTCCATCGTGCCCACCCACTTGGCCCTTTCTGAGCTTCGGGCCCACAGGCTGCTGGGTCGTCCAAATTAGGGAGTGTCCAGAGGGACCCTGTAGGAGCTGGGCGGGCAGGGAGTGTCTGACCATGAGCGTCAGGGCATTGGATGTCTGATCGTTTTCCTGTGCAGCCACTGACTACTCTGGAGGAGTGTGATCTATCCAGAGAAAGGGGAACTGGTACCCAGTTCTCAGGACCAACATTATGGGGATGGCCAATACTCAGCAGGAGAACGAATGGACCAGAACCTGTCCATGCTCAGCCCCAAATAAAGGACAAAATTGTACCCTTAGTTTGTCTATGTAGGAAAAACAGGCTTCCCTCGTAGCTCAGTCGGTAAAGAATCTGTCTGCAATGCCGGAGACCTGGGTTCAATTCCTGGGTCTGGATGATCCCCTGGAGAAGGAAATGGCAACCCACTCCAGTACTCTTGGTTGAAGAATCCTGTGGACAGAGGAGCCTGTCAGGCTACAATCCTTGGAGTTGCAAGAGTCAGACATGAGTTAGTGACTAAACCACCATGTAGGAAAAACAGCAGAGCAAAATCTTCCTAAAATACAGACACTAGAGAGAGAAAACCAATGTGGAGGCCCTTCTAGATCAGATGGTGGTCTCCACGAGGGATTCCTGCATCTCATACCTGTCGGTTGGTGCGTCTCTAGCTGCACGAGAGGAGGGGGATGGAGAATGTGTTTGCCTCCCTGGAGGCAACAACACACACCCAGGCTGCACACCCTTCCTGGTCACCTGCCCCGGGAGCCCCTTGCCGGGACCACATGCCTCAGCTCTGGGGTTTTCACCCACTCCCTGAAAGCCCCGTGAGGTTCCTGGGTCTTAGAGAGGTGAGTGCCAGCCCAGACCAGCCCCCGTCGTGAGGAACAGGCGGCACCTTCTTGCAGAGAATGAATCTCCATCTGTTGCACCTCCAACCAGCCTCTCCCTCTCAGCCAGCCTTGGACACCCAGCAGGCGGCCGTCGTGGGGGCACCCGCTGCCCATGGAGGGGGAGCTGCATTTGAAGTTGCCCTGGAGCCAGATGAATGAGCTTTTCATGGTCCCCCCCCTCCACCCACGCTGGACTCAGCCAGAATGTCAAATGGTAATTAGCAGCAGACCCGGCTCTGTCCCGGGCGATATTATCATCAGACTTCTTGGGTTTCAAAGTGAGCAGCCGACATGAAACGGTAGGCGGACTGGCCTCCAAGACGGGCCTGGTGGGGCCCGAGAAGTCTTGGAACCAGGACAGGGAGGAAGTCCCCCCACCTGTGGAGCAGGCCTGAGGGTCTGTATGGATGACAGTGGCCAGTGTGATGCCCTTGGGCCCTCACTGCCCGCATTCCTGGGGCCCTGCACACTGTGCCCCCCACCTCGGCCTTTGGCCCTGAGGTCACAGAGATCAGCCACCATGGCCTCTCAGGCTGGCCAGTGAGCGCGACTCCCTGGGTACGCTCTCTGATCCTAGCCTTCTTGAAGGTGGTGGGGGACAGGCTGGTGTCCACACAGACAGGGGCTGTGACCAGAAAGGGGAGAAGACTCTGCAGGAGAGAGAGGGGGTGGAGAGAGGAGGGTCTGGCCTACCATGAGGTGAAGCCTCCTCTTTCCTTCTAGAATCTTCTCTGTACCAGGAAAGGGCTTTGCATCTTAGAATGGAACAAACTTCCCTGGTGCTCAGAGACAGCAACAAACTCCACGCCCTCAATGGGCCTGGAGCAGCAGGACCTCAGGAGCCCCCTGTGCTGTGAGCCAGTGGCTAGGGCCTCGGGGGGCAGGCACATCCTCTCACTCCAATACCAAGCTGCCTCTCTGTTCCCCAGGCTGACACTTCTGGGAGTTTGTGCGAAGGACAGAATAAGATGGTCACCATGGCCTTCCTTATCATCCAAGGAGAAAAGGGAGACTTAAACCCTAAGTGTCCATCAACTGTATTTGCCAAATAAAATCTGATGCAATTATTAGCCTTCATTTGTGGCCACAGAAATCTGTCGGCAGATTAAAGTTTAAAAATCAAGCCAGAAAACAGTAGATATAATATGATCCTAATTTTGAAAAGCCTGAAAACATACCTGTGTGTATTTACAAGCGGAGAGAACAATCTATAACAAAGATTAAATAGATGATTCTGGGGTGTGACCCCAGTGGGTATTTTTTACTTATTTTTTTAAGTAGGAGAGCAATAGTCATTTTGTGATTTTATCTATTTTAAAATTTTTAAAATATACCTTTGGCTCTGCTCAGTCTTTGTTGCTGGGCATGGGCTTTCTCTAGTTGTGGCAAGCAGGGGCTACTCTAGTTGCAGTGAGCAGGCTTTTCATTGTGGTGGCTTCTCTTTTTGTGTAACACTGGTTCTAGGTGTGTGGGTTTTAATAGTTGCAGCTCGCCGGCTCTAGAGAGAGGGCTCAGAAATTGCAGTGCATGAGCTTAGTTGCCTGCAGCCTGTGAAATCTCCCTGGACCAGGGATTGAACCCATGTCCCCTTCACTGGCAAGTGGATTCCTAACCACTGGACCACCAGGGAAGTCCCATTTTGTGATTTTAAAAAACAAGCCCCTCAAAATCTGTTCTCAAAAGTGTTGAAGAAGGAATCTCACATGCCCTGACTCAGGGAAGGCCGAGCCACACTCAGAGACAAGTATCACTCATTGCTGGAGATTCACTCAGGCCCACCCTGCATATGCACACCAGAGCTAGGGCGCAGCGTCTTGTCTTGCAGGAAGCGGAAGCCTGAGGGAGGGACAAGGACCCCTTCTGAGGCTCCACACAGGTTCCTCCAGGGCGCCCCTGACTCTGACGTCCCCCAGGGACTCACAGGGTCCTGTACCCCATTCTCATCAAGCACTTCCCCCCATGCAGACCACCATGGGCCTCTCCCAAAGCCCTTCTGCAAACCTTCTGTCCAGCATCACAATACATCTTGTAAGTTCTCCTGTTGGTTAGACTTTCGTCTAAAGTCTAACTTCTGCTATTATCTGGTTACTTCTATCTCAACGTTCTGCCTGACCACACTCCTTTTCATAAGGAAAAAAGGAAATGAATCCTTGACACAATCTATGCTCATGAAGAACTCACTGCCAGAGTGTGCAGGCGCTGGAGAAACAAAAATGGCACAGGCCCCAGGCCCCAGAGCAGCCAAGGCCCCTTCCCTGCAGGTCAGGCTTGACAATCCTGTGCCTGTCTTCCCTCAGGAGTCCCAGCAGAGGATGGAGCCCTTACCCTCCTCCTCTCTCGCTCTCAGACAGCAGAGAAAGCATCAGATGAGGAGGGGAACCCCAGCACCCTGCCTTCTATCCTGGAGTCTGTGGGCCCAAAGCGCCCAAGGGCAGAAGTGGCATCTCCCACCAAGGAGCAGGGTTTGTAAGCCCAGCCATCATGCTGACAGAGTTAACGGGCACACACGTTTATTGTCAGAAGAAGAAACAAAGAAATGGACTCAGGTTGGCGGCAAGGCTGGAGAGACCCTGACCCTCCAAACGTGAAGCCCTAAAGTTTAACCCGGGATATCGTGGGTTCCAAGCGCGCCAGTTCTACCAATTCCTGGGTCCCTGGGATGCGACAGGAAACAAGAACATTTTGGAAGAGAGGAAACATGTTTTGTTTGAAACAAAACATTATACCGTATTTACACACCCATGTTCATAGGGTAATTCACAGCAGACAAAATGTGGAAACAGCCCAAGTGTCCATCGATGGATGGATGGGTAAACAAAATGTGGACAATGAAATATTATTCAGCTTTAAAAAGGAAGGAAATTCTGGCATACGCTACAGCGTGGATGAACTTTGAGGGCACTGTGGTCAATGAAAGATAAATAGAGTGTGATTCCACTCACATGAGGTCCCTAGGGTAGATGAAATCATAAAGAGAGAAAATTAGCCGGCGGGTGGGAAAGGGGAGTTGGTGTTTAATGGAGACAGACGTTCAGTTTGGGAAGATGAGAAAGGTCTGGAGACGGGACGGTGGCTATGGCTGTCCTGCAGTGTGAAGGTCCTTATGTCACTGAACTGTATACGTTAAAATGGTAAATTTGAGGTTGTGTGTATTTTACCACAATAAAATAAATGTTTAAACATATACATGACCCCCGTCATGGGAATACATGCATGCATGCATAAACGTACACACAGACATATGGTTTAAGTGATTCTGAAAGAAACGTACCAGCAGGCTGACGGTTGTCAGCTCTGCTAGTGAGATCACACTGCTTTCCCTGCCTGATCTTTGCGGTGATTTTCAAGTTTTCTGAAAGGGGCAGCAGCATTTGCACAATGAAATAGAAGTTATCAAATGCACATCTTTCCCCACTGAGCCCGCTCCGCTGGCCTTTCAGCCTCCACACAATGGGTCATTCAGCCGCTCTGCCCACTGCCCGCGCACTCGGCCATAAATCAGCCTGACGCTGAGCGCCGCCTGCGGCCCCCTCGGCCTCTCTCCTGCCTCCTCTGGGGCGGCAGCAGGGCCCCGTGTCACGCCCACCTCCCTCCCACGCATCCCCCACCCCCGGGCCGCCCACACCCAGCCCCTGGAGGACAGTGACCCACATCAAGGCGGGTGCTGGGTACCCGCCAGCATCTTTCATCTCCTAGAGGGGAGAGACGCTTTCCCAGCTGCGCCACTTTGCTGTCGCCTCGGCTCTTGGTAAAATAAACAGAACCGGTGGCATCTACCGGGTTTCTTACGCATATTCCCCAAACGCATAATTATCTTTCTACGAGACACATTCTTGGTGCATTGCCATGCCTCCATGCCAGAACCCCAGACTGTCTTCCTGCATTCCTGGGCCATGACACCACCACGCCATAGCCTGCTGTGCTAGGCCAGATGTGTGCAGAGTGCCTGCCACGCCGGCCCGGCCACGCAGGCTCAGCTTGGGGCGAATGGACACTGCAGGTGGGCACCGCGGCCACCGCGGTGAGGGGCTGCCCAAATCCACCGCCGGTCAGAGGCCCCCCGAGCCCGGCCTTGACACTTCTGCCTGCTGCAGGACCTGGACTTGTGGTGGTCATTGTCCCGCCAGCCCCGGGGTGACTGCCCTGTTTCCGGTTCTGCAGAAGAGAGGGCCTACTAGGTCTGAGATCCAAGAGCGGTCAGCAGGCCTGGGGAGGACCTTTCCTTCTGACCCCGAGCTCTGCTGTGAGCGGCCAGCCAGGGACGCTGTAAAGTGAAGCCAGATGGGTCAAAACAGCTTTCAGTCTGCTCCAGCCAGCTGGACCAAGACCTCTGGGTTAAGAGATTGGTGGGCCAGCTTGGAAGGGACAATTGGACCCAACAAGCACCTGTCCTACAGGCCAGGACAACCCTCACTTAGAGATCACCCCAGGAGCCACTTGGAACAGCCCAGCCCTGGGGCCTGGCAAGCCGAGGTCATCTTCCTCTGAGCTGCTGAGGAGTCCGGGAGAGGGGAGACCTCTCACCACAAACTCACTGAGGGTAGCAGAGACCTCAATTATTAGAGTTGACCGGGATCCATCACAACCATTATATGTACAGTACTCGTTG